>NW_022196894.1:17839311-17850003 GCF_008632895.1 Mastomys coucha | reverse complement strand
TGGGTCCCACTCCGTGGGGGGTGGGGGAGGGAGATTACGAGACAGCTGCAGGGGGTCCCTTGGCCTCAGAAAAGCCAGGGATGTAGTTCTCAGCCTCTGTACACCGCAGGTAACGCTGAGGGTCCGCGGAGAGGCTGAGAATGAGGGGAGAAAGCGGGTGGGGAAAGAAGCGGCAGAGCAGCTGTTCTGTGCTAGCACGGGGCACGAGAGGGACAGGAGAGTCGCTGGTTCGGTGTTGGAGATGCTGGGGCTATGCGATGGGTTAGTTAGCCGGGCAGTGGTGGGCACGTCTTCAGTCCCAGCACTTGGGAGGCAGATTTCTGAGTTCAATGCCAGCCTGGTGTATAGAGTGAGTTCCAGGACAGCCAGGACTATACAAAGAAACCCTGCCTCAAAAAACAAGCAAACAAAAGGAGGCAATGCATAGTCGTGAGATTTTATTATAGAAAAGAGGGAGAAGGAGGAGAGAGAGGGCAAGAGAGAAAGAAAGCAAGAGAGCAAGAGAGGAAGAGAGAGGGGTGGGGGCAAACTGCCCCTTATATTGTGAGGCGGGGCTATCTGGCTGTGGTCAGATGACTGGGAGTAGGGTCCAGCTAGAATGCTGGGAGCTTGGGGCATTGTCTACATGACAAAATACACATCTGGGGGGTGGGGAGGCGTGGGGGTGGTGGAATACTGGCTGTGAGAGGTTGTGACTGAAACAGGAGCCAAGGACCCAGGAGGTGTGGCCGATCTTCTTCCATCCCTTGCAGGCAGACATTATCGCCCACTGGAGCTCCGGGGTTCCAGACCTGTTCTCAACTGGGCCCAGGTTGCCTGAACAAACCACTGCCCTACACTCAGGGAGTGTTGGGAAAGAGTGAAGGATAAAATTGAAGAAACAGGAGGGGTCAAGGATACTACAAGAAAACCTACAGAGTCAACTAACCTGGGCCCATGGGAGCTCACAGAAACTGATGCATCAACCAAAGAGCACTCAGGAGCTAGACCTAGGCCCCCATGCAGCTTGGTCTTCATGTGGGTCCCCTAATAATTGCCTGCCCTTAGATCCCCTTTCCATACCTATACTGCCTGGTTGGGCCTCAGTGGCAAAGGATGTGCTTAGTCCTGATGGGGCTAGATGTCCCAGGGTAGGGTGGTACCCAAGGTGCTTCCCCTTCTCTGGGGAGAAGGGAGGGTAGTGGGGAAGGGACTTTTAAGGGTAGTACTGGGAAGATAGGAGGGAAAGGGTGATTAGGATGTAAAGTGAATGAATAAATTATAATTAATAATTATAATGAAATAAATTTTAATTAATTTTTTTCAGATGATATAATTAAAGATTTTCTCCCCTTCTCTTCCCTCTCTTCTAATTCTGGCATATATTTCTCCTTGCTCTCCTCAAATTCATAATATTTTTTTCATTAATTGCTGTTTCCACTATATTAGGGATGAGAAAAGGACAATTATGCAAATGAAGGCCCTTGTACATAGCAAACTCTTGAGGGAATCCTGGGCACAGCAGCATGTTGTAGAATTCGGAGCCCTAAATTTGGCATATCAGTTAAGCCCTTTGTGAACCCTCCAAAGAGTTTGAACAAAGATTGTGCTGTGTTGTGCTGTGCTGTGCTGTGTGTGCTGTGCTGTCCCGGGGTGTCTACCAGACTTTTTAAAAAGATCCAGAATCAAGTCCTGGGGATTCTGAATTGCAAAAACTTTTGTGTTAACTGGTTTTTTTTTCCCCCTTTGGTATTTTTCGAGACAGGGTTTCTCTGTGTAGCCTTGGCTGTCCTGGAACTCACTCTGTAGACCAGGCTGGCCTTGAACTCAGAAATCCACCTGCCTCTGCCTCCCAAGTGCTGGGATTAAAGGCGTGCGCCACCACCGCCCGGCGTGTTAACTGGTCTTTTACTACTTTGTGGATTCTTTTCTCTTCCACTCTTTCCTACCCTTTCAACTCCATAATAACAGATAAAAGAGAGCACCCTAATACTAGGTAAGAGAGAAAAAACTAGAGCGGAAAGTAAAGAAATTCCTGAATAAAGCCAGGGGTCAGAAAGGGGCAACATTATTTTTAGACTACTTCCTGGGTGTCAAGCTTTTTGGCAAAAAAATTGATCTTACTGTCAGGATATCTAGTTTCTTCTTATTAACGTTTCTTCTTTGCGTACAACTACTTTGCAAACCATGGTCAACAGCAACCAACAACAACTAACCAACACTCTCAGGGTCCTAGCATTTATACACCTTTTAAAAGTTTCCAGAATTCCAAACATCACACAACTGCAGAAATTATCTGCTATCCAGCAAAATCATGCTCATGCTAGGGCATTTGGCAAATTATACTCAGCTGCTGTGCACAATCTAAAGCAGCCCCATTTCATTTAACCCAGGGGGTTAAAATGAAAACATGTTCTTGTAATATTTCAGTGTTTTTAAAAGAAACTAAAATTCCAAAGTGTCACTACACTATACCAACTATATTTTCATGAAAGACATTCCCTCTCTAGTAGCTGGATTAAAATACTCTGGGTTAAAATACTCTGACAAAAGCAACTTCAAAGAGAAAGGGGTTTTTTTTTTGTTTGTTTGTTTTGTTTTGTTTTGTTTTTTGACTCACAATTCACAATACACAGTGCCAGGGGTCAGAAAGGGGGCAGCAGAGAAGTCAAGGCAGTAAAAACTTGAAAAGCTAGTTACATTATAACCATAGTATAGGAGAAAGGAATGAATTAATGCAAGTAGCTTGCTTTGTCCACTCATAAAATACAGGATTTCCTGCCCAGGGAATAGTGCTATCCACAGCGGGAACACTAATCAAGATAATCCTCCACAGACATTCCCTGAGACTGACCTCATCTAGATAATCCCTCTACTGAGTCTTGCCTGGTGAATCTGGATTGCGTCAAGTCAACAAAACCATAATCCTGGTTGGATGTGGTGGCACATGCCTTTAATCCCAGTACTGGGGAAGCAGAGACAGGTGGCTCTCTATGAGTTCAAGCCTGATCTGCACAGTGAGTTCCAGGGCAGCCAGGGAGATCTTATCTTTAAATTTTTGTGTGTGTGTGTGTGTATTGAGGATTCTTACATAAATGCTTGGAGATATTCCTCAACAAGTCATTTTTCTGTTGCTGTGATTAAACACCATGACCCAGAGCAGCTTACGAAATTTTATTTTGTTTTATGATTCCAAAGGAATAGGAGTCCTTCATGGTGAGGCAGCGTGACAGCAAGTGGCAGACTTGTTAACACAGAGCAGAAAGCAGAGAACTAAGTGGAAGTGGCATAGGGCCTTAAGGTGTTAATTCAAAGCCTGCCTCCTGTGATGTACATCCTCCAGCAAGGTCATGACTTCTAAACCTCCTCACATAGTCCAACAACTAAAGACCAGTTGTTCAAAGGCCTGAGCCCATAAGTAACATTTCTTATTTAAACAACTATACCAACTTTTAACCTATTTCTCCAAAATGATGGATAATACTACCCTAACATGGTCAGCCTGTCATGGTATATGTGTGTCACACTAGGTGTATTCTATGGCAAAGTAAAGATCTCTCACTCACCTTAGGTTTGATGGAAAAATATCAGGAAGTTCTAAGGGGCCCCACCACCCTTCCAGTCTGCCTGCCCATGGCAGATTGGTGGACCTGCTCCCCCATCCCACAGCTCTCCTTGTCTCCCAAAAGATCTGCTCTAGCCTGGGACACAAGTGAGACCCCTGCCCCAATAACCACACTGGCTGACACCCTAGAAAGCTCAGAAGTTGTGGGATCTGTCTTGCTCTGCTGGAGCCTCATCACCCTTCCACCTGCACTCAGGGCAGATTGGCAAGACTGCCCAGCAGCCACACAGTGATGCTTGTCTCCCAGGAGGCCTGCTCTAACTACAGACACAGCATTGCCTGCCTCCCAGGAGGCCTGCTTTAGCCCAGGACACATAGTTCCACCTCCCTCTGGGTAGGCCTGCTCCAATCTGGGACACCAAGGTCAGTTACCACCAGAGACAACTAGATGGAAAAAGACAAGCTCAAGAATATAATCAATAGAAGCCAATGTAATTAGGCACTATCAAAATGCTGATCCCCTACTGCAGCAAGCCCTGGATACCCTAAAACACCTGAAGAACAAGTTTCTAACCTTAAATCCCATTTCAGGAAGATTATAGAGGCCTTTAAGAGTGAGGTAACCCAGACATCAAAGGACATGCATGGTATGTACTCACTGATAAGTGGATATTAGCCTAAAAGCTCAGAATATCCATGATATAACTTACAGACCATATGAAGCTTAAAAAGAAGGATGGTCAAAGTGTGGATGCTTCATTCCCACTTCCAAGGGGGAACAAAATAATCACAGGAAGCAGAGAGAGGGAGGGACCTAGGGGAAGAGGGGAGTGGGAGGAAAAAAAGAGGGGTCAGGATCAGGTATGGGAAGAGATTGAAGAGAAGCCCAGAGAGCCAGGGGAATAAATAGAAATAGGTAGCAGTAGGGAGTGGGGAACGGGGGCAGGGAAGTCCCAGATGCCAGAGATGCAAGAGGCTCCCAGGACCCAATGGTGATGACATTAGCTGAAACACCCAGCAACAGGGAAATAGAGCCTGACGAGACCACTTCCAGTGGATAGGCATGGCCCCTAGTTGAAGAATGTGGTCACACACCCATCTCAAAATCTTTAACCTGGAATTGTTCCTGTCTAAAGGAAATGCAGGGACAAAAAAAAAAAAAAAAGAGCAGAGACAGAAGGAAAGTCCGCTCAGAGACTGACCCACCTTGGGATTCATCCAAGGCATCAACAAACCCCAGTACTATTGCTGATGCCAAGAAGTGCTTGCAGATAGAAGCCTGGCATGGCTGACCTCTGAGAAGCTTTGTCAGCACCTAAGACAGATTCAGATATCACAGCCAAGCATTAGACTGAGCCCAGTAAGTGGAAGAGTAAGAGGAAGGACTGAAAGAGCTAAAGGGGACTGCAACCCCATAGGAAGACCAACAAATCAACCAATCAGATCACTCTGAATCAGTCCACGGCTCCTGATACATATGTAGTAGAGGATTGCTTTATCTGACATCAATAGGAGGGGAGGCACATGGTCCTCTGAAGGCTTGTTGCCCCTGCATAGGGAGATGCTATAGGGGTGAGGCAAGAGTGGGTGGGTGGTTGAGGGAGCACCCTCTTAGAGGCAAAGGGGGGAGGGGATGGGGTGGGAGGTTTGTGGAGGAGAGACTGGGAAAGGGGACAACATTTGAAATGTAAATGAGAGAGAGAGAGAGAGAGAGAGAAAGAGAGAGAGAGAGAGAGGCAACTCCCTCCACTAGGCCCTAGCAACTGCCAATAACTCCTCATGTAATACCAGGAGCTGCTGAGCCCTGATCTCCTCCATGCTAGAATGCATGTTCTTGTGGTGCTCTTATGTAACAACAGCTTCTGTGAGTTAGTATGAACAGCAATCATTTCATGTCTAGACACCAGCATTTCACAGCATTTTCTCACTTTGTATCTCTTATATTCTTCCCATTCCTTCTTTCATAATTTTACCTGAGCTTCAAGAGTATAGGTTCCTCATGCCCCAGTGGATGTTCATGTGCATAATGTCAGCACTAACCAGACACAGAGAACTTAAAACTAAATCAGTTAAAATTTAAAAAGAAGACATGACATTGGGAAGGAGATGGAAGTGACAGGAAGTCCAGGAGGGTGCTAGGCAGAAGGAGTGAGGGGTGGATATTGTCAAAATACACTACATATATATATATATATATATATATATATATATATATATATATATATATATATATATATATATGCATATATGTATATATATGTATGGAATTATTTAAGAATAGAAAGGCGCCGGGCGGTGGAGCATGCCTTTAATCCCAGCACTTGGGAGGCAGAGGCAGGCGGATTTCTGAGTTCGAGGCCAGCCTGGTCTACAGAGTGAGTTCTAGGACAGCCAGGGCTACACAGAGAAACCCTGTCTCAAAAATCCAAAAAAAAAAAAAAAGAACAAAAAAAAAGGCATTTTAAATAGATTATGAATTCTGGAAGAGTACATGGTAAGTTGGGAGGAGTAGTATAGGGTAGATATGATCAAAACACATTGTATAGATATTTGAAATTTTCAAAGAATAAATATTTCTTTAAAGTTATAGAGTGAGTCACAGTAAATAAATGCTATGAGAAAAATATGATTTAAAAAACTCATCTTCGATATTAGAATGGCTACTAGAGCTTGTAATGGTCTTGGGACCATTTGCTTGGAAAATTGTTTTCCAGCCTTTTACTCTGAGGTGGTGTCTGTCTTTGTCACTGAGGTGGTTTTCCTGTATGCAACAAAATGTTGGGTTTTGTTTACATATCCAGTCTCTTAGTCTATGTGTTTTTATTGGGGAATTGAGTCCATTGATGTTAAGAGATATTAAGAAAAAGTGATTGATGTTTCCTGTTATTTTTGTTGTTAGAGGTGGAATTGTGTTTATGTGGCTATCTTCTTTTTGGTTTGTTAAAAGAAGGTTATTTTCTTGCTATTTCTAGGGTGTACTTTCCCTCTTTGTGTTGGAGCTTTCCTTTTATTATCCTTTGAAGGGCTGGATTTGTGGAAAGATATTGTGTGAATTTGTGTTTGTCATGGAATACCTTGGTTTCTCCATCTATGGTAATTGAGAGTTTTGCTGGGTATAATAGCCTGAGCTGGCATTTGTGTTCTCTTAGGGTCTGTATGACATCAGCCTTGGATCCTATGGCATTAGTCTCTGGAGAGAAGTCTGGTGTAATTCTGATAGGCCTGCCTTTATATGTTACTTGACCTTTTTCCCTTACTGCTTTTAATATTCTTTCTTTGTTTTGTGCATTTGGTGTTTTGATTATTATGTGATGGGAGGACTTTCTTTTCTGGTCCAGTCTATTTGGAGTTCTGTAGGCTTCTTGTATGTTCCTAGGCATCTCTTTCTTTAGGTTAGGGAAATTTTCTTCTATGATTTTGTTGAAGATATTTATCGGCCCTTTAAGTTGGGAATCTTCACTCTCTTCTATACCTATTATCCTTAGGTTTGGTCTTCTCATTGTGTCCTGGATTTCCTGGAAGTTTTGGGTTAGTAGCTTTTTGAATTTTGCATTTTCTTTGACTGTAGTGTCAATGTTTTCTTTGACTGTAGTGTCACCGTGTCTTCTGCACGTGAGATTCTCTCTTCTATCTCTTGTGTTCTGTTGGTGATGCTTGCATCTATGACTCCTGATCTCTTTCCTCAGTTTTCTATCTCTAGGGTTGTCTCCCTTTGTGATTTCTTAATTAGTTCTACTTCCATTTTTAGATCCTGGATGGTTTTGTTTGATTCCTTCACCTGTTTGGTTGTGTTTTCCTGTAATTCTTTAAGGGATTTTTGTGTTTCTCTTTAAGGTCTTCTACCTATTTTCCTGTGTTCTCCTATATTTCTTTAAGGGAGTTATTTATGTCCTTCTTATTTCTTTAAGGGAGTTATTTATGTCCTTCTTAAAGTCCTCTATCAGCATCATGAGAAGTGATTTTAAATCCAAATTTTGCTTTTCTGGTGCGTTGGGGTACCTGTGACTTGTAGGAGAACTGGGTTCTGATGATGTCATGCAGCCTTAGTTTCTGTTGGTAACATTCTTGTGCTTGCCTTTTGCCATCTGGTTATATCTGTTGTTAGTCTTGCTATCTCTGGAGTGAGCTTGTCCCTCCTGTGGGCCTGTAAGCCTGTGTCAGCACTCCTGGAAGAACAACGTTCTCCTAGCAGGACCCGTACACAGAGGGCTGTGGACCAGTCCCAGCTCCTGGGTGCAGATGGAGGCAGGAAGGACCCTGTCCCAGCTGCTCTGCCACTTCTGCAGCCTGTGTGCTTCTGGCTGGTCCTGCTTTAGACAGTCACCGGAGAGAAAATGGTGGTCTCACCTCTCGGTCTGGGTGCAGATGGAGACAGAAAGGACCCTGGTACCTTCTCCAACATTGGCCATATAAGTGGTCACAAATTAGGCCTCAAAGATACACAAGAAGATTGAAATCATCCCATGCAGCCTATCAGATCACCACAGACTAAGGCTGATCTTCAATAACAACATAAACAATAGAAAGCCCACATACACGTGGAAGCTGAACAACACTCTAATCAATGATAACTTGGTCAAGGAAGAAATAAAGAAAGAAATTAAAGACTTTTTAAAGTTTAATGAAAATTAAACCATGACATACCCAAACTTATAGTACACAATGAAAGCAGTCCTAAGAGGAAAACTCATAGTGCCTCCAAAAAGAAACTAAAGAGAGCATACACTAGCAGTTTGACAACACAACTGAAAGTTCTAGAACAAGAAGAAGCAAATAGACCCAAGAGGAGTCAAAGGCAGAAAATAATCAAACTCAGGGCTGAAATCAATCAAGTAGAAACAAAAAGAACTATACAAAGAACCAACCAAACCAGGAGCTAGTTTTTTGAGAAAATCAACAAGATAGATAAACCCTTAGCCAAACTAACCAGAGGGCACAGAGACAATATCCAAATCAACAAAATCAGAAATGAAAAAGGAGACATAACAACAGAACCTGAGGAAATACAAAAAAAAAAAATAATAATAATAATCAGATCCTACTACAAAAGCCTATACTCAACAAAACTGGAAAATCTGAATGAAATGGGCAATTTTTTGGACAGATACCAGCTACCAAAGTTAAATCAGGATCAGATAAATGATCTAAATAGTCCCATAACTAGGAGTTATTTCTATTAAGAAATAGAAGGAGTCACTAATAGTCTCCCAACCGAAAAAACCGAGGACCAGATGGGTTTAGTACAGAATTCTATCAGACCTTCAAAGAAAGCCTCATACCTATACTCTTCAAACTATTCCACAAAATAGAAACAGAAGGAACACTACCCAATTTTTTCTATGAAGCTACAATTATTCTGATACCTAAACCACACAAAGATTCAACAAATAAAGAGAACTTTAGACCAATTTCCCTTATGAATATCAGTGCAAAAATACTCAATAAAATACTCGCAAATCAAATTCAAGAACACATCAAAATGATCATCCATCATGATCAAGTAGGCTTCATCTCAGGAATGCAAGGATGGTTCAATATATGGAAATCCATCAATGTAATCCACTATATTAACAAACTCAAAGAAAAAAAACCACATGACCATTTGATTAGATTCTGAGAAAGCATTTGACAAAATCCAACACCCCTTCTTGATAAATGTCTTGGAAAATCAGGAATTCAAGGCCCATACCTAAATATAGTAAAAGCAGTATACAGCAAACCAGTAGCCAACATCAAACTAAATAGAGAGAAACTTGAAGCAATCCCATTAAAATCAGGGACTAGACAAGGCTGTCCACTCTCTCCCTACCTTTTCAATATAGTACTTGAAGTCCTAGACAGAGCAATTAGACAACAAAAGGAGGTCAGAGGGATACAAATTAGATACAAAAGGAAGAAGTCAAAATATCACTATTTGCAGATGATATGATAGTATACTTAAGCCACCCAAAAAATTCCACCAGAGAACTCCTAAACCTAATAAACAACTTCAGCAAAGTGGCTGGATACAAAATTAACTCAAAAAAAATCAGTGGCCTTCCTCTACTCAAAGAATAAACAGGTGAGAAGGAAATTAGGGAAACAACACCCTTCACAATAGTTACAAATAATATAAAATATCTTGGTGTGACTCTAACTAAGTAAGTGAAAGATCTGTTTGACAAGAACTTCAAGTCTCTGAAGAAAGAAATCAAAGAAGATCTCAGAAGATAGGAAGATCTCCCATGCTCATGGATTGACAGGATTAATATAGTAAAAATGGCCATCTTGCTGAAAACAATCTACAGATTCAATACAATCCCCATCAAAATTCCAAATCAATTTTTCATAGAGTTAGAAAAAGCAATTTGCAAATTCATCTGGAATAACAAAAAAACAAGATAGCAAAAACTATTCTCAACAATAAAAGAACTTCCAGGAGAATCACTATCCCGGTCCTTAAGCTGTACTACAGAGCAATTGTGATAAACACTTCATGATATAGGTACAGTGACAGGCAGGTGGATCAATGGAATAGAATTGAAGACCCAGAAATGAACCCACACACCTATGGTCATTTGATCTTTGACAAAGGAGCTAAAACCATCCAGTGGAAAAAAGACACCATTTTCAACAAATGGTGCTGGTTCAACTAGTGGTTATCATGTAAAAGAATGCAAATAGATCCCTTCTTAGCTCCTTGTACAAAGCTCAAGTCCAAATGGATCAAGGGCCTCCACATCAAACCAGATACACTGAAACTAATAAAAAAGAAAGTGTGGAAGAGCCTCAAGCACATAGGCACAGGGGAAATTTTCCCGAACAGAACAACAATAGCTTATACTCTAAGATCAAGAATTGACAAATGAGACCTCATAAAGTTACAAAGCTTCTTTAAGGCAAAGGACACTGTCAATAGGACAAAACAGCAACCAACAAATTGGGAAAAGATCTTTACCAATCCTATATCCGATAGAGGGCTAATACCCAATATATACAAAGAACTCAAGAAGTTATACTCCAGAGAACCAAATAACCCTATTAAAAAATGGGGCACAGAGCTAAACAAAGAATTCCCAACTGAGGAATACCGAATGGCTGAAAGCACCTAAAGAAATGTTCAACATCCTTAATCATCAGGGAAATGCAAATCAAAACAACCCTGAGAT
>NW_022196894.1:17817045-17839156 GCF_008632895.1 Mastomys coucha | reverse complement strand
CACTCATCCATTGCAAGCTGGTACAACCCCTCTGGAAATCATTTTGGTGGTTCCTCTGAAAGTTGGACACAGTTCTACCTGAGGACCCAGCAATACCACTTCTGGGCATATACCCAGAAGATGCTCCAACATGTAATAAGGATACATACTCCAGTATGCTCATAGCAGCCTTATTTATAATAGTTAGAAGCTGGAAAGAACTCAGATGTCCTTCAACAGAGGAATGGATATAGAAAATGTGGTATATTTATACAATGGAGTATACTCAGCTATTAAAAATAATGAATTTATGCAATTCTTAGACAAATGGATGGTACTAGAAAATATCATCCTGAGTGAGGTAACCCAATCATAAAAGAATACACATGGCATGCACTCACTGATAAGTGAATATTAGCCCAAAACCTTGGAATACCCAAGATACAATTCACAGACCACATGAAGCTCAAGAAGAGGGAAGACCACAGAGTGGATACATCAGTCTTTCTTAGAAGGGGGATCAAAATACCCACAGTAGGAAATACAGAGACAAAGTTTGGTGCAGAAACTGAAGGAAAGGCCAGCCAGTGACTGTCCCATCTAGGAATACATCCCAGTTACCCAAGCCAGACACTAATGTGGATGCCATCAAGTGCTTACTGACAGGAGCCTGATATACCTGACTCCTGAGAGGCTCTGCCAGTGCCTAACTAATAAAGAAGTAGATGCTCACAGACATCCATTGGACTGAGCACAAAGTCCCTAATGGAGGAGCTAGAAAAACAACCCAAGTTGCTGAAGGGATTTGCAGCCCCATAGGAGGAACAATAATATGAACCAACCAGTACCCCCAGAGCTCTCAGGTCTAAATCTCCAACCAAAGAGTACACATGGAGGGATCCATGGTTCCAGCCTCATACGTAGCAGAGGATGGCCTTGTGGGACATCAATGAGAGGAGAAGCCCTTGGTCTTGTGAAGGCTTGATGCCCCAATATAGGGGAATGCCAGGACAGGAAAGTGGGAGCAGGTGGGTTAGTGGGGGAGGACATGGGAGAGGGTTTTTTTTTTTAAGAGGGGATAAAATTTGCAATGTAAATAAAAAAACCATCTAATAAAAATAAAGAAAAAGAAAAAAAGCAGAGCTCAAGCTAGTGCTGACTGAGGACACTAGGTTCATGTGTATCCCAGGTCATCCATGACAGTGAGGAGTGCAGTCCTGACTCTTCTAAGATTACTACAGGATTCTTTCCTACCTATCAGCACAGATAGGTAGACAGTAATGTCACTGTAACTCTTAACTTTTCCATTCCTGTCGTTTTAAAGATGAGAGATTTTGGACTGGAGAGTCCTGAGTTCAATTCCCAACAACCACGTGGTGACTCACGACCATCTGTAATGGGATCTGATACCCTCTTCTACCACACAAGTGTACATGCAGACAACGCACTCATACATTAAACAAAATACATAAGTAAATAAAGATGAGAGATTTAAAAAAAAATCTCATCTTCACTTTACTCTCAGGATAGATTTAAAATTTTTCTAAAATGTCTGCATATGTTACATTTGGCCCTTATAGGTTCTAGACACTGGTTCAAACCTGTGACTGGCTTCTTCTCAACACCTGCACAGCAGGTCCCCAGAAGATCAACTTACAAAGAGGTGCACTGACCCCATGGAAAGTGCTTCTGATAACTCCAGTAAGGCTTGCTGGATTCAGCTCTTACCAGAATGAAGACAGTATCTTAAGACCAACATACAGGCAAATAAACTAGAGATTTGAACTTGACATTAAGGATACAATGGCATCTGTGTCCTTACTAATAACTAACCCTTTGTCCATCCAGGACAATGGCTGTGAGGTCCATGCTCCAATGCCAGGAAAGGGGGATAATATGGGAGGTTGAAGGGATTATGAGATGTCAGCAGATAAACATAATTTATTCACTCTGGCCAAAGGCTGCCACATAAACTGCTGGGCAGGCAGCTGCCAGCAGGCACTCAAGCATAATCCAACACGTATAAGCTAGCACACAAACACACACACACACACACACACACACACACACACACACACACACCAAAGAGGGGTGAAGGAGGGAGGGAGGGAGAAGGGGGACACATTTCTGACCTGAAGGTCATCTTTATACATAACAGGAAAAAAAGGAAAAAGTGGTTCTTTGACAAAATTAATTACATAACAGCATACATCAATCACTGTTTACTTTAGAGTTCCCCTGACATTCAGAGTCAGTCATTTTGTACTGATTCAATAGGCCCTTGAATGTCAGGTGTCAGCCATGTTTTAGCTGAATCAGCACCATGTTGTCTAAACAAAATGTCATACTTTAAAAAAAAAAAAAGTTATATCCTGACTTTAAAAAAGTAGTGTGTGTGTGTGTGTGTGTGTGTGTGTGTGTGTAGTGTATATGTGTGTGCCTGAGTGTGTGCATACACACCACATGTATGTAAGAGCCCACAGCAGTCAGAAGAGAACATCAGATCCCCTGGAACTGGAGTTACAGAAAGTTGTCAGTTACCATGTGGGTACTGGGAACTGAACTCAGGTCCTCTACAAGAACAGTGGGTGCTCTTAACTGCTGAACCACCTCTTCAGCCCATGGCATACCTATTAACAAAGATGTGTGCCTGTACTTGGCAAAGATGTTTCATTTGTTTATGTTTATTTTTTGAGACAGGGTCTTGATATTGTAGCCCTGGCTGACCTGGAACTCACTATATAGACCAGGCTGGCCTCAGACTCACGGAAATCCAACTGCCTCTGCCTCCTGAGTGCAAGAATGAAAGGCCTGTGACACCATGCCAGACTATTCATCTAATAATTACTTATGTGCATTTTGTTATGTGTATATATGTGTATGTGCCAGAGAGTATGCATATGCACCATGTGCATGAGGGAGCCCCTGGAGGTCAAAGGAGGCCATCGGATCCCCTGGAAGTGGAGTTTCAGCAGCTTGTGAGATGTCACACACACGGGTACTGGGAACCAAACTCGGGTATTCTGCAAGAGCAGGAAGCGCTTCTAACTTTGGAACCACCTCTTCATCCCTGTGAAGAGTTTTAAATATCTGCTGAGCAGACCCTTTCACTGTGTTTGTGGAGGCTTATGATCCTCTGCGCCTATGAATTAAAATTGTATTTAAAAAGCTTACGGTCATCTCTGATGTTCCTAACTGGGGGCCTATGACTGGAAATAAGGGGGAGGGGGAATGTTCTCCTTGAGTGAACAAGTTCTTTGCTTTTCACAGGATGTGTTGGAAACTGTCTAAATCTGGTAGAGAGATATAATGTGGCCTCTGCAGTCACAGCCCTTTAAGGCAGCATGTGGGTGGCTCCTGTTGTGTTGTCACATGGGGTGACCTACTCTTTTGTGCCTTTGAAGTGCACCACAGCCTGAGGAGATGCACAATGTACATGCCACAAAGGCCCCCCTGAGTCGAGGAGGGAATTCAGAGGGCAGTGCCTGCCACCAATTTAGGAGGGTAACGAACACCTGTCTTTATGGTAGTCTTTGTAATGCTGCAGATGGCTGGACTTATAAACACCAAGTAGAATGCTGTGGGGAAAGATGGTGTATGCTTTTAAGTGCAGTACTCAGAGGCCAAGGGAGGCCAATCCCTACCAGCCTGAGGCCAGGCAGGGATATATAGCAAAACCTTACTCCCCCAAACCAAAGCCAAATGAAAAAAACAAAATGAAATGTTCTGTTCATGGTCTCCTAGGCTCTATTAACACTTTAAATACAGTATTCCTGTCTATTTGGGGCACTGGACAGGAACCAGGGCAAGTTAGGGAAGTGGTACTAGAAAACAGAACCACATGTTATTATGGATGCATAACTATGAATATAAGGAAATTAAAGAGACATGCTGTTTTAACTTGTCAAGACAAAGTTCAGTTGGAAAAACAAACAAACAAACAAAAACAGTTCATGAGATTTTATTTATTTATTTATTTGTTTGTTTGTTTATTTATTTATTTATTTTGAGACAGGGTTTTCTGTATAGCCCTGACTGTCCTGGAACTCACTCTGTAGTCTAGGCTGGCCTTGAACTCAGAAATCTGCCTGCCTCTGCCTCCCAAGTGTTGGGACTAAGGGTGTGCGCCACCACCGCCCAGCATGAGATTGTACTAGACATAAAGAAGTGAAAGGAAGTGGCAGGAGCGGGGGTTGACCCTTCTTAGAGAAGAAGGGGAGGAGGAATGGTAGGAGGTTTGAGGGGGTACTGGGAAGAGAAGGGAGCTGATATAGGGATGTAAAGTGAATAAATTAATTAATTTAAAATTGTGTAAAAGAAGAAGAGGGGGCTGGTGAGATGGCTCAGCAGGTAAGAGCACTAACTGCTTTATCGAAGGTCCTGAGTTCAAATCCCAGCAACCACATGGTGGCTCACAACCATCCGTAATGAGATCTGACACCCTCTTCTGGGGTGTCTGAAGACAGCTACAGTGTACTTACTTATAATAATAAATAGATAAATAAATCTTTAAAAAAGAAGAAAAAGAAGAAGAAGAAGAAGAAGAGGAGGAAGAGGAAGAGGAGGAGGAGGAGGAGGAGGAGGAGGAGGAGGAGGAGGACGAAGGCTCCTTCAGTTCTGACTTGCTCTTTAATATCTCCTGGACCACAAGTGTTGTTGGCCTTGGGGATACCTTCCCAGCTTCCCCAGTTTTTACCATCTGTGGTCTGTTTTGTATGGTATGCTGATGTTCACAGCTTTGCACCCAAGAATCCCATCATGTTTAAGGAGCTGAACAATCATCTCAATGCCCAGTGGAAGGATGCCATCTTAATGTAAACAGGAACAGCTCCCGTAGACTATGACCAGTGGGGAATTATAGAGGCTTTATATATTCTATATTATTAAGGTTTCCGTTTTTAAGCATTCATCTATCACTGGGGAACAAGCACATATACTATGGCACACATACAGAAGGTCAGAAGACAACTTCTGGGATCAGTTCTCATTCCAGCAGTGGGTCTCAGGAGCTGACCCAGGCCTTGGGGCCTGGCAGCAGAAATCCTCATCCACTGAGCTATTGCACTGGCCCCATAGTCTGTAAGAGTGAATTTCACTTCATTTTGTAGGGAGGAATGGGGGTACTTTGTAAGACCACATTTGGGACTGAGGTGACTCAGTGAGTAAGAGGGCTTGCTCCGAAAGCACGAGGTAGGAGTTCCAACCCTTAGCCCCATGCAGAAAGCCTGATATGGCTGCTCACGTCTGTAAACTTAGCCTTGGGCAAGAGACAGGCGGATCCTAAGAGCTCACTGCAGGCAGCTTATCCAAAAGCAGCAAGCTTCCAATCCAGTCAAAGACCCTGTCTCAAATCAATAAGGTGGCAAGTCATAGAGGAAAACGCTTGCTACCCTGTTCTAGCCCCCGCATATGCATGGGCCACACTTACATGCATAGCACATCACACACACACACACATGCACACAAACATACACTAATAAATGTATGGCCCCTTCCCCAAAGCATGTTATACTGTAGGAAGGAACCTGCATGTACACCAAGAAAGCACCTTAGGACATACGCACCGCTGTTTCCTAATGTTAATTTAGATAATTCTAGACTAAACTTTAAAGGCAGGTTTTTTTCCCCCGCTTCCCAGGTTGTTGTCTCTCTCAGTAAAACACAGTTTAAAGATTAAATTCTATGATGGTCAGGATGGGATCCTTTCAAGTTCAGTGCTAGAGCTTTGGGGAAGACTGTTTGCCGCAGCAGGCATCTAGAAGGCTAGCGTCTCATACTGCGCACACAAGCCCACAGAGGCCAGCTGTCTCTCCCTCTTCGGATTGTACACTGTGAGTATTCCGCACGCCTAGCTTAGCCTCTTGGCAGAGGTTTGCCTCCAAGGCTAAGTTCTCCCTGGCCTGTATGCTACTGGACTATGCTGCCCCTGAAAGAAAGGGTCCCCTGGTGGTTGTCTCATCTCTTCCTAACAGGGGACCTCTGTGGTTTCAGTGTTGGTGTAGGCTTTCTGAGCTCATCTAGTAAACGCGTCTGCGGAAGCACAGTGGTAGTTACAGGTTCTAGAACCACAGTGCAGTGCACGTGAGTACTGCTGGCAAAAGTGAGGGCATCTGAAACTAAAGCCTGGGAGCTACTCAGAGGTTTCTTTTCTATCTTTGGGGCCGGAAAGGTGGCTCGGCAGTTAAGAGCCCTGTCTGCTGTTCCTGAGGACTACGCTTGGTTCACAGCACTCAAATGGTGGCTTACCACTGTCCGTATCTCCAGATCCGGAAGTTCTGATCCCCTCCGGCACTATACACAAGTAGTACACATACATGCAGGCAAAATACCCATGAAATACACATAAAATAAAAATAAATAAAAGGAGGGGTCCATGTGATGCATATGTGCAGTGTCTAGATTTTGCTACTCTGCTTTTAGCTCTGGGTAGACTGTGCTATCAGACCCCACCCAGATTCCCTTGGATCTCCTGATAAAACACACACACACACACACACACACACACACACACACACACACACAATCAGTTAACCGTAAAATGTCTTTGCTAACTCAATGACTGGGCATTGCTAAACCTCCCCTGCCACCAGGCAAAATCAGATAGAGTGGCCATTGTCCACTTCAACCAAAATCTCACATGACTGGCTGGCTTTATGTCCTGTCAATACTGCCTCCTTCTTCTTCCCGTTCCCTGATTCTCCCTAAGTCTTTCCTTGAAACTCTTAAGTGCCCCACCCCATCCTCAGTCATTGGTTGCTGGTATCTTTATTGATTGACCAGGAACCAATTGGGGAACGGAACCTTAGGATCAGAACCACCCTCTACATATATGGGGGTCAGGAGAGAATTTGTAAGAGTTGGTTCTCTCCTTTCACCACTTGGGTCTGGGGCTCTAACTCTGGATATCTGGCTTGGTTCCAAGGGCCTTTATCTCTGTACCATCTTGCCGTCCCGGGTTTCCCTGCCTTGCTTCTTAATCCTAGAGCCCAGCCCTTCTTCTCCACCCCTTGTGCTGATGCTCTCGTGCAGTCCCTCATCTCTCCAGTCTCTGGTCTGTAAAGACTATTTCTCCAGCTGGCATTGAGAATGTCATATTGGTCCATGTGACTGACAGAGTGCCAGAATACAAGCCATCCCCTCCTGTCACCTAGGAAAAATTTAACTCCTTGTGTGTCCATCAAGGCTGGCTCCGCTCTGCTCTGTACCTTGCCATGTCTGGCTGATCCCGCTGTCCTTCCCTGACTCATCCTCAGGCCCAGTCCTCCTCCCTTGGACAGGTGAGCCCAGCCTTACTTTCCCCATTTCTATCATCTGGCCTAACATTTCTCGGATCCAGCACACTAAATCTTGAGGGAACCCAGTATCAGCCCTAGTATGAAGCAAGTTTGATGAATGAACAAGTAAAGGTGTTTGTGGAGTTAGCCCAGGGGTATACAAAGTATTGGGTTCAGTCCCTGACACTACAAAACATGAATTAAAAAAATTGGTTGTTTTCTGGTTTTTCTTTCTTTCTTTCTTTCTTTCTTTCTTTCTTTCTTTCTTTCTTTTTTTTGTGGGCTTTTAACTTGCTTCTGATCCCCTTGTCTCCGCAGCCTGGACTTACTGACATTCACCATTAATTCTCAGTGTTTACTGTAGGCTTAGATTTTTCAAAACCTACTTTAATAAGGAATCTTAAACACTTTAACCTCCCATACAGCCCAATGACCAAAGGTAGGGGAGGGAAGTGGCTAATAGGACAAAGGGGATGTGAGCCTGTTCAGAAGGAGTTCCAACCTTCATTGTCATCAGTCCACTCCGCTAGCAAAATGCCAAACACAAATCAGCAGCAGTGGCTGCATCCAGACAACACTCTGCGCCTCCATCTATCAGCACGAGTCCACCCTGCGCCTCCATCTATCAGCACGAGTCCACCCTGCGCCTCCATCATCTATCAGCACGAGTCCACCCTGCGCCTCCATCTATCAGCGCGAGTCCACTGAAGCAGCAAGAAGCAGCAGGAACACCACCAGAAGTTCTTTGGTGTATTTCTAAGAACTCACACGCAAAGAGCAGAGGAGAAAGCAAAGCAAGACAATGCAAGAGAGTCGTCAGTGAAGACTAGCATCAGCGAAGCCCAACGAAGACCAGCAAGGCAAACCAATGCCAGAGCTTCATCCGCTGTCCGTTGGGTTATGTTCAGTCTCTTTCCAGACATCCCGTGTTCTCTCGAGTGTCTGCTCCAGAAAAACATCCCATGCCCTTTCACCAGACGGCATCCAACAAAATAACACATGTTTGTTCTCAGCAAAACATCCTCTCATAAGGCAGTTTCCAGAAAAAAAAAATCACATGACACACTGAGTCTCCAATGAAATCAGATATTACCACTTCAGTTACCTTTTCTGTAGAGGTATTTATTTAAATTTTTAATCTAAAATATTTTACAGGGCTTGAAGATGGCCCTTTGGCTAAGAGCACTTGCTGCCCTGGCAGAGGACCCTGGTTTAGTTCCTAGCATCCACATGGTAGCTCACAACCATCTGTAGATCCATTCTGGGGGATCTGACTCCCTCTCTGGCCTCTGCATGTACATGGTCCACATACATACATGCACTCATACACATAAAATAAGCACATCTTTAAAATATTTTATTGAACTTCCTTGTTCATCTTGTCTTTGTATGTAAGTGCATGTACCACCCTGCATCCAGAGGTGACAGGACAATGTTGGGAGTCAGTACTCCTTCCATCATTTGGTTCCTTGGGATTGAACTCAGGACGCCAGGCTTGGTGGCAAGTGCCTTTACCCACTGTGTCATCTCACGGGCCATGAAAAGAATTTTAACTAAATGGCCTAAAAGTGAGGCTACCCCTACCCTACACTTCTCCCTCTGGACCCTCACCTCACTTGTAAACAATAATTTGTCTTCTGAAGAAGAAAAGAATAGGAGGAGGATCAGAAAGAGGAAGAAGAGAGGAAAAAAAGAAAAAAAAATTTCCTCTTTCCCTAATGGGAAAGTATTTTGGATGTATGCAAAAGGTTCCTCCAGAAAAACAATCTTATATGATTAAAAGGTTGCTCCTTCCCTTCTGTGAAACAGTATATTGTACAAAACAAAACAAAACAACTGCCTACCCTACGCCCAAAGAGAGACCTGCTCACCTTGTACCTGGTATGATGTGATTTCTGCCTTTTGACTTAAAGCCCCTGCCCTGCAGTGCTTCCATACCAAGAGCCAGACCATTTGAAGCACTAGCCTCCTCATCACCAGCTAATCAAAGGACTTGCTATACCCTCCCCTGAATTATAATAACTACTAACCTTCATCTGCCAGGTTGACTAACCCAAAGCCCAGTTCCCACTTTACAAAGTCAGTTGGCTCTGGTTGAAAGAGGACTTTGTGGGGGGTGAGGTGGGGGTAGGGAGTCCCCACTGTCTTAGGATTTTACTGCTATGAACAGACATCATGACCAAGGCAACTCTTATAAGGACAACATTTCATTATGGCTGGTTTACAGGTTCAGAGGTTCAGTCCATTATCAAGGTGAGGACATTGCAGTGCCCAGGCAGGCATGGTGAAGGCATCTTCATCTACATCTTCATCTGAAGGCCACCAGGAGAAGACTGGCTCTCACATGCTTAGGAGGAGGGTCTCATCGTACACCCCCACAGTAACACCCTTCCTCCAACAAGGCCACACCTACTCCAACAAGGCTACACCTCCTAATAGTGCCACTCCCTGGGCCAAGCATATTCTAACTACCACACTCATGAATGCACTTTCTCCGTAAAGGTTTTCCCAGCTCCAGACTTAACTGTCAGTATGGGGCCATACCAGACTTGGGATGTTAAACCAGCAATGGTATGCCACTCCACCACAACTTCCAGCTAATGAAGTTGAGGAAGATGAGCTGACCAGCTGGCCCAGACTGGGCAGTCCTCTGAGGTACAGACTGGTGCACGGTCAACCAGAAGTTAGTGTAATGACCACCACTTCTATATGGTTGCAGGTACCTTCAGGAAGCCTTTGGAGGGCAGTTGGATGTTGTCTCTGTATTTAACTGACCTTCATTGAGGTTGGAATATAGCCCTGCAATGAAACGAGCACGCATGCACATCAGGGAAAGGAAGCCAGTTGGGGGTTTTACAACCCAGGGAAAGGATGACTGGGAGCTTATGACAGTTCTTAAGGAAACTGGATTAGCTGTCACCCATTTAAAACAACACAGTAAACAGCAAACGGAGACTCAGGAGACTCAGGAGATGACTGGAAACATGGCCCCGAGTCCTCACTTGCATCACCCTCCTTGTTGCCCCCCCCCCCCCCCCCCCCCCCGCTTCCACTTTGGGTGACCGCCGAATTCCCTAGGCACAGTTTAACTCTATTTTGCAGCCAGCCACAAGTCCCAACAGAGTCCTCTGGCCCTGCTGCCAGTGCCTTCTTGATGGATTGATTGTTCCTCTTATAAAAAGATAGCAGGCATAATGATGGTGAGGAAATGCCTCCCTCCGGCCTCGCCCTCTGTGAAGCCCAGGTTTGATTTCTGAGCTCAGATTCGGGAAACTCTGGGTTCAACCATGAAAGGCCCGCAAGCAGTTTCCGACTGCCCGCAGGCTGTCCTTGCCAGGCTCGGGGCTGAGCGGGGGCAGCGGGGTAACGCGCGCGCGCGCGCGCGACGCAGGCGCGCGGCCGAGCGGCATGGCGTGGCCCTGCATCAGCCGGCTTTGCTGCCTGGCCCGGCGCTGGAACCAGCTGGACCGCTCGGACGTAGCGGTGCCGCTGACTCTGCACGGTTACTCGGACCCCGGGAGCGAGGAGCCGGGCGCTGACTGCAGTGTCTCCCGCGGGAGCCCGTCGGTAGCAGGCGCGCCGGAGCCCAGCCGCGCCGTGCCGCTTACCCAGTACCAGCGCGACTTCGGTGTGCGAACCGCGCGTGCGGGGATCCGGGATGCGGCTCAAGAGCGCGCACCGGGGCCGGGCGGCCGCAGGGGCCAGTCCTCGGCGCCCCCCACCCGGACGATCTACGTGCTGCCGGTCGGGGACGCGGACGCAGCTGTAGTAGCGACCACGTCTTATAGGTGGGTAGCTGGCTGCGGCAGAGGAATGCTTCGAATCTCCACCTGCGGTGGGAGGATACTGAGCCCCCGAAACGGGCTGGGGGCGGGGAGAGCACGAAGGCTGAATGCCACAGGATCTGGAGAGTGACAGGGGAGCTTCGGGGTCATCTCTTTGGTCTCCTGACACTGTAGGCTTCGCCTTGTGTTCCCGACTGCTCCCTACCCTGGGATCCAGGATGAGCGCCTCACAAGGGAGTACTCCCTCCCTGGATTCCTCCTCCTTCGCTCTCAGATTGTTCTCTTTTAACTTCTGTGGGGTGAGCACCGAAGGCGGTGCACAGCCCCCCCCCCCCACCATCCCACGCCACACGCCGTGCCCAGGGCCAGTGCCTGCGCTGTTCAAGATCCCACTGAAGGAAGGTCCTTGCTCCCTTAGCAGCTCAGCTTTGGCAACTGAGGACTTCCTGCCTCCCCTTTCTACATAGAATAGTAATGAATGCTCACAGTGTGGTAATTCGAAATAAACATAACAAATACTGCCTTAACACCTTCAAACGCCCCCCCCCTCCCAAATAGATGGATCTTCCTAATTCTTAGTTTACAATGAATGTATACACATACAGTTTCCTCCACGATCCTATTCTTGCTGTAGCGATGTTTTAAAATATTTCATATATATACACACACATTAGTGTGGAGAAGGGGAAGGGAGGAGAGGTGAGCAGATCAGAGGACAACTTTAGAAAGTCACTCCACTTCCCCTTCTGCCTTATGTTCCAGTTGTTAGGCTTGTGCCTGGAAACCCTCTGAGTCATCTCTGGCACACATTATAACTACATTCCTATTTTTTTTAACCTAATGTATTGTTTGAGCATAGATATATGTTCTGAATGTTAATAACTGTACTGTTAGCCCTTTCTTAGGCATACAGCCATAGGCATAAGCCCAATATATATATGTGTGTGTGTGTGTATATATATTGTCTCATCAGTGATCCCCAGTTTGGGGCTATTTAGAACACTATACATTTGTTACAGGTGTTTAAATACTTTAGGAATTTTGTCGTTGAGACTCCTTGAAGGTGGGATGGAAGCTCAGCACTAAAAAGTACATGGGGCTGGAGAGGTGGCTCAGTGATTAAGAGAGTGCACATGGGAGAGGAGTTCAGTTCCAGCACTCAGGCCAGGCATCTCTGGCCTGTGTCTGTGACTCCAGCTTCCAAGAGATCTGATACCTCTGGCCTCTGGGGCATCCACACTCACTGCACGTACCCACACTCAGAGAGATGCACACACATACACATAATTAAAAATAAAACTTAAAACATAATTAAAAATGGCACATGGGGACATTGTATAGATAGATGGTCACAGCCCTGCTGTCCTGATATTGGAGATGCACTAGCTACGGATCTGTCATAGGATGGGACACTGTGAAGCCCTGCAGGTAGATGGTGAATCTCAAACACACACACATGTCCAAGAAGCAAAGTGCAGGACAGGTTCCACCCTAAGGCTATGTTCCCTAACGTACTTAATGGGCATGTGTGATGCAGGGCAGGCCTTATGCTCGTGGGCTCAAGTGGAGCTGTTTGGCATTGCTAGTGGCAGGGCAGAGAGGCTTCCTAACTGCCAATGTTAGGAACCCGAATCCTCTGCAGGAGAGGTCTGGATGTTCTTGGTCCTTCCAGTGGTCCTGCCTGTGCATTACTCTGCAATGGCTTGGGAATTTAGCAGTTCAACAACTGGTTGGGCTTGCAGGGAAGAAAGGAAGCCACCTTTCATAACCATTTAGTGGCTTGGGGGTGTTGGTGCACACCCCTCTTCATGGGGGATATTCCAGAAAATCATGGCTAGTTACGAGAGGCTGTTTTACCCACATGGAGCACATGGTCAGTCCTGTAGGGTCCTCCAAGCTCTGCTGATGGGAAGGTGCTAGCTATTGCTCCCCACTTACCATGATGGCCTATTATTGCTGTTCCTCTACAAATGAGGAATTGAGCTGGTAGTTCAAAAACACATAGCTCTGAACAGCATGGAAAGGAGTGGGACTCAGGCACCAATTTTGTCGTCCCCAAAGGCTCTCCTTTCCCAAAATGGTTTATACAGCTCGTCTTTGGCCACCTCCTTGGAGACAGTTTTTCAAACTGAGTCTTGAAGTCAGCAGTGGAAAATCACTGACAGATGGGGGCTTGCCTTTCCAAGTGTAAACTCTGCCTTTGGAACACTTACCTTCCCTGGAGAACTGGAATAGTAAGAGCCTGGCTGACCAGTCCTCACTCACCCCAAGACCAGCCCGGGATAACTACTGACCTTCCCCAGCACTAAACTCTGGCTCCTGGGACCCCAGAGGCTGGAGTAACCAATCTTGCCTTTCATCTTGTAAGATGTACTTCACCCAAGTGAACTGTTACAGGCATTCAGAAAGCCGTTTAGAGACCCTAAAGTAATACTTAGGTTTGTGGCCACTCCTGACCTACAGTCTTTAAGTGCTATGGACCCTTTAGGCCTCCATCTCACCCTGGTAACAGGTCCCGTTTCACTTGACTTCTGGTCGTCATGGAAGGCAAGGTCTGCCTTATTTGTCTGGCCAGACAGGCATAGGAAGGAGCCTTAAACAGCTGCCTTGGAGCTCTCTATCTGGCTAGCTCCTCCTAGAACAGTGCTTCCATAATTCTTTTGAGGCTGGTCAGGTCCATAGAAGATATTGGGGGAAAAAAGTACCTGGGTATGGTTGTGCACACCTTTAGTCCCAGCACTTGGGAGGCAGAGGCAGGTGGATCTCTAGGAGTACAAGGCCAGCTCTGGTTGCAAGTTCCAGGCAGCCAAGGCTACATATTGAACTCTTGATGCTTTTCAAGGAGCACAGCGAAACTTGTATTCTTTCATTAATCTTAGCGTAAGCTATAGTCCACCTTACTCATATCATAGTCCTCCATGAGTAGCCAGGGCTCTGGTAGTTCTACCTCTGATGCCACTTTTCTATTCCAGCACAAGCCCTCTTGGCTGAAGCACCTCCTGTAACACCCCAGGGACTGCTATAGATTCTTCCTGCTTTGTGTCCCCTGCTGTCACCTCAGAGCAGCTGGCTTAGGCTGCCTGAAGCACAGCTCAGAGATAGCTGTGGACAGGACATGCTCGGGGGAGGCTCTGCCTTCCCAGGAGAAAGAGAACAGCAAATGGTTTAGACAGCTGGGTCCTTAGAACCTTGAAGCTTCAGAAGCAAAAATTATGACAGGCCTGGCTCAGCTCTTTCATATAACCAAAACTGAGTGTTGACCATAGCAGACAACAGCTTCCGTTGCCCATGCCATCTGCCTGCCCAGTGAGGATCAGCTCTGATGCTGCCAAGAAAAGACTCCCTTGTTGTTTTCAGGGCATAATCTGGGCCAGTGTAGGGAAAGGGCCTAGCACAGGCAGGCACTGGCCCTGGCTGGCTGAGTCCTGCGCCTGTGTCATGGGGGGAATGGGTGGGAATGACACAACACAATGAGCCTTCCTGAGTTTTCTATTTAGTAGGGTATTTAGTAGTAGATTAAGAGGTCTTCAGGAGTAGAATTAAGCCTTTTTAGTGAGTGATAGGGTTGGGTTAGCCTGCTCTTCCCCTCCAGAGAAGTGGCTCATGGGAGCTCAGACTGCACACCAGCTTGGAGGTTTTTGTTTGAGATGGCTACTGTAACTCTCTTTTTTCAAAGACATTTTAAAAGAGATTTTGTTTTACTTTTAAAAGTCATGTGTATTTGTTTGTGCATGTGAGGGCAGGTTCCTAACGGGCCAGAAGAGGGCACCAGGTCCCTTGAAACGAGTTCCTGGTGATTGTGAGATGTAGGTGCTGGGCACTCAACTACAGCCCTTTGCAAGAGGAGTATACACCTAACTGCTCAGTCATCTATCAAACCCTGTGACCTACTAAAGAGTTTTTGATTTGCCTTACATTTGTTGTGCCTATGTATGTACATGGATGTCATGTGCACTTATCACAACACACATGTGGAGATCAGAAGACAGACCTATGGGACTTGGTTCTTTTCTCCATCATGTGAGTCCTGATCACTGGGTACGGCTAAGCCTTCTCTTTCTTCCAAGTGTTTTCTGCTACTGCTTTCCTGAGCTTGGGTGGCTGAGGTTTCTTGGTGGAGTATTCAGAAAGGAAGAGCAACTCTCCCTAAGATGGTCCATCTGCTTGGAGCAACTGGTGCATCTGGTCCTGCTTGTGCGGGAGGATAAAGAATCACTGGGAACTGAAGCAGACCACCAGTGAAAAGGGCTTCTTTTAAGAAGCTAGGGTGCAGGAAATGAATGACTGACCCTGTGCAAGGCTGCGATTGTATTCTGTTGCAGACAGGAATTCCAAGCTTGGACTGGAGTGAAACCCTCAAGATCCACAAAGGCAAGAAGAGCCAGAGTCATCACAACTCACAGCTCTGGATGGGACCCCAGCCCTGGGGCCAGCTTCCAGGTCAGCCTGAGGGTGGGAAGACAGACAGATGCCTGTTCTCCAGAGTAGGGGCTAGGAGTCAGATGGCATGATGGTCAAGGACAGGAATGTCCAACAAATTGCACCTAAGAGCAGAAAAGCTCCTCTGCCATTGGCTAGGAGGCACCTTCGGCCTCCCTAGTGAGCAGTGCCCTCCTAAACCCCAGCCTGTGCCCTGACTACTGCTAGGTCTAGTGACTTTCAAGGGTGGGGGTGTAGCTCAGTGGTAGACTGCATACACAGACCCTAACTTCTATCCTCAGTATAGCCCTGTTCCCTGTGGAAATACTAAAACCAAACTGACCCAAGCACTGCTCTGTGGAACAGCAAGGGCATGTCCTGTGTGAGGTTCTGGGTTCTTTCTAGCACCTTCATCCCAACTAAAGGGCAGAGGGAAGCAGAATTGGTTCATGTTCCCTGGGACCCACCACAGGGGTGACACAGCTCACTCTGCTACCTTCCACTGTGGACTGCTGCACGGGGCAAGGGATGCTCTTCTCAGAGCAGGGCTTGGGGCACGTTGAGAAGGAAGCCCACTCATGTTGCCACACTTTCTTTCTCAGGTTCCAGAGGTGAGGAAATTCACACCTAATCCTTCAGCCATCTTTCAGTCATCAGCTCCTCAGACTCTCAATGCGTGACCAGTGGAAACCATGGTCGGGAAAGCCGAGCACAGCCAGACCTACCAGGCAGAATCCTGGCCTGATCCTTTGCTTACAGTACAGGAGCAGCGTGGCTGCTGGCTCTGGGCATGGTGTGGTGTGGTGTGGAAGCCGAGGGACAGGACACCACCAGCTGCACTCAGCCTCTCCATCTGTCCTCCAGCAGTGGCAGGGAGGGAGATTTCTTATCTTCTAAACTGCCACTTGACATTCTTCAGTTCTTAAATCTGATGATCAATTCAGCTGTGCCCTGAGCTGCTCCAGACTAAGAAACGTGCACACTATCAAGTCCTTCGTAGGTTGGTTTCACACTTTGGATGGTTTTCCTAAGATGCATGTTTCTTTTTTTTTTGTTGATGATTTATGGTAGTCCCAGGTAGCATCCTCATCTTTTTGCAGTGACCCATGTGCTTACCATTAAGAAATTTAGCCCAGCAGTGGTGGCACATGCCCTTAGTCCCAAAGGTTTATCTCTGAGAGTCTGAGGCCAGCCTGGTCTACAGAGTGAGTGACAAGACAGCCAGAGCTACACAGAGAAACCCTGCTGCAAAACAATTGGGGGTTGGGGGAGGGATGAGTGGGGAAGGGAGAAATCAACCTTGGGTCGCCAGGAATAATGCCTTTAATCCCAGCACTCTAGAGGCAGAAGATCTCTGAACTCAATGATTTCCTGGTCTACACAGCCAAGTTCTGGGAGAGCCAGGGCTACACACCCTACTTCAAAACAACAAAAACCTTTAGGGGGTTTGTGTGTGTGTGTGTGTATGTTTTAATATATAATCACTTGCACACACAACTCTCATGGTAGTGATATGTGTCCAGGGAGATCATCCATGTCTTCAATCTCAAACATGTAATTTCTTTATAGTCAAGATGATCCTGTTTCAAGGAAACAATTCCTAGGGTGAGTGGAACGTTGAAAGCATGAATGGCATTCACCCCATGTTTCTAGAGGCTGAACCCTGTTTTACTAATTTCCATTGTCTCCCCCCCAACACAAGGACTAGAAGGGACTACCCTGCGTACTCATGAGGAGCTGGCAGCATGTCTGGAGAGCACCTCCTATAGAGCTTTAGGCTCCCCAGCTCTGGCAAGCTACTCACTACCCAGCAGAGGGGACAACTCATCATGTCCTTGGAAAACACATCTCCATAGATTCCAGCCAGTATGTCTGTGTGGAACAAGCCCATTCCCCTTTGTACAACCCTTCAAACACTGGAAAGAGCCTATGTCTGAGAGGTTTGGCAGTGTTTGGTTAAGAACTATAAGGATTTCCTTGTGGTTCCCTTTTCTTCCCGGGCTCTGCCTAAGGGAGCATCTAGTCATGGTGGTGGGGCTCATGTTTCAAAGCCTCAGCTGAGGAAGCAGCTCAGTCCTCCCACACAGCATCCCCTCAGAGGTGCTAGCAGGCCCAGCCTCCCTCTTACCAGCCGAGGAAATGCTGTTGTTTCTAAAGGGAAAATTGAAACCATATGCACACACCAAGGATCCTGTTACTTTAGATTTGTCAGTTTGCATGCTCAGTGTTCCTAAGAGGGAAAAAGATTGCTGGGCAGATTAACAATTTACTAAAATGCAAAAATGTGCTGCAGCAACTTGCTATAAACACAGGCATATGCTTTCCCATCCCCATGGCCTCTCAATAATGACCTTAATATAGTGTTAACTGCACTAATATCTTTGAAGCTTGTGAACTCCAAACCTTTCTTGCTCAGGACTGCAGATGCCTCCAACGTTGCAGATATTACCTTCTCCCCACTTCAGCTCTCTAGCATCCTTAAGTGGGAAAAGGGGCCACCTGTGCCACTGCTACTTCCTCACTAGCACGGACAGTGGCCACTTCCACTTCTGCACTTGAAAGCAAGGCTGCTATCCTTATACCCTGCTGGCTTGCTAGGAACATCCACAGGAAAGCCAGTCAAGCATGGCTCAATTGTCCTTTCCTGCTTAAACCTCTTGGTCCTGCTGTAGCCACTGGCATGCACCAGCTAAAAGCCCCCAGCTGTACATTGCTAGTGACCACACCATATGCTCAACAATCCCCAACCCCTGCATTCACTCTTGGTGTAGAAATGCATGACCTCAGCAGTGTACCACATAGCTCTTCTCACCAGTCCTCATGAGAAATGAAAACCTGCTCTTAGGAAGTCCCTCCTCATTGCAGATCTGAATATGGCCTAATGGGTCCATGAGCAGCCCAAGAAGCAACCAGACCAGTGTCAGCCTTGTTCTTAGTCCTTAGTCCACCTTACACACAATGTGCACAAAGACCAGAAAAATACACTGGAGGATGAGCAGGGCTCATCTCTGAGGAGAGTGTGTATATGGTGGTATGTAGGTACATCTATGTGTGTATTCCTATATGTATGGGGATGTGTGTTCATCGTGTATGTGCAGGTACATGTGTAGAGGTCAACTCAAAGTATTCTTCAGGTACCCTTCACTTTTCTCACTGGCACAGAGCTCGCCAAGTAGGCTCGGCTAGCTGTATAGCAAGCCTCAAGTGATCTGCCCATGTCTGCCTCTCCAGTGCTCAGATTTTAAGTGTGCACCACCATGCCTGCCTTTTTCATGTGGGTTCTGGTGACTGAACTCAGGTACTGCATGCACTTCAACTGAGCCATCTCTCCAGCCCAAATTTTTAAAAATACTTTATCATACCTGCTAAAATTCCTATAAAATTTAATAACTTTTATATTCTGTAAATTTTGAAAAATAAAGAGCTGTTTAATCTGTTAATTTGAGAAGAATATTCAATGTTAATTATTCCATAAACACAGTGACCAGTGTGGGAACTGCCTCAGTCAGGTGTGTATGTACATTACAAGGTCAACCAATCAGAAAGCCTGAAAGCCCGTTTACACACTGAAGGAAGAAAGTCTTACCTCTCCATGCTTTGACAGACAGAACTCAGGACTTCTGGCTTCTCTCGGATAGGGTATGCACCTGAAACCCAGGGAGCTGTCAGCACCCACCCTGACCTACGCCCCCACTAGCTTTACACTCCCAGGCTCTGTTTTCTTTCTTGCCCTCTGTTAAGTTGCTTCCCAGCCAGCTACTTCCGTGAGCTGCATCCCAGTGCCTCTTCACAGAAACTCCCTGTAAATGTCACAAATGTTGAGCCTTTAGTTCCAGAGTGTCTGCACTGTTACATACTTGTTTCTGAGAACTGCATCCCAGGAGTGATTCAGACCTCAGCACAGACCAACTTTTTCTCACCAGATAAACTAGCTTGTTAGACAAAGGGTCTGCTTTTTTGAGAAACTGAACCCATTTATTCATTATCCTTTACCCCAGATTGCTTGTATGAGATAATTATGCCTATGGTCACCAAGTAAAGTGTCTTCTATTTTTGTAAGTGACCTGAATGTAATTGTGATCCTTTTATATTGCATGGTTGCATATTCTTTTTTTTTTTTTTTTTTTTTTTTTTTTTTTTTAGGGACGGAGAGAGATCAATTTAAACTCACAAAGACCCATACTACGACTACCTCCCAATAAGCCCATCTAAGTGTGGTGGTGCAGTGCTTCCAGCTCAGAAAACCCATCGCAAATACTAAACATTTTATTGTAGACAAAACGATACACAATTATTACACATCATGATTTAAAAAAACACTTTAACATACACGAAAACTGTTAAATCGTTTGATTTTTTTTTTAAGCAAAAAAGTAATTTCTTTAGGCTTTTATCACAACAAATGAATCTGCTCTCATTGGGATATTTTACCATGTAGGTCTCCACTTCTGAACAAATTTGTGTCAGCCTGGAGTAAAGATCCAAATTCTTAAACCTTATATACCCAATTATACCAGTAAGCTATGCCTGCCCAGTCCCTGCACCATAGATCCCTTTTGTACCTGTAGCTCTCAGGTGCGGAATTAAAGGTCTATTTTTATCTTCCCTGCAGTATTTCCTGACTCACATATCTACCCTACAGGACCTGAGAGAGCAGGCTTTATGTTGCTTGGGTAAGTTTCTTTGACTTTTACTCAGATATTTCAAGTTTCCTTTGAGCAAAGAGCAGGTTTACAACTGAGACTGAGGTCTTCCTGTGTCCCCATAATAGGAGGACTGGAGAGCCTCCCCACCCCCAGCCCGTGTCTGCACACTGTGTCCTGGTGCTAGCATCTCCTGTCTGCACCTCTCACTGAGGCTCTGCTCCCAAGCACTAGCACACTGGGTTAGAGCAGTTTTTCCCATGGTAAGGCACTCACAGGTGTTTCAACCCTTTTCGTCTTGGTAAAACTCTTTGGCAGAGAAGGGTAGGACTCCAGTCCACCAAGAGGACAATCCTAGTGAGGTTTGCACTGGGGCTGCCTCCCTCCCCTTGACATGAGGCAGTAGCAGGAGCTTCTGAAGCCCACGTGAGTAGGAGGACCACACACGGCTCAAGTGACTGACTTTGACGGTGATACCTACACTAACACTTGTAGCTCCTGGGTTACACAGGCACAGGCCTGAAGCCTTCTGAACTTTGCTGGGACCCCTCAACACTGCTGTGACACAGGCTGTCACAGCACTAGTGTTATGGTTCTGTGAAATAGTCTCATTGCAACCTCTTGGCCTCCCACATGGCCTATTACCTTCTCTGTAGCCGTCTCACACCAGCCAAGAGTATAGCCTCTCTGCGCTGAGGCAAGGTGGGAGAAGGTATTTGCTTGTTGTTCTTCTTTAGAGTTCCCTAGCCCAGCATGCCGGGCTTATTTTTGCCTTCTGAAAAGCAGGCCTCAGGTGGACCCAAGCACACTCCAAAGAGGGAGCAAGCACCCCCTGTATGTATGTGCCTTGTCTCACACCAAGACCCTGCAGAGCCTTGTCAGAGTAAAGAAACGCAAACTGACAAAGCTGTATCCATTCAGTTTCCCTCCAGAATTGGGAAATAACTGTCTTTAAAGGGGGGCACTTGGGACTCAATGCCCTTGTGTAACACGCAGATAGACGGAAGGAATGGTTTGGCAGCCATGGCATTCCAACATAGAGAACACCAGCTTTCCCCAAACACAAGGGTCACAGTTCGCACACTGCAGACACAGCCTCCATCCCACTGTTCGGGGATCTCTTCACTGTATTCACTGATCCTCGTTCAGTCTCCCCATGTGTTTGTTCGTGAGAAAATCCAGAAAAGGAATGTTGCAAATGGCCTGATGAATATTACTCACTGTAATTTCTTTGGGAATCCTAGTCCAAAAACAAACAAACAAACAAACAAACAAAACAAAAACAAACAAACCCCAAAAGTATAATTAGGTATAATTTGTCAAGTGCATTCAAGAATAATTTAGTCAGTTAATATACTGAAGGGACCATCCTCCTATAGAAGGAGGTGATGGCAAAGGCTCCAGTCTCTCACACTTCTCATGAATTCTCCATCTATAGTCCTACCCAGGACTCAAATCTTACTTTCTGGTCATAGGAACAAGAATGTCTGCTGGCCAAATGGTTAGCTGACAGAAAAGAAAGAGCATGTAGACAGAAGAGAACGGTGTGTATCTAAGTCTTAGCAGACTGAAGTTGTTTCAAAGCACCATAAAGATATAGACCCATCTCTTATCTCAGAGGAAGGGAGTCCTGGCCAGCCAAGCATGACATTACATGCTCTCATTCAAATCACCCAGTCTGCCACATCTCTAGCCAGGAACACAGAAAGCATGCTTTCCAAGCATGGTGAGGTCTGGAAATTTTTATTCCAACTTTTTCAACTATTACTATTGCTGCTGCTACTACCACCTCTTCCTCCTCTTACCCCCTCCTCATTTACTCATGACCTCTATGTTACCTGTGTATATCTAACCTAAAATCCTCATCTGGTATCCCATGCCCTGAGGCACTGCATATCAGTGTATCAGGGTATACAGTACATCAGGGTAGCCTTCCACATAGTAGGAAATATATCAGGGTAGCCTTCCACATAGTAGGAAATATATCAGGGTAGCCTTCCACATAGGAGGA
>NW_022196894.1:17793955-17816915 GCF_008632895.1 Mastomys coucha | reverse complement strand
ATAGGAGGAAATATATCAGGGTAGCCTTCCACATAGGAGGAAATATATCAGGGTAGCCTTCCACATAGGAAGAAGAATGAAACTGTTCTGAGTAGGAGGGGAAAGGATATGTACTGCATCTCTTTTAAGCCGGGAACTGTGCATTCCACTCAGAGTCGAATGCTCAGGAAAGAGGTGGCAGTGAGCTCAAGGGCTCACAGCTATGAAAGGAGTCTGACTATGGGGCCTGTAGTCTGGGGCAGTGAAGACAAACTCCCTGTCAGAGCTTAGTTTCCCAGTTTCTTAGAGGAAGAGTGTGTCTGCAATGACCCACACCTTAGGAGTATTTATTAATCTCTACCCTAGAATACGCCAGTTACTGTCTTTAATGTGAGAGCCTGCTGCCTGCTCTACCCTGTGACAACAGACCTGCATGTCTATGAAATACTAGCTGGGAGGGCACAGCTAGGCTTTCAAGCTAAGAGGTTCTCTAAGAATCACAGAACAGATCTTCAAGTCTGTCAGGCTCTAATGTCCCAAGCACACCCTACTCTATTTCCTACTGCACTGACTTATGGGTAAAACAAACATCTTCAAGAGTAACTGACCCACTCAGCCTCCACTCTCAGCACCAGTACCTGTTGGGAGATGCTGTCTGGTATCCAACTGCCAGTGCCTGTCTCAGGATGTCACTCACCAGCTGCTCCGTGGCCTAGAATAGAAGACTGGTGTTGACAGAAGAGCCACCTGCTCACTAGTGGGAGAGATGCAGCCGACCATTCTTTACCCAAACTTTTGAAGTGACTGCCAATTAAATATTACAAAGTTCTCAAGAAAAATTGAACTTTGTTTGTTTAGAGGTCATGATGTAGGGAAATTAGAAATTGGGCTCAGTGGTTTTTATTAACTGGACAGTTTTCTACAGAAAACAGGGTGTTGAGTAAGGGCTGCTACTGAAGCCTCTCTTTCAGGTGGATGCAGAATGGAAAACAACTGCTGAGGTAAGGGCCAGGCCAAGCATGGAGCCTATATCTTTCCTAACCCCTTGCCCAGGACAGGGCTGTGTGGCTGCTTCTCTGTTGTGAAAGGCAGGGAAACCCAAGGCTCTGTTTTCTTTCTGTCTATCATAAAAGCACAGATACTTCTCACCGTAGGACACTTCTCAGTAAACATAAGAAATAGCACTAAAAAGACCTTGACAGCTGTGGGAGCCAGCTCTACTGATGGCAGGCCACCTGCCTGGCACGTATGAGACCCTGGGCTCTAGCCTCAACACAATAAACCCCTCAATTCTTAGACAGAACACAACTTCATTTACTTTAACGAGGAGAAGGAAAACAGAAAAGAAAGGAAACATAAACCCTAGGTAAGACAAGGGATTTAAAAGTCATCCTCTCTGTCCCCTTCTGTCCCTTACTCACAAGGCCCTAGGTTCCAAACTGGCCAGCCTTGGTCACAGTGCTACCAGGTACCTACCTTTAAGATCATGTCCTCTACTACTGAGGCATACATGTTCCTGTGCAGTGCCACAGGCTGCAGGGTGATTCCAATCTGGAAGAGCAGAAGAAGGCCATCTGTCTCATCAGTCATAGAAACAAGCCCTTCCCAAACAAGTGGACTTCTCTGCTACACACAGGCCTCTGGCTGGAAGAAGGGCTCTCTAAGCACCCTGGACAACCTGTAATCATGCTTTTACCCCCAAAATCTTATCATGAAACAATGGAATCTCCCAGGAATTCATAATGGTGCAAGCAATATTTTGGAAGGTCTAAAATCAAGACTCCAGGGCCATTTTTACAAGAAGCAAAGAAAAGGCCTTGGGAACCTCCCTATTCTACTTCCCAATATGCACCCTGTGGGTGTGTGTGGAAGTGAACAGAACACTGCCTTTCCCCTTGGATTCTGAGCAGATAGCAGAGGCAGATGCTAAAGAACTGCTAGGTATCATTGGGTTTGATAGCTCTCTCCCAGGTAACAAGGTAACACAGGCCTTGGGCTGGAGGGGGTCGGGGAGTTGACAGTATGGGATAGATGGGGACTGCTCATTCAAGTATGACCGGAAAATATTACAATATGCCTCACGAAGAAGAAGCACTTCACCTGAAGCAGATGAGAAAAAAGCCAGGAGCAAAGCCGCCGGTGACTACCCTCCTCTGCTCTGCAGCCATGTTTAACACACAACCTTTTTACATGGGAGAGTGGGAACACCCCTAAGTTATGGGCAAAAGCCAATCACATGTCAACTGGGTAGACTGGTCTAAGCTCATGAGGTAGAATGTCTGGTGTGTGATCTGACAGTACCACAGTCTTGGCCTCCCACCTTCTGTGTAATGTCACCAACAAATCCAGAGCCTGGGGTTGGTGGCAGGTAGAATCTCATTTCTTCCTGCTTTTCTTCCTGCTCCTTTTTAATGTTTGTCTTCAGTGGCTCTGACAGGCTGAGGATATCCACTTCTTCCTCATTCTCAGGCTCCCTTTTCTGGAACTGCTGCAGATCCTCCAGCTTCCGGCAGAGGTCATCAGCAGTGGAGAAGGATGACAGGCACTCTAGATAAGAGGAAGCAGTCTGTGACAGCTGAGGTGAGCGCAGACAAGGACCCCAGTCTGAGGAAGGCCGAGTCTGTGGGGAGCTAAGTCTATGGATCTCTCAGGAGAACCAGTGCCTCATAAAGTAGAAAAGCAGACACGTGTCTGATTCCAAACGTATTCTATCTGCCATTAAGATCAAAGACATAGTACATAATTGACTCCAGTCCTGGGAAACTAGGCCACCGCCCCACTTTCTGAATCATAAAATTGATTCTCTTCATTTGTTTTTTTAAAGATGGAAAACTTAAGAACTGTACAGTGAAGAACATAAAGTCATTCCTATTTAAGCTGGGGATGTAGCTCAGGTGGTGAGAGTGCTTGCTAAGCATGTAGGAGTCCCTGAATCAGGTAGGTCTGGGTTTGATTATCAGCTCTGCACCAACTAGCTGTGGAATTCAGGGAGGCAGAGGCAGGAGGATCAAATGTACAAGTTCATCTGCAACTACACAGTGAGGTCTGGGGAAGCCTGAGGTACCTGAGACTTCTCACTTCAAAAAAACCCAAAAAACCAAAAACCATTCCTGTTTCACTGTGGCCATGGTAATGCATACAGCCTTCACTGGGTTGTAGAGTGTCAGGACAAGAAAACCATGCCCATACAGTTTTGAAATCCTATGAGCAACACGGTGGTGGCAGCTCAGTAGCTCCTGGCTGCTGCCTGTTCTTCTGACTACATGCTATATACAGAGCACCAGTGAAACTTGGAGGTGATCACATGGTCTCTGCTCACCAAGGACATAGATCTAGAAGCCAACAAACCCTCTCAGCATGCATACTATGTGCCACAGGAAATGAGAGAAAAGACAACTGAGCATTAGGCTGCCAGGAAGCTTTCTGCAGAAAACAAGACTTGGGGCATGGATGAGGTGGGGCATTCCGATGCCTATGTGAACATGGCTGAATGCTTCTTACTCTTTAAGGCATAGCCAGATGCTTTCATGCCCCTAATTCGATTCTTTAGCAGTCGTCTGTTTCTTTACTATATTTCCTACAACTCTGTTGATTATTCTCATGTGCCCCCAACACCCTCCCCAGGCTTGGGGATACAGAAACATCCATAAGACACTGGTAATAGGCCTGACCTGCTTACTAGGGGTTCCTAACGTCACACAGCAAAGGAAAGAAAGTGGGTTGGGAGTCTTCAAAGTAACTCAGGGAGGAGCCTCCCATGAGAACAATGCATGCCTACCAGATGGCAGGAACTAATCATTCCTGACTAGGGTACAATGCCTGAAACACTTGGGTGTAGTTCTGAAGGGCTGTGTTGTCTGGGGTGTCATGGTAAGAAGAAAGGGTCTTGTCATCTAGACCAGCTCTCCCTCACCCCTACCTGAAGGAAAGAGCACTGAAGTGTTCTGTAGGGGTTGACGGGAGGCAAACATGCTCCACACTGGGGCAACCTATTAAGGCCTACCTGGTTCACTGTCAATCTGAGTCAGCACATCCTCAATGGAGTCTCCATCATGACGCAGGCTCTCAGGGTCCGGTGGGGTGTAACCGTGGCAGCGGCACCAGTGAGCAATGTGCTTGGTCTTGAGGGGTGTCAGGTGGTGGAACCTTGGATTCTTCTCCAGGATTTCTTGTAACACTTTTCGTACTGTCATTGCTCTTTGCCACTTAAAAAGGATTTGATCCAAAATTAAATCCTTGAACTTTAAAATCAATAGCTGTGCACTGAAATAAACCAAGCAACTAAAAAGAAAAAATCAGATTCAATCACTCTCTAGCAACAAAGGGAGGAATATGAAAGAGCTTCTTTTGGGACCAGTGAGATGGCTCAGAGGGTGAGATGCCTACCACCAAGCCAAATGAGCTGATTTGCAGGGATCTCATGGTAGGAGAGAACTGACTCATGTTCTCCAGCCTTCACAAATGTGCAGTGCATGCATGTGAGCATGTGCACATGTACACACACACAATAAGAATTTTACATGTAATAAAAAGAGTTACTATTGGTTTTAATGTTTATAAAATAAAATAGAAATATCTATGTCTGCATTTAAGCCTTTTCACCTGGTCATGAACCAACTTTTCATTTTCCCCCCAAACCAAATTCAATGACCCTGCTTCCACCACTGCCCAGCTACACTGCACACTTGCTTCTTTCATGATTCAACTGCATTTGGCAATACTGTTGTAAGTACTCTGTAAAACTCTGAATTCAGTATTATTTTGAAATTTACAAATTTAAAAATATTAATTTTATGCATATGTGTGTGTACCACCTGCATGCCTCCATGTCTGAAGTGGCCAAAAGAGGGCATTTAGGTCCCTTGGAAATGGAATTCCAGACTGTTGTGAACTGCTATTCAGGTGCTGGGAAATGAATCTGAGTCCTCTGTGATAGCAGCCATCTTGCTGCTGAGCCAAGTATTCAACCCCAAAATATATAAAGGTTTCAAAGAAAATATAAGATGCTTTCACTAGTACAGGAGAGCAAGCCTTTCAAAAGATATAAATGTTTACGTCTACTGTGCTAGCTGACTTTCTGAAAGAGGTGGCTGCAGAGCCAGCCAGCACACAGTCTTACCTCAGCAGCTCGCCTTTTCCCAATGTTCCAGCCATAATACTGCTCCAAGGACTTTGCAGAAAAACAGCTGGCATCATCACCTACAACAGAGAACTGCAAACTCTGAATAAAAGTTATTGTTTAGAACAAACGTTGTTCATTGTTAGTAGATTTCCAAGTTCTTTGATTTCCTTTCATAAAATAATAGAAAAATGTTATTACTCTGCATGCATGATATGTGTGCAAGGGAGGGTTCTAGGCTGGCTGACCATAAGTTTCTGGCCAATTCTCTTGTGGCTGTCTCATCTCGGTAAAGATGCACCAGCATTATAGATGCATGTGCTATTGTAATCTGAATTCTCTCTAGTTACTGACTGGTTATTTTTTATATTTTGGATTTTTTGAGACAGGGCCCATCAGTAGTCAAGGCTGGCCTCAACTTTAAGACCTGCCTGCCTATGCTTCCTGAGTGCTGGGGTTAAAGGGGTGCACCAACATTCTTGGCTCTGCAATCTGGTGTTTTATGCAGGTTTGCCGTAGATCACGAGCTTTTGCCCACTGAGCCATCTTACTGCCCCCCTTCTTTGTGTGACATATTTCTTACTGAACAACACATCTCCATGATACAGTAAGGCAACAGATGAAAGAATGCAACAGAGATGAACTAGGGGCTTGGCCTCGCCACCAGCTCACTAGGTAGCCCATGGTAGCCTATGGCTTACTATGGGTAAGCCATGGCAGCACTCTGGGCTTCAGTGTCCTTCCCTGTAAACTGTAACAGGTGGTCTTGAACTGCCCAGTTCTAGCTTTAACACTCTGAGTTTTTATGTAAGTAGACAGAGAGGGAGAAAGGGAGCACATCTTTTCTGCTAAGATGGAAAACCATCATTGAAAGTAATATTTTCAACTACCTCAAAATGATTCCCAAAATGAGAAAAGGAGATATTTTATTTATGGAGTCAATGCTAGAGATCTAACCCAGGACCCTGCACATGATAGATAAGTGTTGGACTCTTGAACTTCATCCCAAGTCCTCTCTTTTATATTTTTAAAAACTTGAGAGGGTCTTAGTAAGTTGCCTAGGTAGGCCTTGAATTCAAGATAGTTCTCTATGATTCTCCCAAAGAGCTGGGATTATGAGCTTGTACCAAAAGGCTCAGCAATTTCTCTGTTGCTATAGTTGGGAAAAAAACAAAAAAACAAAACAAAAAAACCAGCAAGGTGGTCAGTCTACCATTTCATGCCCACATGATGCACATGGCAGGAGACTGCTGTACACTTACTTCCCTTGTGACTCTCATGGTGATCTTGCTCATGAACAAATACCAGTTTCCCTTAGTAAGGTTGTCTATTCAACCTTTACTGTCAGAACAACTCACAATAAGGCATCAGCCATTTCATCCCACTAACCAGGGCACAACACAGCAGACTCTGTTGTTGGGGGTCTTAAAAACTGCACATTTCCAAACAGTATGTCATTTTAAATCTGAGAGAAATATTAATGGTCTTATAGGGCTAAATGTGTACCGGCTTGTCACTAGAGCTGTGTAAGTTAATAACCTGGTGTCACTGCCATGTCCTTGGCTGTGAGCTGGGGGAGACACTGTCACACAAAAGACTATGGCTAATGAAATGTCTATGTAAAGCACGCACAGCAGACCATAGGGGTGGTACACAATGTCTTAGTAGTGTGTACTTAACGTTTTTAATTTACATACAAAAAAATATAAAAAATAAGTGATTAAAGACTTAGATGAGGGGCTGGGAAGTAAAGCGTCTGCTTAGCACTCATGGGCTCTTAGTTTTGGTGTCAGCATTGCCTGTACCACGTCTAACTGGATGCAACCAAGATACTGCGAGTACAAGACCACTGCAAACATCTGGCTAAAAGTAACAATCATGGTAACACCCCAAGTGATTTCTAGCTTAACAAAATGCACATGAGGGCACTGTCTTACCTTTTGCAGTAATTAGTGGGATCTTCTTCACTACTGCTGTCAGGAGCTGCTGGACAGTCTCCAAATGGTCTACCCTGGGAAGGCAGACAAAGAGAATTTGCAGGCTTGTGCGCTCTCTCTCTCTCTCTCACTCTCTCTCTCTCTCTCTCTCTCTCTCTCTCTCTCTCTCTCTCACACACACACACACACACACACACACACACAAACACACACAGTGCACGCTCCTCTTTCTCTCTCTCCCTCCCTCTCCGCTAATAAATAGCTTCCTTTCCTTTCTCCCTTCTGTGTTTTTTAAAGACAGGGTCTCATGTTACCCCAGCTGGCCTCAAATTTGCAGATGATCTTAAATTCCTGATCTTCCTGCCTCTACTCACTCAGGGCTGGGATTATGGGCACCACCATTCATGGTTATAGATCTCCTTTTATAAGGCTTTTTATGCTTAAAATCAAGAACAAACAGATTTTGACCAATTATACAAGTATCACAGACATTTTATCTACATTTGAAAATTAATAGCAAGATCTATTTGTAAGGTTATTACTATTATACAAATGCCTATCTTAGGCTATTGACTGAAGCCTCCATGTGTCATGTTAAGAGACACCATGATTCTACTGTCTCTAGAAGTACCTGATCAGAAGGAGGATCCTAATTTGAAAAAGAGAAAACTTTAGAGAAAGCAAGAGGAGTGCACGGCTCTGCAGAGGCACCTGTGAAGCACAATATCCAGGAACAAAGACTGCAAACACCAGGGTGATTACACTTGAATGTGCCATCCCCACTCAGCACAGACTGCACAACAGCAGGCTCAAGTAAGTCTGGAGGCCTACGGCTATTGATCAAGTGCTACCTTTAAGTTATATCACTGGCTAAACTCTTCAGAAGCTAGAAAGATGGCTCAGTGTTTAAGAGCACTGGCTGTTCTTCCAGAAGACCCAAGTTCAATTCCCAGCACTGACATGGTGGTTTACAACCATCTGAAACTCTAGTCCCAGAAGATCTGCCACCTTCTTCTGGCCTCACTGGACATCAAGTGTACAAGTGGTATACAGACATACATGCAGACAAAATCCACATACACATAAAAAAATAAACTCTTCAGTTCTGCAAGGACAATGCCCCTACTATGCTTACCTCAGTGTCTGCACATGCTCAGCTGTCACAGTGACTTTGAAAAGCATCACAAAGACACCAAAGTCAGAACCAAAAGACACTACAGTACTCACTTAATGACGTAGTTGCTTAGCTCAGAGCTCTCTTCTGTTTTCACTGCTACCTGGTTCTCCTGTGAGATACAGTTTGGCCCAGGAGTTTCTGGCTCAGTCTTCACTACAAAGGGAGATCAACAAAGAGAACTGTCAGGGGCCGGTGGTGGAGACCCTGAGCCCTCTGAACAGCTGAACTTAACTGAGGGCTCTGCTGCCTGAGGTGTGCAGACAAGCAGGAGACTCAAATGGCTTCTGCCCTCAAAAGCTGAGCACATGAGATAACTATTTGCTTAGGTCTCAGAGGGAGTCAACTCTAGGTGGATTGTCCATCACACCACGCTGCTTTGCATCTCCCTCACCCCACCCAGGACTGTTATTAGCACACAGCTCTGAATGTATCATCTGGTATCTGGTATCATCTTTCCAGATGAGCTTACCAAACTGAAACACTATTCTAGTATTCTGAGACACAACACAGAAAGCAAAAAGCAGATCTGTTGCGCTTGGAAATTTTCAAGTTAGTTTTATATGGCTTTCAACACCACAGGCCACACCCAACACTGTCTGAACGCCAGTATGCTACTTCACAGATGAAACCACTCTTGTATACAAACTATTATTATTATGTTATTTTTGGTATTTTGAGACAAGGTCTCATTAGCCTAGGATGGTGTAGAATTTCCTCTGTGGTCTAGCTAGTCTGGAATTCATGATCCCAAGTACTAGGATGATAGGTACAGGCTACTATAAGCAGCTGCAATGCATACAAAATTAAAAATAATATATAAAATTATCTTTAGGTATACGAAGCATAAATCCATTTCTTGTTTACATTTGAGTTTCATTCCCAAGGTATTACATATGCATATACATGTGTGAAAATACTATAAAATTTAAAACACTTCTGTCCTTGACAGGAAATAGTGAAGCCCATTAACCCTGCTGATGTAAACAGCAGTGTCTCAGAGGATATTCCTTTGAAACAACTGTGCTGACATGGTTCTTGTTTCTGCACAGCTTCTCTGCCTTTACTGACTTAAGTACAGGAGTGTATGTCTGTGTGTGGTACATCTACCCCACAGTGGCTAACCCAGGCCCTGGTTGCTTTACATCTCTCACTGCTTCTGTATTGTGTAAACTGAATTCTTGTGATCCTGCTTCACTGCTAGCATCTTAATTTACATTTCCTTTCATAGCTAATAAAGCTGAATAAGTCTCACAGGCTTTGAGCTATTTGGATGTCCTCTTCTGAGAAGTGTTTATCAGTGTTTTTCACACTGGTTTTGAGTGGTCTGTATACATTCAAGACATGATTCTTTTGTGTTATATATATATTTGTGGAGGATATTTTAAGCTTGACTTTTTGCTTTTAATATTCTCTGATAAAGCAAGGCTCTCATAATTAAGTTCCTTTTCTAACATCCTGTCTCATATTTTCTTCCAGAAAAAGTTTTTAGATCTCTCATATTCAAATTTATATTCTAATTTAAACTAGTTGTTACCTTTGATGTAAGGCAGGAGTATTGCTGCTTTCAGACATGGTGTGTCCACTCCCTCCCAACCCACTGCTTGTCATCAAAAAGACCCCTCTCCACTGACTGTATCATGGGCATTATTCTCTGTTTCATGAGTTTTTGTAATCTTTGACTACTTCAAAGGCTCAGGCTCTTTAGTATCTATCTGCTATCCTGTCTTCCTGACTCCTGTTCAAGACTGTTCTGATATCAAAAAAGCCAGTTAATTAATAGCCTCATGAGAATGTCTTCCTAAAAAGCCAGTATCAGCCTCTGCTTCCTGAACGCTGAGGTCAGAGGGGCACACCACCATGGCTGACTTTGGCTCTTCTATTTTACGTGTTTGCACTTTGAACTATAAAATATTCTACTTATCTCCTTTTAATTTTCCTTAAAATGTTTAGAGTTGTCCCTACAAATCTAAGATGTTTTTAAAAACTTTTATTACTGGCTATGCGTGCATGTATGCCGTCACTGTGAGAACTCCCACTGAAGGCAGAAGAAGTCATCAGACTCAGCTCCCCCAGGGTGAGGCTGGGAGCTATAGCCAGCTGTGACCTTAGGATACGGGTGCTGGGATCCAAGCTTAGGTCTTCTGCAAGAGCAATAAGAGCTCTTAGCTGCTGAGCCACCTCTCTAGCTGCCACATCTGCCCTTCTGTTATTTTAGCCTTGTTTGGTATGCATGCATATGTACGTATATGGATATACATGTACCAGGGCACATAAGGAGGTCAGAAAACAACTTGTAGGAATTTGCTCTCTTGTTCCACGGTGTGGACCCTGGGGCCTTAACTCAGGTCCACAGGAGCCTTGGTGGCAAGGACCTTCATCTATAGTGGCCAGGACATTGTTTCTATCCCTTTTCCCTTTCTACATGACCAGATATCTGGTATTGCTGGGTCTTCCCTCTCTTTGGTTTACTGAAAAAAGGGTTTACTTTATTTAATGGCTATGCACCTCACTGCACATTTTACTTTGCTTAAAACCAAAATAAAAGGGCTGGTGAGGTGGCTCAGTGGGCAAAGGAGTATGCTGCCAATCTGACATCCTGAACTAGGTCCCTGTAATTCACATGGTGGAAACAGGGAACCAACTTTTGAAAACTGTCCTTAAACTTCTGTATGTGTGCCATGGTGTGTGCATGCCAATGTGCACACATACAGTTAATGTAATAAAAACCAAAAGTAAAAGATCTGTCCTGGTCCAAAATTAAACGCAGCAGTCTGGTGCAGAGCGGCATGAATGCTATCACAGCAAATTTTGCTTAAGGGCAAACAAGCGCTCCCTACCACTGGAAGTGTTGAGTCATATGGTCTGCAGGAACCAAACTCTTAGAAGTTTGAAAAATAATATGAAGGTAAGTGGGAATGGCTATATGCCAATAAAGCTTTACTAATAAACTCAGGTCCTGGACCTGTCAGCTATACTCTGCTTTAAATGAGCATTTAGCAAATTATAAATCCACCTCCCGAGATAATGGGATCCCAGAACTGCACTGCTTCCTGTATGTGGGATGTGTGCGCACTCCCAACACAATCTAGGGTGTGACAGCTAGCTAACTGAAGGACTGACATAAGAATTACTGATAGTGTTGTATCCACAAAGCAGCAGGTACTGGGGACTAATACACTAGAGGCTCTGACTATATGAGCCTGTCATTGCTAAGTGTCATAGATGATCCACTGTACCCACCTTCTACTAATCTATTCTTAAAATCAGGGATATCCTGCTAGCTCAGTCTGCTCCCACTAAAACTCCCTTCTCACACTATGCTGCCTAAATGGATCCTTAGGGGCTTAAGCTCCAAAATAAGCCCTTCAAGTTTTGTCTCTATTGTTCCCTTAAACCAGCACACCCCTTGATCTCCCAACAGCTGTAGGGCTCTTTACTTTGTACAAGTCTGGCTTATACAAGTCCATACAAGTTTATACCCCTTGACCTCCCTACAGCTCAAGGGTTCTCTACTCTTTAAAAGTCTGGTTTATACAAGTCCTGTCCCTGAGAGCCCTGGACATAAATCCTGGACTGCAATATGTCAGTAAACACTTTTCAGACTGTTTGTTTTGTACTTACCAACCACAGTTTGCTATTTATGCAGCTTGCTTGAACCAGGTTATAAACTGAAGGCAAAAATGAGGCCTGACGCCCCATAGTGTCGATTTCCTTTAGACTATGACACAGTGCTTAGCATGTATTTGTCAAGTGGCTAACAGATGCTGAAATTCAAAGCAGGAAACTTTGGAATCAAGATACTGTGAGGTCCTACATACCTTTGGCAATTGCTACTGGAGCAGAGCTGGGGGCAGCTGGATTTGGAACACTTATGGGCAGGACAGTAGTAGGTAATTTGCTGGTAGAAAACGACTGAACCACTAAGACACAGGAAGAGGAGAATATAACAGTGACAGAAATCAGTGATTAATTTAATCTTCAGCAATTTTATATATGCATATACTATGTGCTGGCCACACTCATTCCCCCACCTTCTCTTATGCTGCCAGCTCCCCTGTGTCCTAAAAGCTGCTCCCACTGCCCTGTCTTTTTGTTTTGAGATAGACTTTTAACCAGCACTGCACACATGGGCCTTGGTGTGCAGCTATCTTCTCACCAGTGGTTAGACCACTAAAGATGGTACCCCCTTCTCTCGGTAACCACTGCCTGCCAACATTGCCCCTATGGAGGGGCTGGGCTGGTAAGGCTCTCTCCCATCCAAGACAGAGCTGACAGGCTCAGCCCTGTGCAAGCCCTGGCCACAGCATTCCTAAGTGCAATGGCCATGCTATGTCAGGAGACGAAGGTTCACGGCCCCACTCCACCCTCTGCCATTTACATCCTTCCCTGTTTTCCTTGAGAGACAGAAATTATTTTTATTACAAATGACCTAACTCCCATGTGAGAGCCCATTTTAAATGTACAGCACAATCTTAAGCTGTGCTGCCCACTAGTGGCACAATAACTAAGCTACAACCTCCACTATGGACATGAGGGCATGTCAGTAAACTAAGAAAATAAAAATGAAATAAACCAAACTCTCACAAATGCTCAAAGCATTCTTTTTTTTTTTTTTTTGGCCATATCTTTAAAAATGGGCAGCTAGAGCCAAGCTACGCTGGTCAGGGGACACAGGTGCTTACCACCATGCATCGTAACAGCCTGAGCTAAATCCCTGGGGCCCTGGAGAAGGGGAACTTAACTCACAAGCTGTCCTCTAACCTTATACACTTGCATGAACCCACTCACACACATAAAATGAAACATAAAGGTTAAACGACAAGCTGTACAAAGCAAAGGGACACCACCACCTAGTAGGAGTGTTCCCCTGAGTCAGAACTGCCCCAGTACAAGGGTGGCACGCACCTTTATTCACAGGCATCAAGACAGTCTGCACACCACCAGAGGTGTTGATGCTTAGTGGCTTGAGTTGACTGGGAATTGTCAGGACAGCCTGCTGGGGACTGGACTGACCGGAATGAATCTTTAACAATCCTAAAGTGGGAAGACAATGCTAAGTAAAGCATTTCCTTTAAGCTCTTGCCCCCTCTGACACTCTCAGTTTCTCCCACATGGAAGTTCCCAGGACAATCACCCTTTAGTAAATAAAAAGTTGGATGCAGGAGGCAATAGATAATGGAGATTTCACAATAAAACTTTGAAATGAAATAATAATTTATTTTTCAAGTGTCCTTGTCCTAAAACAAACAAAACAAAATAAAACAACAAAAAGCAGGACAGGAATCTCTACAAACAGCATAGCAGAAAGGTACAGAGGGAGGAGAGCAGTAACTGCTGCCAAGACACGGCCTGTGGAGGAAGACAGTGGCCTGATGTTTGTAGTTTTCAAATTCCTATTTATAATAAAAATATTGTAAAGCAATAAAACGACCAAGGTTGTGATTATACACTAACCAGTGTTTAGTGTCACCCAATGCCCTGTCGATGCTTGAAATCCTCTGATTATTTACCTCAACAATGTCCTTGTTTTCCATCATTTTGGTGTTTATGTAGGAGGATGTACTCTAACACCTGACTTTCTTACTGGGGCCCATGCTACAGAAAAAGCTTTCTTCTTCTTCTTCTTTTTTGAGCCAGGATATGGGGGGAAGAGAAAAGGGAAGCACCGCAAAAGGCTCGTCTCAATGGTGGCGATGTGCACACCTTTAATCCCAACACTCAGGAGGCAGAGGCAGGAGTTTGGGCCAACCTGGTCACTATAATGAGTTCCATGACTCCACAGAGTAAGGGCACTTGCTGCCAAGCTTGGTGTCCAAGAACCAACTCCTTAGCTGTGGTACTCACTCCCTTATCCCCACACTAAATGTGCTTTAAAAAAGTAGCCATTTGGAAAATATTTCTGGATTATTTAATGATATATTATGCAAAATATGAACACCTTCCAAACATTCTTGTCTAATGACAGAGACAGAGAAGGGGTGTCATGGTACTTACCTGACACTGTGGCTTTCCCAGAGATGGAGCTTGCTGCAGACACCAGGGATGCAGCAGTGACAGCAGCAGGAGCTGTGCCCTTGCAGGTTGCCATGGTGGCCTGGCTTACACATACTTGTGGCTGACCAGGAGTTTTGATTATAGAGCCGACAGAGGATGACACAGGGGCTGATCCTTCAGACTGTTCAACCAGAGCGACAGAAGGCAAGTTAGGAAGATGGCGGGCGGCACTGTGACTTTCCCAGCACAGCTGCTCATACGGCACACCAGCAAACAGCAGGCCTTGGTCACTACTACTCATGAAATGTCATGTTTACATATGCAGCCATTTATTTGTTCCATGGCACTCATGTGAAGACAACTTGTTGGGGGGGGGGGGTCAGTTCTCTCTTCCTGCCATGTGGGTACTGAGAATTAAACTCAGGTTGCCAGGCTTGGTGGCAGACACCTGTATAAGTTAAACCATTGCCTACACCATGCCATACAATTAAAAAAAAAAAAGTTTCTTTAACAATTTTTTAAAAGATTTACATATATGTGTGTATACACACACATATATATATAATATATACACATATATGTGCATGTGTACTTGTGCACCATGTTTGTGCAGGTGCTTGCAGAAGTTAAGAGAGGGCAGCAGAGAGCAGATCTTGTAGAGCTAGACCTACAGGTGGCTGTGAGCAGCCTTCCATGGGTCCTGGAACTGAACTCACATCATCTAGAAGAGTAACAAGTATTCTTAACCACTGAGCCATCTTTCCAGGCCCTAAAAGGATGGTTTCTTGGGGCTAAGGATGTAGTTCAGTTGGTGGGACACTACTGTGCACGAAGCCCTGGTTCTGATTGCCAACATGGCATAAATTGTGTTTGGCACATACTTATAACTTCACATTCAAACACAAATAGGATGGTTTCTCTAATTTAGTAGTTCCTGTATGTTTATATTTCATAGGCCAGAAAAATTAGTTTTGTAGTTAGTTATTAAATGGAAAAAGTTATTAATGAAAAATGTATTATTAGTGTTTGAGTGTGCATGCGTGCAAGCATGTAGAGAACAGAGACAAGCTGTTTTTTTCCTTTACCAGGGATTCCAACTCAGGCTTCCAGCCTTACTCACCAACAGTCTTTGCCTGCTGAGCCACTTGCCAGCATAACATCATTTTATTACATCAATTCCAGAAATGCAGGACGTGTTTTCAGGTTATATAAGTAGAATAAAATGAGCTTTACTCAACTGTGAGAGAAAGCGACAGTACCACAGAAAGCTTCGACTAGAACTACTGTACACTGCAGGGCCCTTCAAGAGCCGCAGCAGACAAACTAAACTGAAGTTCGTCTTGTTATCTGAGAGCATGTAGAAAGAACATGGCATTGAGGACTATGGCACACAAAGGCTCCAAGGCTCACCAGCACAGCCATCAGGCACACGAGGCTGCCACAGGTTTGACAAAGAGACGTTTAAAGGGAAAAGGAAACTTTCCAACAAATGATGTTGGATCAGCTAGGTATTTACACATAAAGAATAAAGTTTGGTTCTGAAACCTGATACCATAAACTATAGTGGACTCAAGACAGCAAATGAAAGGGAAGAACTGTAGATGAGCAACAGCTTCTTAGATATCGTATCAAATGAGCAATGAAAACAAAACAGGGCCAGACATGGTGGTACACGCCTTCAGTCCTATCACTCTCGAGGCAGAGGCAGGTGGATCTCTGTGAGTTCAAGGCCAGCCTGGTCTACAAAGTGATTTCCAGGAGAGCCAGGGATACAGAGAAAACCTGTCTCAAAAAAAAAACACCCCAAAAAACAAAAAACAAAAACAAACAAACAAACAAAAGCCCCAAAAGACAAAAAGAAATAAAAAGAGAGAGAAAACAAGACAGGTAAATAGGACTTCATCAAAGTAAATACAATTTGTTGTTCACAGAATGCTATCGAAGAAATGAAGAATCCTGAAGTAGTTTGGTGGGTAAAGGTGCTTGCCACACAAGCCTGAGTTCAATTCCAAGTGGAAAACCCACCTCTCTAGAGTAAAATGAGTGCATCCACACATCATAAGTACACAAGGATTTAGAAAGTGTAATTCTTCTAACTGGCTGATGGGAACATGAAATGGCACATCTACATTGTCAGTCCCTCAAAATATTAAGAGTTCCTATACGAGCCAGAAATTCTACTCCTATCTCTGTAAACAAGAAAAATGTATATATACATGTTTATAGTAACATTCCTAACAGTCAAAAAATAGGAAATACACCGGACGGTGGTGGCACACGCCTTTAATCCCAGCACTTGGGAGGCACAGGCAGGTGATTTCTGAGTTCGAGGCCAGCCTGGTCTATAGAGTGAGTTCCAGGACAGCCAGGACTACACAGAGAAACCCTGTCTCGAAAAACAAAACAAATCAAAAACAAAAAACAAAAACGAAAAAAAAGAAAATGCAAATTCCATTAAGTGATGGACAAAATAATGCATAAATCTAAGTATTATTCAGATGTAAAAATAGAAAACTGATAAATGTTAGAACATAAATAAATCCTGTAAATGTCATGTAGATGGGTGTGATTGTGCATGCCTGTTAACTCCAGCAATAAGGGGGCAGAGGCAAGGGCTAGCCTGAGCTAATAGTGAGACTGTGTCAAAACAAAACTCAACTCATACTAAGCAGAAGTAGCTAGACATAAATATGTATTACTACATTTATATAAAATTCTCCAAACAGAAAAATCCATGTAGAAAGACTTGGGCAGTCAAGATGGCTCCTGAGTAACTATCAGAGTTTGATGCCATGAGTGGAGGGAGAGAATGAACGCCTGCAAGTGGCCTCTGATCTACCTAAAATAAATCACACCTACCTAAAATAAAAATAAAAAGATAGAAAAGGAAGGTGAGTGCTTTGCATAGGATAGGGCTGGAAGCAAGGCGATTGGAAAGGAACTTCTGACTGGTATGGGATCTCTTTTGGGGACAAGGAAAATGAGCTAGCCAATGCTACAACTATAATAAAAACCACCAAACTACATTAAAAAAATTGTCCATTTCATGTTATGTGAATTCTATACTTCAGTTTTACAAAGGCCTCACATCTCAAGAGTGTTCTAAAGGCCCACTTGTGCCTGCAGGCGACCTGTTCAGCCAGGCTCGTTTCCACACTGGCCTCCTGCTTTCCTCTCACCTGGTGTACAGCACCATTTGCTGAGAAGGCCACCGCAGGGGAGGGAGCAGCCGTGATCACCCCCCCTGCCACTCGCAGCATCGTGGTTCCAGGCTTGGCGAGCTGTGGAGCTGCTGGCACTGACTTCAGGGTGCTGTCAGGTAACTTCAGCAGCGATGCCTGCCCAGCAGTGGCTGCCTGCAGCCATCAAAAGGTTGAATGACAACATTGAACAACTTACTCCTTATCTGCATTTGATTGGGTTTAAGAAAGTCTTGCCAATGAGGATTGTGTGGCATGTTTGAACCTTTCCAACAAGTTGAGTTCTACAACCTTTGAGGTTCCCTTACATTAAAATGGAACAAATAAATTAATGTATTACTATTTGTAATTAGTATCTTCAAAAATTGAGTCAAAGTTTTCTTAAATTTCATGGAGTATTTTTGCAGTTCATTTTTGTGTGTGTGGTGTGATGCATGTGCATGTGTGTGTGCAGGTGCACATGACTGTACATATATGGAGGCCAAAGGAGGACCTCAAGTGTTCTGCTCTATCAGTCTCTGCCTTTTGTCCTGGAGACACGGACTCTCCCTGACGGTGGAGCTAGTGGCCAGCTTCCAGTGATCTTATAGTGTCGGCCCCAATAGTACTAGGGTTATGTGTGTATGGCTACACTAAATATAAAACAAATTTTTTTAGTTACTATTATTTTGGGTGGGGGCAGGGCAGCTGTGAACATGCTATGATTTGTGGAGTTGGTTCTTTCCACCTTCATGTAGACGACAGGGATTGAACAGGTCGCTACATTTATCTCTATCTTTCTACATGGGTGCTGGGAACTTGAACTCAGGTCCTCGATTAAGTGTTCTTACCCAGCTCACTGGAAAGGCTTTAAACACAAGATACTAAAACCACGTAAGGCAAAATTCAGACAGGTAAGTTAATGGTGCTCTAAGATAGATACAGTATCTATCTATCTATCTATCTATCTATCTATCTATCTATCTATCTATCTATCTATCTATCTATCTACTTACCTACCTATCTATCTATCATCCATCTATTTATCTATCTATTGAAAGGGATTTTTTTTTCTCTGTATACAGACTTGGCTGGCTTCACAAAGACTTGCCTGCCTGGTCTCCTCGTCTGGCCCCCTAGCCCCTTACTTGAAAGTGTGACAGAAAATATAACATGCCATCACAAAAAAACCTTCATTTTTTTGGAGAAAACATCCCTTTATGTATCCAGGTTAGTCTTGAACTCACAATCCTCTTGCCTTAATCTCCCAAGTGCTAGCATTACAGGCATGCAACAGCATGCCTAGCTCAATTACGCAGTAACTACTACTACTACTATTGTTATTGTTATTTGGTTTAATGCTGAGAATGAACTCAGACCCTCAGATATGCTAGGAAAGAACTCTACTACTGCTACACATAACCTCAATCCCTCAAACTCTGTATAGTATCTATCCAACTCGTCAGGTGCATTCTCGGACATCTTTTAAGAAGTTCCCCTTCAAGCTAGGCTTGGTAGCACACACCTTTAATCCTAGTATCAGGAGGCAGAGGCAGGAGGATCTCTGTAAGTTTGAGCTCAGCCTGTCTCAAAAAAGAAAAAATAGTTACCCGTCTATAATTCTAAGTCCCCTTTATTTTATTAAAGATTTGTTTATTTTTATTTTTATGTCTGAGTGCTCTGCCTACATGTATTTATGTGTACCACACGCTTATAGGGCCACAGAAGTCAGAAGAGGGCACTTGATCCCCTAAACTGGGGGTTGAGCTATCAGTTGTGAGCTGTCATGTAGGTGCTGGGTACAAAACCCAGGTCCTCCAGAAGAACATTAACTGCTGAGCCATCTCTCCAGCCCCTATAAGTTCCCTTCATATGGAACACTGGTTTTTGCCATCATACAGTCTGAGGAATATTCATGCCATTCCATATTCATTGTGGATCTTTGCTCTGATTCATAAAAAGTTTGTCCCATTATGTGGTCAGCTCTCCGTCTCTGGCTCCTGTCATTTATGATCTTCCTATGGAAGACATTGGAATCCTGCACGTCAGACCCTGACACTGTTTCTGTAGTTTATATTAAAGAATTCTGTGGAAATGTGCCCCTTGTCTTTCACAACACTTACTATGTGGTACTACCATTGCTGAAATAATCTACTTCACTACTCAGGGTCTCTCACATGAAATCCCTTCAAAGAAATGCTAGAGCTAAGAGTTGAGCAATCTGTGTCTTCCATGGAAGCCAATAGCCATCCTCTCTAGCTGGCTTTGCTCCGCCTTTGGCCTGTACCATAAAAATTGCACTATATACAACAATATACTTATACAAGGTTGCCCACTCACATATCTGAATAACCTTTGGCCTTATTTTTCCTCATTCTAACTATACATTCCTAAACCTGAGGCTTATTCTAATTGTTCTGAGCTCTTTTGTTTAGTTGCTTATGTAACCTTAGCTTCATTTGTATTTTCTAAAGTTTACCTAGAGAAAAACAGATTAAATGGCATAATTACCATGTGTTAAGTGGAATGGGGGTTTACTTTAACTTTGTGGCCTCACTGTGGATCCTGCCTTGGCTAGCCTCAGGGGGAGAGAATGTACCTAATCCTGCAGTGACGTGAAGTGTCAGAGTGGGCTGGTACCCAGAGGGGGCAGACCATCTGAGGGGCACTAGGAGGAGTGGGGGCTGCAATCACCATGTAAAGTGAATAAATTACTTAATGGAAAAAGGTTACCATGTGTTAGGATTGCAGATGGGTATGCACTTACCTGTGTAAACAAAGTGGTTTTCTGTCCAGAGATGACTTTCAATGTCTGTTGTCCCTGTGCAGACGATGAGCTGACTCCCAGTGTTCCTTGAACAACTGATGCAGTAGTCAGTTGCTTTCCAGGTGTTTGGGGTGATGGTTGGCCAACTAAAAATGTACCCTAAGTTGGAGGAAAAACATTCACTAAAATACATTAAACTCTAAGGGCCTCCAACTACAGGCTGTAATGTCTCGGCTGCATTCTACATCTCAAAGAACCTGAGTGTCACTAGGAAGCCGACCCTACTGGACTGCAACACAGTTGCTGCACTGGTTTAAAACTGCAACTGGATTTATTCCTACCCTCTTCAATGAGAATGTCTGGACCATGTCTGAATACAGCTGTGGAGGCAGATAAAGACTCAGCAACAAGTTAAAAGAAGGATAAAGCTTTTCCTCACTGAATTCAAGCCGAACACCACAATCTGATGTTGCCTCTGCTTTCTAAGAGCAGAGTTTCCATTGTACATTAATACTGTTTACTACCTAGTGGATGGGGGTTGGGGGAGGGACAATTAGCATAGCAAGCTCTTTCTTTGGGGCAGAAAGATGTAGGGCTCAAATCCAAACTCTACCATTAGCTTAGCAGGAAGGTCTTACATTAATTATTTAAATCTTCCTGAATCCATCTTCTTACCTCTTAAAACCAAACAAGCTCAAAATAATACAGATTTAAATGGCTAAAATGGTAAAGGGAAATCAACAATAATTAAAGGCACTTATCACGTAGTTAAGTAATTTACAAGATCAGGTATTTGCTTCCCAGACCTGGGGGGTTTGCTTGAGGATGTAGGATGTGTAAGTCAGGTGCTGGGGTCCCCCTCCTGGGCCAGAGGTGCTTGGGGTTCCTCCTGCTCCGCTGCCACCGCCACCTCCACTGCCTCCCCCTGCACCACTGCTGCCACTGCCACCAGCAGCAGCCGAGCCAGACTGCAGGTCTGTAAGCAAAATGGGTGACAGGAGCATCACAGGAAGTAGCTTAACAGGAAAAGCAGATGAGCGTAGTAGACGCTTCGCCCACACTGCCATTCCTCCAGGTCCTGCTGTCTATGACAGTGAGGAAAACGGCCCAGAGTTTAAAGACTGCGACTGAATCTGCTCAGACCTTCCACATGTACAGTCTGGAAATCTTAAATTCAAAACATTTTCGATATTGAAGTAACACTCAAGTTCTAGATTATAGAGTACTTTAGATGTTTTGGACTATACTTGATAAAGTCTCTATAAAAATTCTAAACTCTAAAAGACTGTAATCAATGTCTGGTCCCAAGCATTCCAGATAAGAGGACACTTGACTTGTACTTTTAAGAGACAGGCAGCTAACTATGCCTCCACTCTGAGTACAATGAAGTATTAATTTTTGACAGTATTTTGACTTAAGATGAAAATCTGATGCTAATATTTTCTAGACAACGTTTTTAAATCAAATTAGCCATGTCTGGCTTCAAGTTCCCAATTCTTTTTCAGATTTCACTTCAAAGCCTTTTTTCCTTTTCCTTCCATGTTGGTGAGCTACATGGACTAAAGCATACATTCAACAAACTTGGCCACCTTGATTACAGCAAGCACAATCCTTCAAGAGCCTCTGACCCTGAGGAAAGTGGAGACCAGAGACGCCATCTGCTTTCACACAAAATATGGAGGCTGGCTCTTCCTTACAAATCTTCTTGGCACTGTACTACTTAGGTGTGAGGAAAATATACCAGAGTAAGTGGCAACAACCCATTATAGAAATGGCAAGTAGCTTAACAACGAAAGGGGCAGGGGTCAGTCATTTCTCTTATCTAAGCACTGCCAGGCCTGACAAGATTGTGCATATTTAAGACAGTATGTTAACAGCCAAGGGACGGCATTTCTAATGAACCTGGCTCCTATACTTCAATTCAAAGGGAAATCCGTATTTTCAACATCACCCACAATGGCAAAGCAAAAATTTTACAGAACTAAATAAACTATGTAGTATCCTTGGGGCTTTAAGACACACGCTTAGACTGAACCTGGAATTCTCATTTCAATTCCAAACCTAGTAATACAACCAAAAACTAGTCCCAGAGACAAGTGGTTCCTACCCCAGCACATCTGCGTCAGAAGAAAACAACCCTCAAGCAGATGGACCCTTTCCAGAAAAACCCAAATAACAGTGTCACTACCTAAGACAATGATTATTTAAACCTACTTTCTAGTTAAAATATATATAAATCCACTTGGGCAAATTCTTCTATTACACAATCAAGCAGAATTACAGAAACTTCCTGGCTCAGGAAAGGGTGGCCCTCAGCTGGACAAGAAGGACCCATGCAAAGACCCGGGCACTGAACGATGAATGATGCACTAACTGGCATTGTTGGTAGCTCGCAGGATGGCTCCTTGAGGAATCAGCAGCAGCTTCCCTTTTCCTGAGGGGTTCTTGCTGTTCGTGGTAAGGTACAGTTTAGTGCCCGGAGGCAAGTTTGCCAAGTTGGCCAAATTAGTGGCTGGTAGTTGCAAGGTGGCCATTACTAAAATGACAGAGGGTAGAAAAACAAGGTTATCAACTATGGATAACATTCTAAAATTAAGCATGGGGCAATAACATACCTATTTAATGACGAGTAAAACCCTAGTTCATTTTCTAGATGTCTTAAACTAAATAATTTATATCCTAGAAAAGCCTTCCATAAATTTATGTTGTATATAAACTGGCTGAGCCCATATCTTAAATTTTGCATGGCAATGAGCCCATCTCCCCAGCCCAAACTATTGCTTCTTCTTTCTTGGGGCCGGGGGTGGG
>NW_022196894.1:17757272-17793945 GCF_008632895.1 Mastomys coucha | reverse complement strand
GGACAGGGTTTCTCTGTGTAGGCCTGGAACTCATTCTAAATCAGGCTGGCTTCTAACTCAGAGATTTACCTGCCTCTGCCTCTTGAGTGATGGGATTAAAGGTGTGTGCCATCATAGCCTGGCATTTCCTTTTTGCCTACTCCCCTGCTTTTAAAAAGAGAAGGTCTCCAACTGGAGAGATGGCTCAGAGGTTAAGAGCACTGAAAGTTTTCAGAGGTCCTGGCTCACAATTATCTATAATGAGATCTGGTGCCCTGTTCTGGCCTGCAGGCATACATGCAGACAGAATGCTACACACATAATAAGTAAATAAATCTTTAAAAAAGGGGGGTCTCATTATAGAGACCAAGCTGGGTTAAAATCCATGACTCTCCCACATACTGGAGTTCTAAGTATGAGCCACGAAGCCAGGTCCTTATGCACTTAATTTTTTTTTTTAAAGACTTATTTTAGGGGCTGGAGAAATGCACAGGTAGTTAAAGAACACTGACTGTTCTTCATGATGGCCTGGGTTCTATTCCCAGGACCCCAAAAGTAGCTTACAACCATCTCTAACTCCTGGTCCAAAATATTTGACTCCCTCTTCTGGCATCTACGGATACTTCATGCACACAGTACACAGACACTTACGTTGGCAAAACACCCATACACATAAAAATAAATAATCCACCAATTGTCTTTTAACAGAAAACATTGGGAGAGATTTCTATTAGACTAGACGAAACCCTTTTCACTGTCACTATGGCTCCTATGTGAACAATAAAAGGAGCCAGTAGAGAAGAATACTGATCTAGCAGAAACAGGCAGAAGAATCCTTTGTAGGCATTACCCAACAAATACTTACTGAAACTAACTTTTGCTAGGCATTACGGCAAGATAAGGAAAATAAGGTTTCCTTACTGACTGCTCAAAGCATTTGAATATCAAAGGTTTTTTTTTTAACTATTATTTATTTGTGCAAGTGTAGGTGGGTATGTTTGTACACATGCACATATGTAGGCACCTACACAGGCCAGAAGAGAGTGATGGATCCCATGGGGTAAAAGTTACAGGCAACTGTGAGTCACTCAGATTAGGTGCTAGAACTGAATTCTGAAAGAGCAGCAAGCACCTTTAAGGGCTGAGCCACCACCTCTCAAGCGCATTTTGTGCTTATTTTTAACACTACAACATAACCACCCCTCTTCTCAATTTCAATTCACTAGCCTCATCAATATTTCCACAAAGGACTGGCAAGATGGCTCAGCAGGTAAGCGTACTTGCTGCTCTTGCAAAGGACCTAGGTTTTATTCCCAGCACTCTGCCTGTAACTCTAGTTTTAGGCAATCTTCAATTTTACCTTCACTTGACCTCCATGGGCATCAGGTACACATACCATGAACCTATATGTGTGTGTGTACAAAAACAGGTAAACCATCCTCACACATAGAATATAAATAAATAAACCTCAAAAACAAAAGAAAAGGCCTCTAAAGTAAAATATGTAATATCTTCAGCATTTTGTTTTCATGCTCTCAGAAGCATCAAGGGCTAAAGCTAATTCAAGGTGTTCAAACATCTGCTTGGTAGAGTTCACTAGTTATACATTTCAAATGTTGCTGACACATGGTCATGCCAGGATCTAAGTCTGAAGCTCAACTCAGGTGGGGCAAGAACAGGTGAGAATGACTTTATACCTGAAGGCAGTATCATGAATATCTTTGATCTTGATTGTGCTTGCACAGACATCTATAGTATATACACAAAATACAGCTTCAACTACTTATGGGTTCTCTATCCCATGAGAATGAACTGGCACATCACTTATGTCACCTTCCTAGTCAGAATCTAATAGAAAAATCAAGTCATTGCAATGTACACAGTGCAACTGAAAGGTCCTTCACTGAGATAGTTACCTGAGCCCTGGGAGCCACTCTTCTGAGGCCCAGCAGCTGGGACCTGAGTCTTGGTTAAGGTCTGTACTGGCTGAGCAACAATGGTCCCTCCACCTCCACTCACGATTGCTTTGGCTACTCCTTGAGTCACAACTTGTTTTGGACCAACAGCTTTGGTGACAGAAGAGCTGGTCTTGGCGACAAGGATTTGACCACTACTGATTGCTACAGCCTGCTTCACGGTGGAAGGTAAGGCAGAGCCAACAGGCACACCGACAACCTGTTCAAGACAGAAAACAGTCCAACAGTGTTACTTCTACAGGCCAGGGGACTTCTCTGTGGTTGAAGCAGCCACTCCACTCCAGCAAGAACAAAGCAACAACAAAGGCTGGGAGATGGGGGTGTCACACAGAAGTCTAACTGTCCCAAACAAGGGCACCTCGGCATGTGAGAAAAATGTGTCTTACAGTTTTGAGTATTGCCACAAAACAAAAGCTTAGTTGAGAGGTAGTTGCTTTTCAAAGCTTCCACCATAATAGGAAGGCTTTATACATACATAGACTTACACAAGATCCAATTCTTACATAGAAATAGAATATTTCTAATGGATTTACTTCCAATTCCTTTTAATATCTACTTTAATCAAAACACAGAATTGGGATAACACTCTACAGTCTTAAACATTAATAGGGGGCTGAAGAGATGGCTCAGGGATTAAGAGCATTGGCTGCTCTTCCAGAGGCCCTGAGTTCAATTCCTAGCAACCATATGGTGGCTGGAAACTATCTGTAATGGGATCCGAAGTCCTCTTCTGGTGTGTCTGAAGACAGTGACAGTATACTCAATACATAAAATAAATCTTAAAAAAAAAAACAAAAACAAAAGGTAGCATAAGCTTTTTATATTTATAAATCACTTCAGTGACCAAGTGAATACTACACAACAGGAATACTACAGTCGACCATAGCATTTTCTGCTGCTGGAGAGGCAGGTGCTTTCAAATGTCACATGAAAACTACAGTAAGCTTCATGGTGAATTCAAACTGCAGCTTTCCCACTTCAGAGATTATTCTTGTAAGTCTGTAGTCTGCTCACACGGGTAGTATTTTCTTTCCTCACCACGTGATAGCAGCCTACCTGATTCTGGGAAAAATAACGTCTTTATTTTTCCCAATCTATCCTTCCTTGAAGACAAACATTTAGTAAAAACAGAAAAGTTTAACAAAGATATTTAAGTGAAAGTGATTTTATTTTTTTAGACTGGGTTCCATGTACGCCAGGTTGACTTCAAACTTCAGTGTGACTTAGAAATTCTGATCTTCTTGTTCTACTTCCCGTGTCCTGGGATTAAGGAACAGGTGGGCTACCACGTCAAATTTATCTAGTGCTGGGTATTGAACCCATGGTTTTGTACATGCTAGGCAAACCCTCTATCACAAGAGCTACATCTCTAATCCTATTAATAAAAATTAATAAAAAATTCCAGCACCAAATGAATTGTTATAACTGATTTTTAAAAGTAAAGTCACTTTCTTTAATTGAGAAATTAATTAAATTAATTAAGCACCCTGTTCTAACAGAATAAGCAGTAGAATGTTAAGCTAAGAGATAATTTAGGGCTGGTGAGATGACTCAGTGGATAAAGGCACTTGCCTCATAACCCTCACAATACAGTAGGAAGCCGGGAACCAACTCCCCAGAGTTGTTCTCTGAATATACATGACTACTGTGCTTATGAATGTGCTCATATTCACATATACAAATAATAGTTAACAAAAGAAGCAATATTAAATGAGTATTTTTAGAAGGTCACACTAAATGAAGCCATCTGATTTATTAATTTATTGTTGTGTAAGTATATTTTGGTGTCTCTGCATGTGCCTGAACATACGGAGCTCAAAGGACAAGAAGAAATCTTGTGGGAGTTAGCTCTCTCCAATCATGTGTGTGATGGTTTGTATATGCTTGGCCCAGGAAGTAGCACTATTTGGAGGTGTGGCCTTGTTGGAGTAGGTGTGTCACAGTGGGAGTGGGCTTTAATACTTTAGTCCTAGCTGCCTGGAAGTCAGTCTTCCACTAGAAGCCTTCAGATGAAGATGTAGAACTCTCAGCTCCTCTTGTACCATGCCTGCCTGAATGCTGCCATGTTCCCACCTTGATGGTACTGGACTGAACCTCTGAACCTGTAAGCCAGCCCCAAATATATGTTGTCTTAGTCATAGTGCCTGTATACAGCAGTAAAACCCTAACCAAGACAGAAGTTGATACCAGGAGTCAGGTATTGCTATGCTAGGCCTGACCATGCTTTTGTTTGTTAGAATGTAGATTTTGGGACTTTGGATTTGGAAAGCAGTAGCATGCTTTAACTGGAGCTTAATGGGCTATCTTAGTAGGAATATAAAAGACATTGTTACTGAGTGTTATTTGAATGGTGTGGACCTGGCCAAAGAGGTTTCAGTGGAGAATTTCAATATGGGACCTAGAGACTGATTCTGTGATATTTTGGTGAAAAATGTGGCTACTTTTCACCATTGTCTGAAGAGTCTGCCTGAGGCCAAGGTAAAGAGACTCAAATTGAGTGCATTGACAAAGGAAGTTTCAAAAGATCCCAGCAGAGACTGGTTAAGTCTCATGAAGAGCACTTTGAATAAGCATAGCAAGCTTAGAAAGGAATATAAAATATATCCTTCAAGTATTAAAGGGGCACCAGGAAGTGAAATGGAAAAGAATCCTACGTTCTAGGAGACAACAGATGAAGGGATTTGGGGACAAGATCTAGGCATGGTGGTACCCCTTTTAATCCCAGGAGACAAAGCCAAACAGATCTCTGAGTTTAAGGCCAGCCTGGGACAAAACAGGTTCTAGGTGAAGAAAAGCTTAAATCCAGGCATGGTGATACATGCCTTTAATCCCAGCATTACAAGAGACAGAACCATGCAGCTCTCTGAGCAATCTACATAGCAAGTTCCAGGAAAATCAAGCATAGGCAGAGAGGAAGTTGGAAAACAGAAAGCTGGTAATAGAATAGGGGGAGGGGGGATTTTCCAGCCTCAGCAAGCAAACATGGCAGCTTCAGCCATGTGGCTCTGGCTTTAGAGTGAAAAATAAACGGGACTACTTGGACAACTGATACTGGTTAGCTGGAGCTAAGAAATTAGAGGACTGAGGTTTAATTCCCAGTACCTACCTTGTAGCTCACAACCATCTGTAATACCAACTCTAGGGAATATGATGCCCTCTTCTGGCTTCTACAAGCACTGCATGCATATGATATGCAGACATATAGGCAGGCAAAACAACCATACGCATAAAACAAAAATAAAGATTTTTTAAAAATATGAACAAAATAGTTTCTAGGGAGAACAAAATGGACTTCATCTGGAGGAAAAAAGAACCACCCTAAAGTAAATATGCATATACAAATATGGAACAGGGCAGTGGTGGCACATGCCTTTAATCCCAGCACTTGGGAGGCAGAGGCAGGCGGATTTCTGAGTTCGAGGCCAGCCTGGTCTACAGAGGTGAGTTCCAGGACAGCCAGGGCAACAAAGAGAAACCCTATCTCCAAAAACAAAAACAAAAACAAAACAAAAAAAATATGGAACAGAAGGTATTTGATTACTTACATCTGATAGATAGATACATAGATAAATACTGATTATATATTTTCAAAATTTTAGTGAAAATTTTGAATCTTTAAAAAGTAAGGGGGTTGCAAGCTGGTACAACCACTCTGGAAATCAGTTTGGCGGTTCCTCAGGAAATTGGACATTGTACTACCTGAGGACCCAGTTATAACACTTCTGGTATAAGTTATATCACCCAGAAGATGCTCCAACATGTAATAAGGACACACGCTCCACTATGTTCATAGCAGCCTTATTCATAATAGCCAGAAGCTGGAAACCACCCAGAAGTCCATCAACAGAGGAATGGATACAGAAAATGTGGTACATCTACAAAATGAAGCACTACTCAGCTATTAAAAACAATGAATTTATGAAGTTCTTAGGGAAATGGCTGGATCTAGAGAATATCGTCCTGAGTGAGGTAACCCAATCACAAATGATATGCACTCACTGATAAGTGGATATTAGCCCAGAAGCTCTGAATACCCAAGATACAATCCACAAACCACATGAAACTCAAGAAGACCAAAGTATGGATACTCTGATCCTTCTTAGAAGGGAGAACAAGATACCCATGGAAGGAGTGGCAGAGACTAACTATGGAGCAGAGACTGAAGGAGGGGCAATTGAGAGACTGCCCCACCTGGGAATCCTTCTCATTTTCAATCACCAAACCCAGATACTATTGTGAATGTCAGCAAGTGCTGGCTGACAGGAGCCTAATATAGCTGTCTCCTGAGAGGCTCTGACAGTGCCCAACTAATACCGAAGTAGAGACTCATAGCCATCCATTGGACTGAGCACAGGGTCCCCAATGAAAGAGCTAGAGAAAGGACCCAAGGAGCTGAAGGGGTTTGAGCCCCTTAGGAGGAACAACAATATAAACTAACTAGTACCCTCAGAGCTCTCAGGGACTAAACCACCAACCAAAGAGTATACATGGTGGGATTCGTGGCCCCAGCTGCACATGTAGCAGAGAATGTCCTAGTCAGTCATTAATGGCAGGAGAGGCCCTTGGTCCTGTGAAGGTTCTATGCCCCAGTGTAGGAAAATACCAGGGCCAGGAAGCAGAAGAGGGTGGATTGGTGAACGGGGGTGGGTGTGTGTGTGTGTGTGTGTGTGTGTGTGTATGATAGAGGTATTTTTCGGGAAACCGGAAAAGGGGATATCAATTGAAATGTATATAAAGAAAATATCTAATGAAAAAATAAATTAAAAAAAATTAGGGGGGCTGGAGAGATAACTCAAGAGGCTAATAATTGACAGGAACACCAGCTCTAGAAGGATTAAAGGCCTCTAGCTTCTACCAGCACCCATCCTCACTTGGAGACATACATATACACATAAACACACACACACACACACACACAGAGATATAAGACTATAAGAATGGTTATGGTGAGCAGTGTCAGGGCAGCTGAACAGACTAAGGCGCCAGAGTGAAGTATCCAGGGAGGGGAGCTAGGGCACATAGAAATAATTAAAGGAGAGTAACGGAACAGGAAGAGTTAAGTTTGGGATGGGAGCCATAAGAGTGGGGTTGAGAAGGGATTATGGGGAGGGTAGTGAACACTAAAGGCCTTCTTAAAAAGCTCATGGAAACACTACTGTACATGCTTCATAAACTATATACTGTATACAAATAAAGAGGCTTAATGGATTTATTGAACAACAGGGGCACAATATCCCAACTAGAGACCTGACTAGCCAATAAATCACCCAGCAGTAGGTACTGGTTACCATTTTGAGTTGCTCCCACCCCCAAGGCTAGCTGGGCAGCATGAACTGGACTTGGTGGTGGTGAGGACAACACCTCACTCAAAGTTGGGTGGTGTGGAGGTTTGAAAGAGAAGAACAGTCACAGACTCATAGATTTGACTACATGGTTCTCGATTAGTAAAACTCTTTGGGAAGGATTAAGAGGTGTGGCCTGTGTGTCACTGGGTGTGGGCTTTCGGTCTCAAGAGCCAGATCTATTCCCAGTTAGCTCTCTCTGCCTTGTGCTTATGGATCAGATGTAAGCTCTCAGCTTCGGCTCCAGAGCCAGGCATTGCCTGTCTGCTGCCATGCTCCCCACCACAGCGATCATGTTATCTTATCACAGCAATAAGCTAAGATGGGGAGTGTAATTATAAAAGGAGCTGACATATATATGTTAAAAATACACTTATGAAATTCTCAAAGACTTAAATATTTTTATTTTACATGTACAGATGTTTTGCCTGCATCTATGTGTATATTACATGCATGCTTGGTTCCATGCATCAGGAGCCCAGAAGAGGGCACTGGATCTCTGGCACTAGATGGTTGCCAGCTGTGAATGCTTGTGAATTAAAGGTGGGTCCTCTAGAAGAGCAGCAAGTGTTCCTAACTGCTGAGTTAGCTCTGTGGCCCTCACCCCCACTATACACAAATGCTTAAAGAGCAGTGGCACCGGGTTATAATCTCAGTGCAGACATGCTAAGCTACATGGTGGGACTGTGTCCCAAAAGGGGAAAACAGTTACTCAGGAGGCAGAATAAAATAAGCAACACACAAATGAATTTTTTTTAAGTTTCATTAAAATCTACTGAACCATTTGTTTCTTTCATGAGCTTGGATGTTATGGCTACTGTGAAGACTATGGTCCCCTACTTGAGCATTATTAAGTACAGAGCAACCAGACAGACTTGTTTTCCTAGATTAGTTCCAAGTAGGCAGCTGAGTAAATTACTTAACTTCCCTGAACTTTAAAAATTATTTTTTTTTTTTTTTGAGACAAGGTTTTCTCTGTGTAGGTAGGGTTATGCCAAGAGAGAGTGACGGCTCAGCAGTGCTGGGCGAGTGGATTGGAGGATGTCAAAAGGGTTGAAAGTGGAGACTGACCTACTTCAGGTCTGGGCATCAATGGTCCAGAACATGTTAAAAGCTTCTACTGGGGCCAGCTAGGCTCAGTCAATAAAGAAAATTGGCACCTAGTCCAGTGAACTGAGTTTGATCCCTGGATCCACATGGCAGGAGAGAAATGGCTCCTAAAAGCCACCCTATGATTTCTGCCAACATGTTGTGGCATTCTCCTACCCTAAATAAATAAAATCTTCTTTTGTAATTAGTAAAGCAATATACTTTCTTGGGCCGATGAGACGGCTCCGTGGGTAAAGGCAGGTGCTGCCCAGCCTGACCATCTGAGATTGGTCCCTGCCACCCACGTGATAGAGAAACCTTACGCTAGCAACCTGTCCTCTGACTGTCTATCACATGTGTCTGACACATCTGTATCCTTATACACATAAATAAATGTAAAACAAAGAAACACAAAGAAAACTGTATCACTCTATGAAGCCTAATATGCTTTAAATATAGTGTAAGGAGCTAGAGAGATGGCTAAGAGCACCCACATGACAGCTTACAGCTGTTTGTAACTCCAGTCCCAAGGGAATTTGATGCCCTCTGCTGGTCTCTGAGGCACTGCATGTACAGGGTGTACTGATAACACACTTAAGCAAAAGCACTTTACATACATTAAAAAATAAGTAAAAGGTTAAAAAAGAGAGATTGTGTAAGAAAGGGTGAACAGGAAGTTAAGCACACGATACGGCTGGCGACACAGGGCCATCACAGCAACTCCAACTCTGCTAGGGCAGAGGACTGCTGCCAGTCTAGGTTACAATGTAAAAAGAAAACTCAGCTGAGCTGTAGAATACCTGTCTAACACGTGAAGCCCTGGGTCCACCCTCTGCTGCGGACAACAGCGTCTTCAAACACCAACTGACTCACCTGGAGGCCAGAGCGATGTTGCAGGAGAGTCTAACTGGCCAGGGCATCTGAATCAGAGCCAGGATGAGGGAGAGTCTGACTCAGAGCAATGCTGCGGGAGTCTAACTGACTCAGCAATGCTGCAGGAGAGTCTAACTGACTCAGCAATGCTGCAGGAGAGTCTAACTGACTCAGAGCAATGCTGCGGGAGAGTCTAACTGACTCAGAGCAATGCTGCAGGAGAGTCTAACTGACTCAGAGCAATGCTGCAGGAGAGTCTAACTGACTCAGCAATGCTGCAGGAGAGTCTAACTGACTCAGCAATGCTGCAGGAGAGTCTAACTGACTCAGAGCAATGCTGCGGGAGAGTCTAACTGACTCAGAGCAATGCTGCAGGAGAGTCTAACTGGCCAGGGCATCTGAATCAGTGGGTAGCTTAGGAAAAAGCAGATTCCCAGGCCCTTGTAAAAATACTGGCACAGAAAGCGTGAGACAGATTAGGAACTGTGGTTAAATTCAGAAGATGAATTGTCTGATTAGATCAGTTTGGAAACCTTAAAGACTTAAAAGCAATGTGTAACCCTGAATTTTCACCTCTATCCCCAGAGAGATCTATTTATCTAAACTAACCCAAATTATGTAATACTGTCTTCCATTTTAGAATATTCTTCTCAAAACAATTCACTCCGAGACAGGCTGGGCTTTGAAGCTGAAATATAAACACCTATAAAACATTTTCAATAGCTTTAGAACATACCCACTAAAACACTGGGATAATTTAACTACATGTTCCAAAGCATGCTTAGGTTAGAGACAACAGCAGATAAATCTCACCAGCTCTGGAATGGTTCATTTGGAACTTCAAGCCTTCTGCCATTTACTACCTATATGCTAGCATACTATATGCTCATGTAGTCTCCAGGAAGGTTCCCAGCCCCTCAAACTCAGTGTAGCCACATTTGTAAGAGTGTGTGTGTGTACATAACTGATGTAGAAAATAAATTATATGCTGCTTCACCGTACTCCATATATTTATTCCCTGGTAGTTCTAATTTATAAAGGAAATGAATGAAAGAATCAAATGGCACACACTGGAACCCTAGCACTTGGTATAGTGAGGTAGGAGGTTGTCTTGAGTGTGAGGTCATTCTACCTCAAAACAAAACAAATCATACAGCCTGGACATTGGAGATGTTCAGTGCAGCACTCTCTTACAGGTCAAAACAGTGCTCCCACTTAGACATGAATCACACAGAAAGCTCACGAAGCCATTTATTTTTACTGCTGGAGAGAGAATACTTTGTCCCTATGCCCCCTAGACTGTTCCTGGGTCTTCTATTTAAACACCCCTGACTCTTGTCAGGGATAGACAGTAAGGAGCACATGTGCATAATATCAACCGGGTTAACATACACAGGTTAGTATGGGACCAACAACGTGGGCTCCCTAAGTCATTCTGGCACCTGACAACTATGTAGACAAATAACCTTTATATCTTGAACATGATCCTCCCATCCCAAATGCATACAAACCTTGGAGGGTGGAATCTTTGGTGCCTGAGTCGTCCCTTCTCCAGCACTTATGACCTGTTTTTGAGGGGACACAGCTATCATGTGACCCCCTTTCACAGTCACATACTGAGGGAATGCTGACTGGTTGGCAGCTCCTGTTGTGGCCACATGAGGAGCTTCTCCGGGTTCCTGTTTGATGATCACCTTGCAACAAACAATGACACTGAGTAAGTATCCCATGGAGGAGGAGGAGGAGGATCTACTATGAATATCTGAATCTAGTCTCTGCAGTATTAATGAAGCTTGGTATATACAGAACAGCTCCATGAAAAAGGTAAAATACTGCTTTAATAGATAGAGTCCTTCAGAGCTGGTAAAGGGGACAAATAGTATCTCACTTGATCCCTGCTCTGTCACTTGTCATAGAGATGGGATAGGAAGGCAGCAAAGAGAGGCAAAACAGGCTGTGACCTCTGAACTCCCGTTTCCCTGGAGGCCTAGGACGTAAACATCATTAAATAAGTGGGAGCACATCTCAGAACTAAGGCCTATTAAAGAGTGGGAAAGTCACAGGCAAGGCTGTGGCACACACTCACCTTTGTGAAAGCCCCAAGTCCTCCAGTAACAGCTTTTGGGCTTTGCACTTTAGGATGACTACCAATTGGGCAAAGAGGTGGCATAGATGCAAACAAAGAATCCTCCTGCTGTGTGTAAAGACAGTTATTATGTAACAGGCCCAAATGAATGATTTCAGATATTCTAGCCACTTAGTATACTTAATACAATAATATTAATATTAGCCACTTAATACAAAACCTACCACAATTAGCAACACACACACACACACACACACACACACACACACAAATTTCCTTTTTAAAAGCAAATAAAAAACGAGGAATGCAATTCCACCTGAACACCAGTAGTAACTCACTGCATAGGAGGCTGACACAGGAGGACTGTTAGTTGAAATTTAGCTTGAACTAAACAGTGCAACCCTGCCTGAAAAACCAGGAAATCAGCTCAGCAAAGGTTATTCATCTATGTTATAGTCCTATAAGACAGGGTGTCAGGTTGACCAGGTTGGTCTCACTATCTAGATAAAGAAAACCCAGATCCTTCTGCCTCCACTTCTTGAGTGCTGGGATTGCATGCTTACAACCTCACACTTGTTTTTATGTGGCAATGGGGACTAACCCAAGGCTTTGTACATGTTGAGCAAACACTCTACCAGTGTTGTATAGCAGTTTCCTAGGGACTGAAATGCTCTATCTCCCAGGGAAGCTCCTTAAGATACAAGGTAAACAACTCAAAATAGTTGAGCAGATAGATTCACTAGGGCCCTCCCTCTTAGAGTAAACAATAAAGACTCTTTAGAGTCACTCTCAGACAAAGCAAGCTGCAGGAAAGCCTGAGACCAGACCAGCCAGGAAGAAGAGAAGCCAGCCAAGCTGCCTGACTAACACAGTCACTAGGAAAGGATACTCTAACCTACTGAGCTGCCTGCAGGCTGTACGGTGTGCTCCAGGTTTCCTAGCTTCAGTGTGTTGACACCCATCCTGGGCTGGGCCTTGATGAAGCAGCTGTTTTTGAGTCATTTCTGCCCCTGTAAGTAACACCTCACCCATACTTACGTAAGTAACCTCAATAAAACTCACTGGTTGACCATGGTAGTTTTGATCTGTCTTTGGTTCCCTATCTGGGGTGAATAGATAGTGCATTGCATATCCTCAGGAAGTCTTTTCATACAACACCAACTGATCTATATGTCCATTCCTAATATTTGGTTCTTTATTGGTTTGTATGTCTAATCTTTTGCCAGATGGTAAAGGACAGGGATTGTATTTGGCTTTATATTCCCAAATCATAGGCATTAAATAAATTATTCTAACAAATAAGGGTGATGTTTTAGTGTGTGTGTTTTTCTTATATACTCTCAACTTGTCTTGAAAAATTCACTCAGTATCTGTAATACAGATAAATGTAAAATGAGTTTTACATTTGAAAAATAAATTTTCCAAAGAGAGAAAAAGGAGAAGAAAACAATGCTCTAGACAAAGGTAATCCTGGATCTTAGGAGGCTGAGACACGAAGTTTCCAGCCTAGACTACATAGTGAACGCTTACCACAAAAGCAAACAAACAAAGAAATTATGTGGGACTAGAAAATGGAAAACAACAAAACACAGTGAGATAAAAACCACTGATGTTTGTCTCCACTACAAAAGACAAAGCAGATTCATAGATAATGTGTCATAATTGAACTTTAAGGAAAAGAATTAAAGACTACTACCTATCTATGCAATGAAATATCATCAACAAATACTAAAAAATAAATGGTAGAGGTAAGACTTTCAAGGGAGTTACTGCAAGAAAACCTTATTTTGATCAGAAAACTATCCTGATCTCTGTTAACTAAGTAAGAGGAATGTTGAATGCTGGGGTGGGTACTCACTAAAGGAGATTTGCATTTTAGAGTCACTCAGACTGCATCTGAAAGGCTTGAAGACTTAAGACAGCCATCTTGAGTAAACAGGAGCCAATAAGGAAAGTGCTTTTGCCAAATACTGAGCAGACTGTCATCAGTATGTGAAGAAGTCAGGTGTTGTATGGAAAGGTCATATTCTGAACTACTATTTGAAGTGGTTAAGAATTACTTTTATATTAATTAACTAACTAGGGATTATGTGTGCAAAGGGGACAAGGTTTGCTCCTTGTACCCTCAGAACACACTGCCAGACCAACATTTTTATAGAGAATGTGTATGTGTCTGTGTGAGCCTGTACATGTGTGTGCAGTGCCTATAAAGGCTACGCGTGGCATGAGATCCTTTGAAGCTGGAGTTACAGGTAGCTGTGAGCTGCTATGTAGCTTCTGGGGCCTGAACTTGGGGCCTTTGTAAGAAGAGCAGGCACTCTCAACAGCTGAGCTATTTCTCCAGCCTCTAAAGGAGTATTTTTAATAAAGCTGTACTAAGTAAGTAAGGCTGCCTCTTCCCCATACTGAGCTTTCAAACTAATACTGGGTAATCACTTGGTAGATGTGCTGAGAACTGTCTTCTATACTAGGAAGAGAGTGAGTAAGGAAATAATCTTCAAGATCAAATGCTGTCACTGGGTAGCACCCTTGCTGAGCTTGCACAGTATAATAAAGAAGGGACAGTTTACCTTCACAGTAGATGTCAAAAAACTACTTCCATGAATTTTAGGAATAGGGGATCCTGTCCCTTGGGAAGCCTGAGAGGCCATTGGGAGCTTGCTTGTAGGACTTCCTGATAAGCAAGACAGATATAAAAAAATTATGTATCAACAAAATAAAGTTTACAAGATATAATTTTAAATCATTTCCCCCATTCTTTGTTTCCAATTATTTACTGTTCATTTTTAAAGGATGAAAATTCAAAACCATAAAAGTCTACACACACACACACACACACACACACACACACTGCTGAATGCTAACTTTTACTGCACCTGTTTCCAAATGCCTGTGTTATCCCACAGCTACACAATGGATTTCAAAGTCTGATAAAGGTCACTTAATTATCAATAGTATATAAGTTTAGATCTAAAGAGATATTCTACAACTTATTTCATCTACCAAACTTACCTCTTCAGAGTTGTGGCTAATTCCTAAAACTAATATGTAGCCACCAAGACAACTCAGCATACCTAAATATGCTGGAAGCAGTACTTTTCAAATGATCTCTACATGTAAACCACTCTAAAACTGCTAAGCTTAAAAAAAAAAGCAAAACACCTATGTGGAAGTCTACTATGTATAGCAATGTGTGAGGTGGGAAAGAACCTCATTTCTTTAAAATCATTCATTTTATTTCTCTTTTCCTATTTCCTTTTACAAGAGAAGATCATACCTTAGAAGCATGTATAAAAACATGGGTTAAATGAAAGAAATGGATACAATGTTAGTAAAAGAATATTAAAACCAAGACCAGAACCAGAAACCCTGACAGGTAACATACAGCTGTGCTAAACTACAGGGACAGGACAGAGGGAGACTGCAGACAGGAGTCTAATTCCTGAACACTGAACTTTCACCCACAGTGATTCTTCCTCAGAGAAACAGTATGGGGTTCCATTTATATACACTTATTATAGATGGAGGGTTCATGCTGGGATTTTATCATTAATAAAAGATCAAATTCTTTAGATGGCATGAATAGTACTTATCTATACCTGTACTTGGAGTGGAGGCTCCAATGACCTGCCCAGGTTTATCCACAATAACATGAGGGTTGTTGATACCAGAGCTGGCAGTGCCTTGCTTCAAATGAACTGGAGTAGAAGTTGGTGTGCGAGGCAATGGTGATGGACTTGGAGTTGATATTGGAGAACCTTTGTTATTGAAAAAAGGAGAGAAACAAAATCAACACAGAATTTAGGTAGGAAGATATCAAAGACAAAGGTAATTAACCAGAAGACACTGGAGATACTGAGCAGGGGTTGCGCCGGTGGAGCCGAGGCCAGGTAGTCCAGTCTTACACTGTGCACTTGGATACCCAGGATCAGCAAAGTGAGCAACTAACTAGAAACAGATTTTGGGGCTGAAGAGATGGCTCCGCAGTTAAGAGTACTTGACTTGTTGCTCACCCTGAGGACGTGGGTGTTCAATTCCCAGCACCCACATGGCAGCTCACAATCATCTGTAGCTTCAGTTCCAGGAGATCTAAAGCCTTCTTATGATCGCCATGGGTTCTGCTTATATGTGGTTCCTCGACAAACATACAGGCAAAACACCTCTACACTTAAAAGTTTTAAAAGAAAAAGTTAAAAAAAGAAACAGTTATGAGGCCAGATGAGGTAGCATATGCCTTGATCCCAGCACGCAAGAGGCAAAGGCAGGCAGATCTGTGAGCTTAAAGTTCGCTTGCTCTATCGAGTTCTAGGTCAGTTAGAGATACACAATGAGACTCTGTCTCAAAAAATATATATTCTCTGGGCCTACCCTTAACCCCTACTGAAAATAAGCCTGCATTTTAACAAGATCCCCTAACATGCACATTAAAAGTCAAAGAGTAGGCCAGGTGTGGTAGCATATGCTTTTAATCTCAGCACTCAGGAGGCAGAAGGACTTCTGTGAGTGGGAGGAAAGAAATCTTTGCATTCTCTTTTGGTGTTACTGAGCAAAAGTCAGCCCAGATTGGAATTCTCTACTTTTTCTCTTTCAGTCTTCCATTGTCTCTGTCTGTTGTATGACTCTGGATCTGTCCCTATATGTCTAACCCTAACAAAGGCTCCTTTCTCTCTTTCATTGAACAGCACAGAATGCACAAGGGGAAGAAATGAGGAATACTTATATAAATCTTTAAGTTTTGTAAGGGATGAGGTCACCAACTCCAACTGACCCCAATTGACTGAAATAACAAGCAAAATTCAGATCTTTTGTTCAGCATTTATGGTGAATATTCATTTGATGGGATTGCCTTTAACCAGTATTTTGTTTTTGGCAAATGATCATAACAACATTCACACAAACAACACACATACAACCACACATATACTGGGTCAGAGACATGAAGAACACATAATTTAAGATTACAGTTACATACCAGGTGGTAGTGGCACACATCCTTAAAACCAGCACTTGGGAGGCAGAGGCAAATCTCTGAGTTTGAGGCCAGCCTGGTCTACACAGCAAGCTCCAGGACAGCTAGGGCTACACAGAGAAACTCTATCTTGGAAAAAAACTAAAATAAATAAATGATTGTAGTTACACATTAGCTTAGGCTGCGAAATTCAACAATATGGCTACTTAAACAACATAAATGGGGAGAACTCAGAACTGAGAACTAAGGGCCTCCCCCTAGATAAAGAGCTATAGGCAATTAAAGATTGCCAAGAAAGCACCCTAAATTACTATCCAATCTCACTTGATCAACCCAAAAAAATATACACATAAGCCAACAATAGAGGCTCAACAATTCACACTTAATTACACACACACACACACACACACACACACACACACACACACACACACAACTTATGCACACAGCAATAATTAAAAAAAAAAAAGGCCATGAACACATGGGAAGGACTGGAGGGATGATAAGGAATAAGGTAAATGTATCTTTATATTTAAAAAAAAAATCCCAAAAGCAGTGTTTTATATTCACAATGTAGAACTACTGTATTTTGGTATGCTAAATCTCTTAATATCATAGGCTGGTATTTATAATACTGATTATTCAAAGAAAATCAATAAGTAAATAGCTAGATTGAAGAATTCTGTGTTTTGATTTGGAATACATTTAGAATAGGAAAATGTGAAATTTATTTACAATAGACAGAAATCTCTATCAGGATAGAATCCCAAACAATATTCTCAAACTCTATTCATGCACAGCTAAACACACTTAATTACCTACCCTACACCACCAAAGGTGTCCTCTGTAAATTTCTCTGAGCCTCAAATCAATTTATACATTCAGTTTACTCCACTTCTGAAACAGGAAGTTTCAAATTTCTTAGTAGTAGATTAAATTACAGGACTGTTACCCTCTGTTGATTGAAAGATCTGTATTATATTTTTGCTTAGCTCTCCATGGACAGCAGTAAATATTCCCATTTTCCTTCTTTTAAAATTTATACAGAGGGGCTAGAGACATAGCTCAGCAATTAAGAACACTGGTGGCTCTTACAGAACACACCGATTCAGTTCCCAGCACCCATATGGTGGTTCGCAATGACCTCAACTTCAATTCCAGGGAATAAAAAAATATCCTCTCTTGGCCTCCATAGGCATACACATGATACACAGACATACAAGCAGCTAAAACATATGAAGTAAAATTACAAAGTGTTCTCCCTGCTTAGACGTTTTCAACTGGCCCTTCCTGTCTTTCCTGAAGTACAGCCAACACAAATAAGTACGTTCCCATTAGTCCTTTGGTTAACATAAATGTGAAACTGTCACAAGATGAAGACGCTCAGCAAAACCGAAGTCTCAGAATGACTGTCCATAAGATCCACAATGCTCTAGCAATCGTTAGAGAGAAATAAAAGGCAATTCAATTCCACACCAACTCCACCCTTAGAAGGAAGTCAAAGAACCTTTCTTTCTCTTCAAACTCAACTATTATCTTAAAATACAGCAGAATACACATTTATCAAGGGACAACTGGAATGAATACCTTAGACCTCATTTCTTCACCCTATTCAGAAATCCATTCCACTTAAATGACTTGTGCTTTTCTTTGGGACAGCTTTGCCTACCAACAGTGGATAACCATCCTTTGATACACATGGCAGTGTAGAAGCATCTCTCTGAGCTGGGCACAGTGGCTCTCACCTGTAATCTCAGCTTTTGCAAGGCTGAGTAAGGAGGAGCACCATGAGTTCCTGACCAGCCTGTGCTACACAGTAATTTCCAGGCCAGTTTGATAGTCTGATATTTCCCAACCAAGTCAGTGCCACCCATATTATCTCCAGGATGTGTTCTGCATACCTGAGACAATCTTACAGCTCATGGTGATGGGCTGAAAGGACTTGCCAGGTGACTCGGGATTAGGCACCTGGCTTTGTGGCACAATTTTGCAGCTTGATGCGATGGGCTGGAAGGCAGAATTGCCATGTGAACTGAAGGTGACCTTCTGTGTTGTTGTCACTTTAGTAGGTGTTCTTTCCAACGAAGATGGTAAAGAATAAAATGTATTGTGTCTCTCAGCTTCAGTGCTGTCTGGGAATCCTGTTTGAAATATAATGACAGATGATAAAATCAATTATGCTGAAACACCTTCCAGCTATGGGAAATAAACAAAACTGTTGGATCCTGTGCCATAGCGCCTGGAGCTGATCCTGTGCCACAGTGCTCCATACCCAAATACCCCCTGGAGAGAGCTGGTCTCTCAGGAGTGCCAACACACCTGCGAGCACCGGTAAGACCACCACTTCTGCTCAAATTCCTGGCCCAAGAGGAACCTGCCCAGAGCCATCAGGACACAGGAACCAAGGAACAGCCACGGACAGGATCCTTCTGTTTCTGTCTGCACCCTGGACCTGACCCTGTGCCTGAGCTCTCAATACCCAAATTCCTCCGGGAGAGAACTGGTCTCCCAGGAATGCTGACACACAGGATTACAGGAGGGATGAGCCACAATCAGAGATAGCAATGCCAGTTAATACCACAGATGGCCAGAGGCAAGGGCAAGAACATAAGCAATAGAAACCAAGGCTACTTGGCATCATCAGAATCCAGTTCTCCCACCACAGCAAACCCTGGATACCCAAACACACCAGAACAGCAAGACTCTGATTTAAAATCACATCTCATAATGATAGAGGACTTTAAGAAGGACATAAATAACTGCCTTAAAGAAATACAAGAGAACACAAGTAAACAGCTAGAAGCCCTTCAAGAGGAAACACAAAAATCTCTTAAAGAAATATAGGAAAACACAACCAAATAGGTGAAGGAATCGAACAAAACCATCCAGGATCTAAAAATAGAAATAGAAACAATAAAGAAATCACAAAGAGAGACAACCCTGGAGATAGAAAACCAAGGAAAGAGATCAGAGTCATAGATGCAAGCATCACCAACAGAATACAAGAGACAGAAGAGAGAATCTCAGGGGCAGAAGACACCATAGAAAACATTGACACTACAGTCAAAGAAAATGCAAAAGGCTACTAACCCAAATCATCCAGGAAATCCAGGACACAATGAGAAGACCAAAACTAAAGATAATAGGTATAGAAGAGAGTGAAGATTCTCAACTTAAAAGGCCAGTAAATATCTTCCACAAAATTATAGAAGAAAACTTCCGTAACCTAAAGAAAAAGATGCCCGTGAACATACAAGAAGCCTATAGAACTCCAAATAGAGTGGACCAGAAAAGAAATTCCTCCCCTCACATAATAATCAAAACACCAAATGCACAAAACAAAGAAAGAATTTTAAAAGCAGTAAGGGGAAAAAGTCAAGTAACATATAAAGGCAGGCCTATCAGAATTACACCAGACTTCTCACCAGAGACTATAAAAGCTAGAATATCCTGGGCAGGTGTCATACAGACCCAAAGAGAACACAACTGCCAGCCCAGACTACTCTACCCAGCAAAACTCTCCATCAATTACCATAGATGGAGAAACCAAGATATTCCATGACAAAACCAAATTTACACAATCTTTCCACAAATCCAGCCCTTCAAAGGATAATAAATGGAAAACTCCAACACAAAGAAGAAAACAACACCCTAGAAAAAGGAAGAAAGTAATCTTCTTTTAACAAACCCAAAAGAAGATAGCCACACAAACATATAAACATACAACATCAAAAATAACAGGAAGCAACAATCACTTTTCCTTAATATCTCTTAACATCCATGGACTCAATTCTCCCAGTAAGAAGACATAGACTAACAGACTGGATATGTAAACAGGACCCAGCATTTTGCTGCATACAGGAAACCCACCTCAGTGACAAAGACAGATACTACGACAGAGTAAAAGGCTGAAAAACAATTCTCCAAGCAAATGGTCCCAAGAAACAAGCTGGAGTAGCCATTCTAATATCGAATAAAATCCACTTTCAACTAAAAATTATCAAAAAGGATATGACAATTCATAGTCATCAAAGGAAAAATCTACCAAAAAGAACTCGTAATTGTGAACATCTATGCTCTTCATGCAAGGGCAACCACATTCATAAAAGAAACATTACTAAAGCTCAAAGCACACATTGCACATGACACAATAATAGTGGGAGACTTCAAGATCCCACTCTCAGCAATGGACAGATCATGGAAGCACAAACTAAACAGAGACACAGTGAAACTTTATGGACCAAATGGATTTAACAGATATCTATAGAACATTTCATCCTAAAACAAATGGATATACCTTCTTTTTAGCACCTCATGGTACATTCTCCAAAACTGACCATATAATCGGTCACAAAACAGGCCTCAACAGATACAAGAAGATTAAAATAATCCCCTGCATCCTATCAGATCACCTAGGACTAAGGCTGGTCTTCACTAGCAACAAAAACAACAGAAAGCCCACATACAATTGGAAGCTGAACAACGCCCTACTCAATGATAACTTGGTCAAGAAAGAAAGGAAGGAAGGGAGGGAGGGAAGAAGGAAGGAAGGAAGTTAAAGACTTTTTAGAATTTAATGAAAATGAAGGCACAACATACCCAAACTTATGGGACACAATGAACACAGTGCTAAGATGAAAACTCATAGCTCTGAGTGCCTCCAAAAAGAAACTGGAGAGAGCATACATTAGCAGCTTAACAGCACACATGAAAGCTCTAGAACAAAAAGAAGCAAATATACCCATGAAGAGTAGATGGCAGGAAATAATCAAACTCAAGGGATGAAATCAACCAAGGAGAAAGAAAAAGAACTATACAAAGAATCAACAAAACCAGGAGCTGGTTCTTTGAGAAAAATCAACAAGATAGATAAACCCTTAGCCAAACAAAGCAGAGGGCACAGAGACCAAATTAACAAAATCAGAAATGAAAAGGGAGTCATAACAACAGAAACCAAAGAAATTTAAAAAATCATCAGATCCTACTACAAAAGCCTATATTCAACAAAACTGGAAAATCTGAATGAAATGGCAATTTTCTAGACAGATACCAAATACCAAAGTTAACTCAGGATCAGATAAACCATGTAAACAGTCCCATAACCCATAAAGAAATAGAAGCAGCCACTAAAAGTTTCCCAACCAAAAAGTCTAGGACCAGATGGGTTTAGTGCAGAATTCTATTAGACCTTCAAAAAAGACCTATACTCTTCAAATTATCCCACAAAATAGAAAGAGAAGGAACACTACCCAACTCACTCTATGAAGCCATAGTTACGCGGATACCAAAACCACACAAAGACCCAACAAAGAGAACTTCAGACGAATTTCCCTTATGAACATCAATGCAAAAATACTCAATAAAATTGATGTGATAGTTGACCTTTGTTTGTCAACTAAGGTCATTAAGACACACCTGGGTATCTGAGGGAATTTCCAGAGAAGTTTAACAAGAGACACCTCACTGTGAATGTGAGTGGTAGCAACTGACCCCTGGTCAGTGACAAGTCATTACACAGAAATCCAGGAACACCATGGACCCACAGGGACTAGCGTTTAAGGAATGAGAATGAGAAAAAGTTTGGATTTGTGGCTAGCAAAGCCCCAGGATGCTGTGACCAGAGTCTAACATAAAGGCTGTTCTGGTGGGACGACACATGATCAGATTGCTGACAGGAGACTAAAACTCTGCTAAGAACTGGATTAGAAGCTGTTTTGTGTTTTACTCCAGTAAGCAAACACACACAACCCAAACTAAAACAAACCACTACCAACACGCTGTTTTCTATCCCAGCCCTGGTAATTTGAGTGAGGTTGAATTAGACTAAGCTGACTGGCAGAGGAAAGAGTAAGGTAGTGCAACACTCAGGCTGTCCCGGGCGATCATTCACTGTGTGTATTGAGGTTCACAAAGAAATCTCAAAGTCAGAAAGTGTGCATTTGGTGGGTTAAGGGGCATGAACTCAGTAAACAGAACAGGTGCTCTCATGGCAGCAGCCATTGTAAAGGAGGCTAACATCATGAAGGAATAACCTCATACTTGCACCCAGATGATAGGAATATGGCCTAGAATATGGGACTCTTCCCATGGAGGACTAAAGAAGCAAAATCATTGCAAAACCTGAAAAGACAAAGCCTGCAGAAGTCCTGTACAAGTGCACACTGCTGCTGGAGCTACGGTCCAAGGGTGTCAGGCTATATCTCTAACTGGAAGCAAAACGAGGCAGTATCCAGTGCTGATTTTACAAGCATGCACATGCCAAAAGGCACAGGGGCTGGAAACAGGACAAAGGACATGGATAGGACTGAAGGCTGTTGGAACCCAGATGACAGACACGGAACTATAGGATTTATATATTTGCTTTGGTTCAGTATTTCTTTGCTAGGCCTTCATTCCTTCCATTTGGAAAGAGTGTTCACTCTGTACCACTGTATACTAGAAGTATACAGAAGTACTTCTTTGACTATACAGGGTCTATTAAGAGACTGCTTTGAGTCTTGGGAGAGGCTTTGAATTTGGGCTTTTGAGCAATGTTAAAACTGTTAATGCTTTGGAGATTTATTTATGAAGCTAGAGAGATGTCTCAATGATTAAGAGCATTTGCTACTCTTGCAGAGGACCAAAGTTTGAGTCAACACTCACACTGGGCAGCTCACAATTGCTGTTAATAACTCCAATTTCAAGGGATCTGACACTCTTCTGGCCTTACTGGGCTCCTGCACATATATGCACACACACATCAAAATATATCTAAAAAGTCACAGTACTTGGGAGGCAGAGACAGGCAGATCTCTGTGAGTTCAAGGCTAGCCTGGTTGACTGAGGAAGTTCCAGGGCAGCCAAGGCTGCACAAAGAAACCATGTCATAAAAACCCAACATGAATTACTATATAAGAAAAGAAAAATACTTTGGAGACTCTTCAGGAGTCCTGCATTTTCATTCTGAGATGAATATACGCCTTTGAGGGTTCAAAAATAATGTTAGAGCTGGAAAGATGGCTCAGCAGTTAAGAGCACTGTTCTCGTTTCAGCCCAGAGTCTGTACCCAGCACTCACATCAGGTTCACAAACACCTACAACTTTAGTTCCAGGGGGTCTGATATTCTCTTCTAATCTCCATGAGAAACAAGCCCACATATGCATATGGTGCACATACATATATAGAACCAAAATACTCACACATAAAATAATCTAAAATCAGTGCATTTGTAAGTCAGGGTGACTTCTTCACAAGAATAGACCTCTCATGGTTGATTCCCATTGTCAACTTGACTAGATTTGGAGTCACTAGAACAAGTACCTCTGAGGGAGTCTTTGAAGGAGTTTTCAGAGAGGGGTGTGTGTGTGTGTGTGTGTGTGTGTGTGTGTGTGTGTGTGTGTGTGTGTGTGTGTACATGCATGTAGGTCATACAGGTGCCTTCTTTAGTTACTTTCACTGAACATGGAGCCCACCAATTTGGCTACGCTGGTTGGCCAGTGAGCTCCAAGAGCCTACCTGTCTCTGGACCCCAGTGAAGAGTTACAGATACATACTGCTTTATCTAGCTTTTATATTGACTGAGCATCTGAATTCAGGTCCTCATGCTTGCGTGCAAAGCCCATTATAGCTGAGCCAGTGTTTCTGGCCTCCTCAGGTTTACCTGAGCAGGTTACTCCTCCCAGGTTTACCTGGGAATCAACTGCTTATATATAAAAACTTAAATAAACATTCACACATTTATATTCTTATTGAATAATAAAATATCATGAGATATGATAGATAAAATGTTGACTGAATGTTACTTTTTTTTTTTACAGATGATTAAATATGCAGCATTAAAGCCTCCTATTCACACAATCAGAACCTGAACCAGAAAGTTTTCAGCAAAGGATAAAAATGTAGGAGCTTGGAGACAGCTCTGCTTTAAGAACACTGGCTGACCGTCCCCCAAGGGGGTCGCAACCCAGAAGTTGAGAGCCACTCAGAGGACCTGGGGTTGATTCCCACCATCCACAAGACGGCTCACAACCATTTGGAACTCTAGCTCTAGGGGATCTGAGGCCATCTTCTGGCTTCTGTGAGCACAGGGTGTGCATGTGGTGAATAGACATATATACAGCCAAAGCATTCATGTACATTAAACAAAATGTTTAAAAAGGATAAAAATTCAATGATTATTATGACCTTTTCACCCTTCTAAAATGTAGAAATTTATGAAAAATGTATTACCAAGAAGAGCTTAGGTTTAGCTATTTTCATAGAAGAACTGTAGGCTAGAGGCAGCATGCCATTTATGAAAACATGTTTCCTTTTATTTTGAGCTGCTGAAGGCAGAAGTCAGCTATTCACACATGAGAAAAACGCCCAGAGTGATCCTTTCAACAAAGAGGACCGCATTACCTTCTCCCACAGGGGCAGCAGATGCTGGCTCAGGGGACCGTGCCACTGGGGAGGCTTTCACTGGGGCTGGAATCGTCAGGGATGGAGGAGGGGCATCGGATATGTCTGATTCAGATGATGGAGGATAAACGTAGTCTTCACCAAGCGAATGCCGATGAAGCTCAACATCCACTACCTACACAGTTGCAGAATAAGTAGGCTCGTGAGTCCAATCATCAGTGTGATGGAGCTTGAGCTCCATACAGAAAACAAGTAATTCTAACCACATTCCAACAGGCAATTACAATTTACAGAATTGGATTTTCATCATTCTACTTTAATACATAGACACCTCAGTGGAGTCCCTGTCTTTCCATTTATTGCTTCTACTGCTTAGAACACTCTTCCCCTACAGCAGCCTTCCTACCAGGACATCTCAAGCGTCACCCTCTCAGGAAGACCTTCCCTATCCACTGTGACTTAACGTAAGCTCCCAGTTCACCAGCCACTCTTCTTCAGCACACTTATTTGTAGCTGAAATTGAAACTGTCTCATTTGCTTTTGTTTTTAGTGATTATTGTCTGTGCTGGTTACTTTTTGTTAACTTAATATAAGCTGGGGTCTTCTGGGAAGAGAAAACCTCAACTGCGAAAATGCCTCCATCAGGGGAAGCCGGTGCAGCACCTTCTTGATTGATAACTGATGTCAGAGGACTCAGCCCACTATGGGCAGTGCTACACCTGGGCTGGTAGTTCTGAGTGATAAAAGGCAGGCTGAGCATGCCATGAAGGACAAATTAGGAAGCAGTATAGCTCCATGGTTTCTGCTTCAGTTCCTAATTCCACATTTTTGCTTGACTCCTGCCCTAACTTTCTTTAGTGATGAGCTGTGATGGTGGTTCTCAACCTGTGGTTGTGAGCCCCTAGGGTGAGTCAAATGACCCTTTCACAGGGGTATTTACATTATGATTCACAACAGTAGCAAAAGTAGTTATGAAATAGCAATGAAAATAACTTTACAGTTGGAGGGTCACCACAACATGAGGAACTTTATTAAAGGGTCATAGCATTAGGAAGGTTGAGAACCACTAATTAAGACTTGGGGACTGTTAGATGAAATAAGTCCCTCCTCTCCAAGTTGCTCTTTAGCATAGTAAGTCACTACCCTTATGCTCAAAAACATCAGAGTAAATCCTCAAGAATAAAAATTATCTTAGTCATCTCTTTAGTCCTACTATCTGACCATGGAAAGTACCTTTGGTAGAAGGTACTTAACAAATATCTTCTGGTATCATAAAGTATAATGTCATAAACTTTAGATTTAGCTAGCTGGTTATAATGACTGCAGATATATAATAAAAGTACAAGGGTAGAGGATAAGACTGGAGGCCTTATATTTTCTGATTTCCAAAACTTATTACAAAGCATTAGTTATTAAGCAGTATTTAAAACAATAAAACAGATACCTGGATCAACAGAATAAATTACAGCTATACCATGTTATCTTTAACCAAAGTGTCAATCACTCTGAAAAAAAAAAAGGCCAGTCTTTTCAGTAAGTGGAGCTAGGAAAACTCAGCATCCACATACAAATGAAGTTGGAGCTTATAGTATAATAAATTTAACCAAGTACCTACACATGAGAGCTCAAAATGGGCCAAGGAGATGGCTCAGTGGGTAAAGGTCTTTCCACCAAGACTGAGTCCCATCTCTGAACCCAGAGTGGAAGGAGAGGACCAACTCCTAGAAGTGGTCCTCTGATGGCCACATAGAAGCCCTATGTTAAAACAGGAAGCTCTCAGAATAAAAAAGAGTGGGTAACTCGACCCTGATCCAGCACTCAGTCCTTCAACAGTAAAAGCACAGGCAAAAATCCCACAACCTAGGATGAGTGAGACTCTGATTTTGAGGCTGGAGAGTTGGCTCAGCAGTTAGGAGCACTGCTTACTCTTCCAGAAGATCTGGGTTGTCCTAAGGCAATAACCTTTTCTGACCTCCTTAGGCACCAGTAGGAAAGTGGTACAAATGGATATATACAGGCAAAATGCTCATACATATAAAATAATAAATCCTTTTTTAAAATTCAAACAAAAAGGTTTTTTTCCTCTTAATTTCTTTTCTACATTTATTTAGTTATGTGCATGTGGAAGCCAGAGGACAAACTGTAAATGTTAGATAGTTCTCTCCTAGCCCCATGTGTATTCTAGAGATCAAATTCCGATCATCAAGTTTAGTGGCCAGCATTTTTTAACCTAGTAAGCTATCTGAGAGTATATTAAAATGGGACACTTCCATGTACATATAAACACACATGTTCATGTATATAAACTCACAAGTTGCTCTGGTCATGCCTTCAGCATAGTAATAGAAAAGAGACTGAGTCATTATCCTGGACAAAGGAATTGAACAGACATTTCCTGCAAGAAAATACTAACAGATAACAAGCCCATAAAAATAATGCTTGATATCGCTAGTAATTTTAAAATGCCAACCATTTCACAACTATAACAGTGACTATCTGTAACTTAAAACCAGAAAAATAACAAGTATTAAAAAAGATGTGGACAATCTAGACTCCATACTTGTAGAGGCAATATAAAATTCCATAGAAAGATGCCATAGAAAATACTACAGTACTTATTCAAAATACTGAAAAGAGCATTATCAAAAGATGTAACTTTACTTCTGAGTATATGCCTAAATAAACTGAAAAAGGAAACCAAAATGCTATCTGTAAGCCCCTATTCAAAGCACCATTATTACGACAGCCAAAAAGCAGCTTCCATCCAAGTGTTCACGAACACATGAAAAATAAGCAGCATGTGCACATACAAACAGAGCAATGTTTAAGTCTTAAGAAGGAGAAAGAGCAGGACATGACCCACTGGTTAGGAGTGCTTACTGCTCTTACTGGGATCAATTACCAGCTCTCACATGTTAGTTAACAACTGCAAATTAGTCCAGTTCCAAGGGATCTGATACCTTCTTCACACATGTAGTGCCCATACATGAAGGCAAAACACTCATATATATAAATACAAATTTAAAAACCTTAAGAGGCTGGCAAGCTGGTTCTGTGGTTAAGAACGGATATTATTCTTTCAGAGGACCGGAGTCCAATTCCCAGGACCTACATCTGGTCCAGTGCTAGGGGACTGAATCTTCTGGCCTCTATGGGAACCCATACACAAATAGCACATATTCAGATACACACATATTCAAGACTAAAAGTAAAGTAAATTTTTAAAAGCAAGCAAGCAAACAAACAAAAACACACTTGTTGCACTTGCAGAGGACCTTTGCTCAGGTCCCAGCACCCACGTGGTAGCTCCAAGTGCCTTTAATTTTAGTTCTAGGGGATTCGACACCCTCAATCTGGCCCCCAAGGCCAACTAGGCACACAATGTCACTGATTGTGTGTGTGTGTATACATATATATGTATATATATGTGTGTGTGTATATATATGTATATATATATATATATATAAATCATACAAGTAAATAATATAAAGATTAATCTTAAAAGGGGGGGATGGATTCTAATGCCTCCTACGACATGGACAAACCCTGAAGATACTGCATATCCTGCAGTAAGGCAGTGAAAGGAAGCCACATGCTCTGTAAGTCCAATCATGTAAAGGAGGCAAGTTCATACAGACAAAAGGAAAGTGGTAGGGTAACCTAGTAGGTATGGGCTTACAAGGTGAGAAAAGCTCAGGAGATGGCTGGCATCACTGTGAACAAATTTCACGTTTTTTCCCCAAGATAGGGCTTCTCTGTGTAGCCCTGGCTGTCCTGGAACTCACTCTGTAGACCAGGCTGGCCTTGAACTCAGAAATCCACCTGCCTCTGCCTCCCAAGTGCTAAGAATAAAGGCATGCGCCACCACTGTCTGGCTTCACATTACTGACTTACATGTTGGAAATGGTTCAGATCCTAAAATTTTTGTCATATTTTAAACCACATTAGAAAAAAAGAAAAAGAAAACATACTGGGTGGGATAGCCAAAAAAAAAAAAAAAAAAAAAAAAAAAAAAAAAAAATAATAATAGTCAGCTGGGGTGGCTGCAAATCCTAGCACTCAAGAGGCTGAGGTAGGAAGTTTGGATTTGAGTTGAGCCTAGGCTATGGGGTGTGACCCTGTCTTACACATAGGACCTGAGCAGAGCATGTACATAAGCATGCACACACATATACACCCACATGCATGTCCATACATATGCTCCCCTCCCCCTGACCCCACACTTGCATAAGCACAATACCTTCCCCCATACAGGGCTGAGCAATGGTACCTACCGTCTCTGCGCCCAGGGTCTGTAGGCCAGTATAGGTTCTATCCAGCTATTCAAAGATAAAGGGGAAACATTAGACTTCAATCTGATCGTGAACCTGAGCACCTAACACCAGCTCACTGCAAGCTAATCCTCAATACTCTGGGGGAAATTTGAATAAAGCCAAAAATTAATCATAAAGTTATAAACTGTATACTTTAAAACCCATTCTAAGGACAATCTGAAAATGAGGTTTCACACAGGTTTTCTGCAGCCTTAACTATAATCACAAACCAATAAAGAATGTTTCACTAAATCACATCAGATCGATTTGTATAGTATTAGGCGGCACTGAGATGAGTTAATAAAGTTGTGTGAAAATATTTCAAATGGCAGGCTACAGAAATATACATGTAGTGCTAAGATGTAATTGCACAGTGTGCAGTTACAAAGAAACACTGAAAATTATGAATGAAAACTGAAGAGGCACAGCCAACATCAAATACTTGACCATCACAGATTTATTTTTAAGGCAAGGAATACAAACTAAGGGGAGGAAACTAACAGGAGTTTACAATTACATTGAAATTCTTACTGTCACATCATTTCAACTTATATCCCACACTAAAAGATTAATAATTTTGACAGCTTTACAGTACAAACACTGTACAGAAAGAATAAAAGGAAAAAAAGTAAGTTGGGCAGAAAAACAAAAATACAGAAGACTAAGTGAATCTGGGTTGAGCAGTCCGCCATACTTTGGTGCTCTGAAGATTAAAAGCAGTAACACAAATAATGGTGGTGACAGATTTCAGATGTGGCTTTAGGGGGACACAGAGAAAGAAGTCTATTAGAGAAGTTACCAATGCCATGGTCAGAGGGACAGTGGTATATAGGTGGTTGTTCTGGCAGTTCAAGCCCACGCACTGACAGACAGCATGGCTGGGGCACTGGAGAGAGGAAAACAGGGCCTATATGGTGACAGCCTCTTTTTGTATCTTCCTGATGAGGGGGCAGCTTCACAGCAAAGCCTGTAGCTAGGCTCTCTGATTCCAGGGCAGCAGGCAGGGAAGTGGGAGAGGGGCATAGTGTATGGTCACTGATTCCTGCTCTGAAATGGGAACTTTTCCAGCTAAAGTTTCAGTGTTAGTAACATCCGTGGTAGGGGAGGATGCTGCCGGTTCTGTGGCCTGAGCAGCGAGTCTCACTTGTCTGGATCCTGAGACTGTTGTTTTATTACTTAAGCTCTTAGACAAGACCATAGCTGCTCAAAAGACAAGGGCAACTGTAGGTTATCTCCATGCCTCTGTCTACCCTCTGAAGAGAGAGGTAAGTACCTGTATAGTCTGCCTAGCCTACACATGGCATGGACACCTACACAGAGTTAAAGATAGGAAATCTTTTTAAAGATGTACCTCACTACAATTCTAAAATACTGTTCTTTAAGACTAGGTGCGGTGGTACAAATCTTTAATGCCAGTAGTAGGCAAAGGTAGATCTCTGAGTTATAGCCCAGTTTGATCCACATAGTGAGAACCTATCTCAAACATGAACACACAAACAACCAAAAAAACTGTGTCTCAAATAATCTTCCACTGAGAACCAGAAAAAGCTAAACAGGTAAGAACTATGTAAACATGTCCCTTACTTACCTGATGAATTAGGGCTAGGTCTACTGCCAGATAAAATGGTATATGCAATGAGCAAAGAAAAGCAAGAACTGGGGCTGGAGGACTGGCTCAATGCTTAAGAATACTGAGCTCTTGTAGAGACTTGGTTCTGCTCCACACACCCACATGGTGGCTTGCAACATTCTGTAGTTTTAGGAGATCTGATATCCTTTGCTGGTCTCTGTGGACACTTGGCAAGCATGCCCTGCACATACATACATGCAGGCAAAACACTCATATGTTAAAAAATAAAAATACATTATGTTTTTAAAAACCAAAAGACCTGCCCTTCTCATCAAAGGCCCCTTGAAGCTCTTTAAAGCTGCTTTCCATCCCTCTCTAGCCTCATGAAAACGTAAGTAGGAGAAACAAACAGTACTTGCCGTCTATCTTGGGAGCTCAAATGATAACCACAAAAGAAGGGTGATTTGGGGAAAGCACATTATTAGAATTAAGTCACATATAAATGACACAACCCATTACCTCTACTACAGAGACTCCAAGAAGAACTTTGAGAATGACGGTATTCCAATGATAATATTTACAGGTATTTATTATGTAATTGCAAAAAAAATTTAAAAACAAATACAAAAAAGCAGAAAAACTGGTCACAATATTATTATTTCAATTAATCCAACATTTTGGTATTACTTGTTTTTGCTTCTTTTTTAACATTTAAAAAATCATGGATCTCTTTTTTATGTGTGGTACTGAGAATTTCTTGCACATGCTAGTCAAATGCTCTACCACTCCTATGCTACATCAGAACTCTAAAAACTGTTTTAGGGCTGGAGAGATGGCACAGCAGTTAAGAGCATTCCTGAGTTCAAAATCCCAGCAACCGATGCCCTCTTCTGGTGTGTCTGAAGACAGCAGCTACAGTTTACTCATTTACATAAAATAATAAAGTAAAGTCTTTTAAAAAAACTGTTATATATTTTACTAGTGCTGGGGATGGGATCTAGTGTCTTACTCATTGAACATAGACTTGTACACGCTCAAGACTCTAATGCACGCAGCACTAATGCTCTGCCTTCATGTACTATAGCAAATGTTACGCATGCTAAAGATGGAGCTGTATAGAAAATATTTAATAGATATGAATTATAACAGCTCTATAATAAACTACATGGGTAGTAGGACCAATGAAGAATCTCGATTTAAACTATTACAAGCTTATGTATAGTTGCACTGTTGGCCAAACACGTTCACTTACCTTAATCTTCATGTGTGTATTTTGTGTGATGCTTGTACATGGAGTGGTAGGGACTGACCAACATAAAGTATTTGCCTCACATACTAGAAAATTAAATAAATTAAAAGAGAAAGGCTGGAGTAACAGGGTCTCAAGCAACATACTAGTGGTGTTTTTGATAAGGAATTGAATCTTTACTTGGAGTTAGTTCACCTTTTTAAAGAGCATACAGTGTCAAGTAGGGGCCTCCTAGCTTTGAGGAGAAGGCAGCTACAGCAGTAAGTAAGATATGCTCAAAGGATTACCCTGCTTCCACCATCTGAAGCAATGATCCTCAGGGTCAAAGCAGGGAATACAGACAGACACTGTGTTTCTAAGGAACATGCTCTGCTACAGTACCTTCAGATTGTGTATGATATCTATCCGCTTGTTCTGGCTGTCCTTAAAGTGGACTTGCACTCTGACAGGAAACTCACCCCAGCCTCTTCTCGTCAGATGAAAGGGGGGCTCTCTAGGGAAAAGCAGAGATTGTACAAATTCATCTGCATTGACACTCTCATTCTAAAAAAGTTTCCCTAAGAGACAAAAGAGAAATTCACATCTTCCCAAAAAACCAATTAGGCTTCTTCATGAGATGCTAAACCAACATGTTGAATTACACACACACACACACACACACACACACACACACACACAGAGAGAGAGAGAGAGAGAGAGAGAGAGAGAGAGAGAGAGAGAGAGAGAGAGAGAGAAAGAGAGAGAGAAAGAAAGAGAGAGAGAGCACGCTAATAAAACTGTAACTAAATCTACATGAAACTTTTTATTACTAAATGGTTATGGATAAGAGGTACAAACTGTATAATCCAAAGTCACTTCTTAAAAGGAACTTGTGTGAAACTGACTGACACCTGACAGGCACAGGATGCAAGATGTATACCCCAGACCAAAATAAATCATAATCATGTTCAATCGGAAAGTGGTAAATAAGTTGGTGTTATCTGCTAAAAGGACTTCATAAAAAGAAAGCAAGCTGTTCACAATATGATCTTCCCTACATAGGGGCTGAATCTTAGAGGGAAGAGTGTATATTTGAATGCTAAGGGACTAAAGACTATTCAGCCACAATATAATTTATAAAGAAAGAAGAAAATGAATGAATGACAGGCAAAGTGTTACTAATCGATTTGGCACATGGAGGTTCATTACACTCTTTGCTTTTTGTACTGAGAAATTTTCCATAATATAAAAATTTAGAAATTTAATTGAAATCTTGAAGTATTCAGACTATATACTTAAGTTAACATGTTTGTAAACTGAAAACATCTATGAATCTTTGAGTCAGAATTACTGTAATTAGATGCTGAGATTGGGAGAGAAGGCACTCTGTGGCATAAGCTTTTAGAAAACTAAGACATGAATTCAGTTAGGTCAGAGTCTCAGATCACAACACAACCTGAGAGAAGCCTAACAGATGAGAACTAACGAGCAGATCCAGAAACAAGCATCCGAATTCAAGAAGCAGCCGATCTTATCACAGAAGTCCTGAATTCAAGAGCAGCCTGGAAAGCAAAGAAAATAACCACAGTAATTACAGCAGGATTGGTCCTCTACATCTGAGCCAGAGTGACTCCACTTCTAACTGCTCTGTGTGCCAGACTACAACAGAACCAGCCATCCTCCAGGCTCCAAGTGCCTGCCAGGAACAGCAGAATCTCTAAGGGCACACAGACAACTTTCTGTGTCTGCCTTACAACCTGTTCTCTCCATGGCTTTCACATCAGGGGCACTACAGGTTTACATCCAATCTGTTGAAACTTATCAGTAACCAAGAAAAAAACACAAGCAGTGGCCAACCAGTCTTTCAGGTGCTTATAGTGATTCGGGATGCACTGCTCATTGAAGGTTTCAGCTGGGCATGGCCCATGTAAATGAAGCAGTGGGGAGGCCACAGCCCAGGAGCCAGCTAGGTCTATCTGCTACACGAAAGCTGTAGATTTGGAATCACAAGAATAAATAAACCATTCCTCTTTACGGAAGAGCTTCAAAGAACTACAAGCTTTTCCAAGTTCTTCCTAGGATGAACGCTTCTGATTCCCACGGTAACAGTGGCAAACATTCGGAGTAGCTCGTTAATACAAATACTGTTCTACACCATTTGGATCTACTAACTTGGCCAGTGTTCACAACTTCATGAAGCACCATCCTGAGGCACAGTTCAACTGCATAACAAACCTGCAAGGCCACACAGTAAGCCACGAGTCAGACTCAAGCCCCACACTACAGAGGCCATGCGTTCACCAGTGTGCTGGTTCAAGTGCCCATGGGGGCAGATCTCCTCACTACCTAGTCCTTCTCTGGATGCACAACAGTATGTCAGACTGATGTCACACTAGCCCACTTTAGTCTCACATGCACGAGGCTAGGGATAGTCCATTAAACTCCCCAAATGACGAGAACAGGTATTCATTTCTGTAATCTCCACAAGAAGCCTGGAGTCCAACATACACTCAGTGACTAGTGTAACAAAGTTCACTCTCACAGCTCTTAGGAAGTGGGACAAAGGTAATCATGACAAATGAGCCAAGTAAGAAAACTATGGCTTCTACAGAAGAAGAGATCCATACTCTTCATCAGGTAATGTGGTAAGATCTGCTGATCATGAGAAACACATTTGGGCTCTAACTAAAAAAAAAAAAAAAAAATTAATTGGAGTTCCTCAGCAGCTGTATCAGATTACATCAAATTAAAACATATCCAATTAATTCTGACACCAGGTACAAGAAAACTTTGGAGTCCCATAGGGAAGATTCTAAGTTATAACTAAAGCCAAGACACAGGCTAACTTTATCACCCAACTTTACACACTACCAAATCTGGAATGTTAAGTCTCATAATATTTTAAGAGGAATACAGCTAAGCTAGAGTGTATCAGGGACTATAATCTATTAATAGGGAACACAATACATTTACATAAATGACATCTGAAATAAAGACAATGGAAATGACTTAAGGATCTCTTTCAAATATTTGAAATCTACTAGAGAAGAAGCATTATGATTATGGCTGGCACCAAGGCACAGGCAGATTTTTCTTTTCAGCAGTTAGAAGTGAACACCTACAATCCAGCATGTGGGAGACTGAGACAAGAGGACTGCTCCACATGAGAGGCCAATTTGGTCTACACAGTAAGTTCCAGGGCAGCCAAGGCTACATAGCAAGGCCCTATCTTAACCCCTAACCCCTGAAAAAACAACTCACAGAAATTTAGGCCTCTGCTCAGTATAATTTAAAACTTCCCAGCAAGCAGAGTCACTATGGAACTGCCCACGTAACTAACTCATTCTGCAAACATAAAATGGGTATTACTTCTAGGAACTATGTCAGATCTTGGGGATGCTACTATTAGTAAGAAATCACAAACATCAAAAAGTGCAAAGCAAAGACTGCATGTGGAGGCACTTCTTTAATCTGAGGCAGAGGCAGAGCTCTAGGCCAGTTATGGCTACGCCACCGCTGTGCTTTCCATGAAACTCATGACATGCCCCCAAAATACATGCAACGTTCATACTGCCTGTCATATCAGCAGTTGGGAGAGAAAAAGCAAGAGGATCATAAGATCCTATCTTAAAAACTAGAAAAGAAAGGAAGAAAGAAAGCTCAAAGTTGAATATGGGAGATACATGTAAGTTATTAAGTATATTAAAAAACTTGCCTAAAAACAGTAAGTGATCTCTTCAACAATTTCATTTTTGAGACAGGGTTTTACTATGCATTTCTGGCTTTTCTAGAATTCACTATGTATACCAGGTTGGCCTTGAACACAACCTGCCTCTGCATCTGAGTGCTGGGATTCAAGATGTGCACCACCACATCTGGCATTTTTCTGCAATGGTAAGCATCAGAAGCAAACAGTCAAGAAAACTGTAATCCAAGCTTGACACTCAGGTTCATTCCTCATGACTCACATGGAATGTCAAGTTTATATATGTATCTGTGTGTGTGTGTATCAGATGTCAATCTCTGGTGTATTCCTCAGGAGCCATTCAATATTTTTAAATGCTTTTAAAAAGTTTATATTTGTGCATGTGTATTGAAGAAAAATTTCAAAATGTAAAGAAGGCCATGCCTATAAAAATACAAGAAGCTGATAGAACACTAAATACATTGCACCAGAAAAGAAAGCCCCCTTGCCACATAACAGTGAAGACGATAAACACACAGAACAAAGAAAGAACATTAAAGGGAAAGGAGTAAGTAATGTAAGAGGCAGAGCTATCAGAGTCACACCCAACTTCCCAACACTCACTCTAAAAGCCAGATGGGCCTCGACAGATGTTCTGCAGACCCTAAGAGACCACAGATACCAGCCCAGACTAGTATATCCAGTCAAAAATTTTAATCACCCTAGATGGAGAAAAGATATTCCATGATAAAGTCAAATTCCATAAGCAATATCTATCTATAGATCCATCCCTGGAAAAAGTACTAGACGGAAAATTCTAACACATGAAAACACAAGAAATAATCTCACATCAACAACACCGGAAGAAGAAAACCACATGGAGTTCTCCCCCCCACACTCTAACCTGCATACAACCTGCCTACCCACACTCTCACACACATACTAACAAAAACAAAATAATAGGAATTAGCAATCATTGGTCACTGATATCTCTCAAGATCAATGGACTCAATTACCCAAGACAAAGACACAGACTAACAGAATGGATGCAGAAACAGGATCCATCCTTCTGCTGCATTCAAGAAACACATCTCAACATCAAAGATAGGCATTACCTCCCAGCACTTGGGAGGCAGAGGCAGGCGGATTTCTGAGTTCAAGGCCAGCCTGGTCTACAGAGTGA
>NW_022196894.1:17697227-17757126 GCF_008632895.1 Mastomys coucha | reverse complement strand
AAAAAAAAGATAGGCATTACCTAAGAGTAAGGGGTTGGAAAAAGATTTTCGAAGCAAATGAACCCAAGAAATAGGCTGGTGTAGCCATTCCAATATCTAACAAGGTAGACTTCAAAGTAAAATTAATCAAAAGAGATTGGAAGAACACTTAGTACTCACCAAAGGAAAAATCTACCAAGATGATGTTTTAGTTCTTAACGTCTGTGTCCCAAACAGAAGGGCACCCATGTTTGCAAAAGAAACATTAATAAAGCTTAAATCATACACAGACCCTCACACTTTTATAGTGGAGACTTCTGCTATCACACTTGCCATGGAGAGGTCATCCAGCCAAAACTTTAACAGAAACAATGGAGCTAACAACAGACATTTATAGAACATTTCACCCCAAATCAAAAAATATACCTTCTTCTCAGCATCTCATGAAACTTTCTCTAAAGTTGACCATATACTTGGTCACAAAGCAAGCCTCAATAGATACAAGAAAACTGAAATATCTCATGTCCTTTCAGACCACCACAGATTAAAGGTGGATTTTAATAACAGAAAACCAGAAACCCTACACACTCATGGAACTGAGCAACACTCTACTTAGTGACCACTGGGTCAAAGAAGAAATAAAGGAAGAAATCAAAGGTTTTCTAGAATTCAATGAAAATAAAAGCATAACATATCCAAACTTATGGGACACAATGAAAGTAAGAGGAAAGATCATAGCACTAAGTGCCTACATTAAAAAAAAAAAAAAAGGAAAAGGGAAAAATCCTATACTAGTAACTTAACAGCATACCTGAAAGGTGTAAAACAGAAAGATGAGCATATTCAAGAGGAATATCAAACTCAGGGCTGAAATCAATAAAAATAGAAACAAAGAGAACAATATGAAGAATCAATGAAACAGAGTTGGTTATTTGAGAAAAATCAACAAGACAGACAAACCTTTATCCAAACTAACTAAAAGGCAGAGAGAGAATATCCAAGTTAACAAAATCAAAAACAAAAATGGGAGCCGGGCAGTGGTAGCGCACACCTTTAATCCCAGCACTTGGGAGGCAGAGGCAGGCGGATTTCTGAGTTCGAGGCCAGCCTGGTCTACAGAATGAGTTCCAGGACAGCCAGGACTGTTTGGAGAAACTCTGTCAGAAGAAGAAAAAGAAAAAAGAAGAAGAAGAAGAAGAAGAAGAAGAAGAAGAAAAAAGAAGAAGAAGAAGAAGAAGAAGAAGAAGAAGAAGAAGAAGAAGAAGAAGAAGAAGAAGAAGAAGAAGAAGAAAGAAAGAAAAAAAAACTAAAAACAAAAATGGGGACATAATAATAAATTCTGAGGAAATCCAAAGAATCAGTAAGTCATACTCCAAAAACCTGTACTTTACAAAATTGAAAAACCTAAAAGAAATGGGCAGTATTCTTGATAAATACCACTTACAAAGTTACAGCAAGATTGGATGAACAATCCAAACAGACCTATAACCCCTAAGGAAATTGAGGAACAACCATCAAAAGTCTGGCTGTTGCCTGTATATGAGATATATTCTACTAACTGGGCTGCCTTTTCTGGCCTCAGTGGGAGAAGAAGCACCTAGTCTCACACACAAAGACTTGAAGTGTCCTCCCCAGAGGGAGAGGAGATACTTAGAGGAGAAGGAAGATGGGTAGAGGAAAGATTGTGAGAGTGAGTGACTGGGAGGGGGGCAGTGAATGGGATCCAAAGTGAGTAAACTAAAAAAAAAATTGTGAGTGGTAGGATATGAAATATTTCCACTATAAGTACATTTTTACATTTTCTTTAAAAAAAAAAAAGGTTTCCTACCCCCAAAAAAGCTCAGGGCCAAGTAATTTTAGCACAGAATTCCTTTATAAACATGGATGCAACAATACCCAATAAAATATTTGTAAGCCAGATCCAAGAACACATAAAAAAGATCATCCACCATGATCAAGTAGGCTTCATCTCTGAGATGCAGGGATAGTTCAATATATGAAGATCAGTCAATGTAATGTACCATATAAACAAACTGAAAGAAACAAAAACAAAAACACATGATCATCTCTTTAGATGCTGAAAACTTTTTTGACAAAAATCCAACACCCTTTCATGATAAAACTGTATGAGATTAGGGATACAAGGGACATACATAAACATAATAAGGCGATATACCAACATCAATAAGGCAGTAAGCCAACATCAAGTTAAATGGAGAAAAACTCAAAGCAATTCCACTAAAATCAGGAATGAAACAAGGCTGTCCACTCTCTCCATATCTATTCAATATAGTGCCCGAAGTTCTAGCTAGAACAATATTACTAAGGGAGATCACGGGGTTACAAACTAGAAAAGTCATCAAAGTATTGTATCTTCATTCCCAGATGATATGAAAATACAAAAACAACCCCAAAATTTCTAACAGGAAACTTCTGCAGCTGACAAAGACCTTCAGCAATGTGGCTGAATACAAAATTAACTCAAAAAAGAAAAGAAAAGAAAAGAAGAGAAAAGAAAGTGATTCTCCTATATACAAATGACAGACTGAGAAAGAAATTGGGAAAACAACACCCTTCACAATAGCCACAGATAATATAACATATCTTGGGGTAACTCTCACTAAGCCAGGTAAAGATCTGTGTAACAAGAACTTCAAGTACCTAAAGAAAGAAATTGAAGACCTCAGAAGATAGAAAGATCTCTCATCCTCATGGATTGGTAGGATTAACACAGTAAAAATGGCCTTCTTACCAAAAGCAATTTGCAGATTCAATGCAATCCCCATCAAAATCCTAGCACTATTCTTTACAGATCTTGGAAGGTCAATATTATACTTCCTTTGGAAAAACAAAAAACCTGGTATAGCTAATATAATCCTGAACAGTAATAGAACTTCTGGAGTTATAACCATCCCTGATTTCAAGCTGTATTACAAAGCAATACTAATAAAAACTGCACAGTATTGGCATAAAAAACAGACAGGTTGATAGAACACCCAGACACATCCACACACCTATAGACACCTGATTTTGGATAAAGAAGCCAGAAACATGCAATGGGAAAGGAAAGCATCTTCAGCAGATGGTGCTGCTCTAACTGAATGCCTACATGGAGAATGCTAATAGATTCTTAGCTACCACTCTGCTCAAAACTCAAGTCCAAGTACACCAGAGACCTCAACAGAATACCAGATACACTGAACCTGACAGGAGAGAAATTAGGGAACAGCCTTGAACACATTGGCACAGGACACCTGAACAGAACACCAATAGCTCAGGCACTGAGATCAACAATCAATAACCTCTATAGCCTGAATAGCTTCTATAAGGCAAAGGAGACCATCAATAGAACAAAAGAACAGCCTTCCAAATGGGAAAAGATTTTCACCAACTTCACATCTGACAGAGCTAATATCCAAAATACATAAAGAACTCAAGAAACTATGTATCAGCAAACCAAATAACCCAATTAAAAAATGGGGTACAGAGCTCAACAGAATTCTCAGCAGAGGAATCTCAAATGGTGAGAATTTTCAACATCCCTAGTCATCAGGGAAATGCAAATCAAATCGACTGTGATATTCCATCTTACACCCCTCAGAATGGCTAAGATCAAAGACTCCAGTGACTGCCAGGCAGTGGTGGCACACACTGCTAGCACTTGGGAGGCAGAGGCAGGCAGATTTCTGCATTTGAGGCCAGTCTGGTCTACAGAATGAGTTCCAGGACAGCCAGGGCTATACAGAGAAACCTTGTCTTGAAAAAAAAAAACAAAAACAAAAACAAAACTCAAGTGACAACAAATGCTGGCAAGGGTGTGGGGCAAGTGAACACTTCTCCATTGCTAATGGGAATGCAAACTTGTACAAGTGCTTTGGAAATCAATTTGGTGGGCTCTCAGAAAGCTGGGAATATTTCTACACCAAGACACAACTCTAACACTCCTGAGCATACACCCCCAAAGATGAGAGAGTTCTAGTGGAAAACAGCAACAGCAGTAACAAGGGTCTATGGTTGGTTGTCAAAGAAGTGCCCATATGGGAAATTAATAGATAATCACAACCAAGGAGGTGGCAGGCTGGACAGGCTGCGACTGGACTGAGGTTTTGTGATTTTGCTTTGGAGACAGGGTTTCTTGTTGTAGCTCTGGCTGTCTTGGAACTAGCTCTGTAGACTAAGCTGGCCTCAAACTTACAGAACTCCTCCTGCTTCTGCTCTCAAGTGCTGAGATTAAAGGCGTTCCTCACCACCACCCTACTGGACTGAGGTGTTTTTAAGAAAGGAGGGAAGGTGGTCCAGAAACCACAGGTATGAAAAGGAAAACACTCCTTCCTAGACCAACACCACAGAGAGAGAGGGATGAGGAGACAGAGGGAAGGAGAGAGAGAGCAGGAGGAACATATTTGTCACTTTATGGAGTTCATCGGGGCCATGAACATAATGCTCACACAGGGATATGGAAAATTTCACTGACACTAACAATAAAGTACAAGATAGTAAGGGTGTTCAGGAGCTGCTAACATCATATAGAAATGCAGACAATGAACCTGAATAACATACATTTCACATTAGTACACACAACCACCCCGTCTCCCCGAAATAACTGTACTAGTTAAGTCTGTATAAAGAAGACATACCACTGGGATTACATCTGAAAGTGACATTACCGGGAACTGTAAACGAAAGTTTCTATAACGTTAAAATGCTGTATTTAATTATCAGTAACACTTTTTATGCACCAGTCCTTCAAAGACTACCAACACAGCACAGTGACAATACGACAGGTGACAGGGTCAGTCAGAAAACCACAGCAAAGGCTATCTAATGACAGAGTGGGTACTGAGCAACTCATTAACAGCATAAACATTCCTAAGGCACGTTACAAAGGTATTCACTTTTCTTAAGTTCAGTAAATCTCTGGTGTGCTCACCTAACTTCCACAAGGTCGTTTGGCTTATAGCTAGGATGAAGGAAGAACCAAACTTTCTTGACAAAGTGATTAATGCTGGGCTCTCTACGTGACCCCCGGACATACACCATCCACTTATGGGTTGACTGGTCATTTTCTTCCCTCTTGTCTGGAGGTATGTACCTGGAGAAGAGAGAGAGAGATGAGTTTCTTCCTTCAAAATCTAATCATTGTGCTGGGGAGGTGGCTCAGTGGGGGAAGTTGCTTGCCACAAAATTCTGATGATCTGAATCTGATTCCAGGATCCCACTTAATGTCCTGATCTCCACACATGTGCCATGATGTCCCAGTCCATACACACAAAATGATGAACAGATACATACAATAATAATAATAATAATAAACTAAAACCTCAAAACTAATACTTGAGGCTAGAATAATGTCTCTGCAATTAAGAGTACTGGCTGCTCTTCAGAGGATCTGTGATTCCCAGTACCCATAGAACAGCTCACAACTGTCTGTAACTCCAGTTCTAGGGCATTTGATGCCCTCTTCTGACCTTGGTGGGCACGCACGTAGTATTCACACATATATTTAGACAAAACACAAATACATATTAATAATCTTAACAACAACTAATAATGAGGCCCTGCTTAAGACAAGATTAAAATTCCAGCAGTAATTATCAGCAGTCACACTTGACTGGCCTCTAATCCTTACTCTTTCTAAAGCTTCCACGCCTACTTAATTCCCTTCAAGTTTGTTTTCTAATTATCAATACCAAACTAAAAGAGAACAATCAAACTTGGTTTCTTACCGAGTGGGTATCTGAGGTAGAAATACACTGGGTATGACCATGGCACATGAAGCCTCTTTATGTTTGGTGGGCTTGCCTTTTGCTAGTGAATGGGACACCCTTCTTAGATTCTGGTGAAAAATGTGGCCATGGCCTTTGATGTGCTCATTAGGTCTCTGATTATCCTTAGTCCCACAAGGTATAAGATGTGGCACACCCTGTCCACACAAGTGCTCTGTCAGTCTCTGCCCTTAATTATAATTTAGGGAGAAGTGGTGTTTACAACAATACTGAGCCTCCTTGTCTGCTAGTCTAACTATTGTTCTATTCCTTTTAATAAATTAATTTTTATAAACTCTTCTTGAAGGGCTAGCCTGTCTTTTATTTGATGTACTAAGCATGTTTTGATTGCTAATATAAATATATCTTTAAATGTTATCTAATATATGGCTTTCAAATAAGAACTGACTTGTGTAATGATACCATATTCAATAACCTTATTAAATTTTCACTTATCCCAAAGATAATTAAAAAGTTGGTTTTAAGGGCTGAAAGATGATTTGAGAGGTTAGCACTTGCCATGTAAGCTTCACAATCAGAGTTCAATCCCAGGAGGCCATGTAAAGGTGGAAGAATGATTCCGTATGGTGTCCTCTGATGAACACACATACCTGATACACACACACAAACACACACACACACACACACACACACACACACACACACACACGCACCACAAACAAAGACATGCTAGAGCAAGAGCGTGCGCACACAGACATGCACATCACATGTGTGTACTAACACACACACACACACACACAGAGTTCTAGAACATGTTTCCCCAAACTTATACACTTGACAAAAAGTATTTGTGCAACAGATCATATATCAGAAATTTGGGCCAAGTACATTTTTACTCTGAATTAAAGACTGGCAGACACATTAAGGTAAGGTCTCAGTTCTTATGGCTGGCTTTGTTCTGGCCAACGGATGCTTCCTACATCTCCATTCATATTCTCACCCAGAGACAGATGTGAGCGAGTGCATCCATTCCTGTTCCTTATCAGCTTCTGGACAAATCTCAAAGATCACTCATCGGTTCCTGGGCAGACTCAGATTTCCTTAGTCTGTGTAAGGAGGTTTATGTTTTGTGGCTTGGGCTGGAAAACTGGCTAAACCATCAGCACGAACAAAGATATTCCTTCAAATGTTCATCTCCAGCATACAGTTCCAGCAATAGGACCCAGCATAGGAAATTGAAACATCAAGTTCCTTTTCACAAATAGGCCAAGGAAGGTACAGAAATGTGGAACACTACAATGATGGATACGCAGCGACAGTGTTTTTGTCACTGCAGTAGTTGACAAAGTTAGAACCTGATAGTGATCAGAACTGGCTATATGTTAAGCACTGTCACAGTGCTGTCCTACTGTTGGTCCACAAAGAGGATCTTGTGAGATGTGGTGACACTGTTCTGTAAAATGTCTTCACTGCTGCTAGAAGACAAGGCAAACCACAGCTGGTAACACTAGAGAAGGACTGCCAAGTGTAGACCCCTTCAAGAGCAGACCAGGCAGTCTCTGAACACTCCACCAAGTATGAATCCAAGAAACATATATAAGGTTGATAGCTGCATGTCCCAGAATATTTTAGAACTTTCTACTTGTATTTATCGTCAGATTTATTCACTCATTCATTTACTTACTCACTGGGGAACATGTGGGAGGGAGTGCACATGGAGGTCAGAGGATGACCTCTATATAGCAGTTCTCTCTATCAGTGTTTATGTGTGTTCCAGGGTGGAGCCCAAGTCACCAGACCCACGTGGCAAGTGCTTCTACCCACTGAACCACCTTGTCAGACCCCAAGCATGCCCCTCTTCCTTTTGTAAAAGCTATGCGTGGGGTTCATGCTTTTAATTTCAGCACAGGGGAGGTTGAAGTGGGTGGTTAGCCAGGGCTATGAGACCCTGTCTCAAAACAAACCAAACAAACAAAAGAACCCAAACTACACACAGAGGAAATTTTTCACTGTGTCACTATCAATAAAGTAAAAACTGACTTAAAAGTATTTAATGTCAAAATATTCATCAGGGAACTGAAAATGAGACCTTTTCTACTGGAGGGGTAGACACCAGTGACTTTTTTGATTTATGATGGAAATCTCAGTGGCTTGTCTTCTGGACTCACTAAAAATCTTTTTTTTTGGGTGGGGGGAAGGGGTGTTTCAAGACAGGGTTTCTTTGTATATCATTGGCTGTCCTGGAACTCACTCTGTAGACCAGGCTGTCCTGAAACTCAGAAATCTGCCTGCCTCTGCCTCCCAAGTGCTGGGATTAAAGGTGTGCACCACCACTGCCCCACCTCACTAAAAATCTTAATACTGATTTTTTTTGTTCATTTGATTGTTTTCTATTTGTTAAGTTCCAAGATGAGGTCTCATTATGTACCCCAAGCTGGCCTTGAAGTCATACAGAGGAAGAGGAAGAAGGGGAGGAAGAAGTGGAGAAAAAGGAGAAGGAATAAGAGAAGAGAAAGAAGAGGTAAAGAGAAGAGGAAGACGAGGAAGAAAATGAAGATGATGAAAAAGGAGGAGGAAGAAAAGGAAGAAGAGGAGGAGGAGAAACCAACCACAAAATGCTAAAACACTTAAATCGTTAAATGTTACATATATGGTTATTCTGCCTGCATGCACATGTTGTGCATCGTGAATGCAGTACTTGCACAGGACAGAAGAGGGTGCTGTATCCCCCGGAACTAGTTACAAACAGTTGTAAGCAGCCACATGAGGGCTGGGCATTGAACCTGGGTCCTCCAGAAGAATACTCAGTGTTCTTAATCATTGAGCCACCTCTTCAGCTTCCTAAATCATTCCATTTCACAAAATAAATAAATAAATAAATAAATAAATAAATAAATAAAGGAATGTTCAGGAAAAAAAAAAGAGACATTGGTTTCTACTTTGATAAGGATAATGACAGCTAAACATGTAATGCAGAGATTATGAAAGTAGAGGAAAACATGTCTTTGAAAGCCAGAGTAAAAAGCAATGATAAAACCTTACTACCTCACTTGCTCTCAAATAACTCAATACCCTGGCACATCGGTGCATGCCTTTCCTCCCAGTACTCTGGAGCAAAATGCAAGTACTTCTCTAGAGTTCTAGACCAGTGAGACTCTGCTAAAAAAACAAAACAAAGCAAACAAAACACAAATACAAATAATAATAATCAAATACCTAAATTTCACATGAAAGTGTAAGCAGCAACTGGGAATGGTGGTGTGTGTCTGCACGTGAGCTATGCAGACGGCTGAGGCAGGAAGACTGTGAGCTTGAGGACAGCTTGGTGAAAAACTGGCTCAAAAATAAATAAGCAGGCCGGGTGGTGACGCGCACCTTTAATCCCAGCACTTGGGAGGCAGAGGCAGGCGGATTTCTGAGTTCGAGGCCAGCCTGGTCCGCAGAGTGAGTTCCAGGACAGCCAGGGCTACACGGAGAAACTCTTGTCTCGAAAAACCAAATAAAATAAAATAAAATAAAACAAATAAATAAAGAAGCAGGGACTGAGCGATGGTTCGTGGGTTAAAGCCATGGGCTGTCTTTCCAGAGAATCCAGGTCTGTTCCCAGAATCCACACGGAGGCCCCCAACTCTGTGACTCCAGGCTGATCTGATGCCTTTTTCCGGCCTCAGCAGGCAACCAGGCATTTGTGTGGAACACATAAACACAGGCATCACACACATAAAATAAAAATAAGTAAGTAACTCGAAGTGTAGAAAGCATGCTACCCTGTTTCTTCTATAATGGCATTCAAGAGCAAACACCTCATTTATCACCAGGAATCAGGGAAACTGTAGATGAAATCTTCTCGTTCTACTAAGGCGCAAGATTATTCTACGAATATTTCTAGATCAACATTTACTTTTCAAACAAGCTAGGAAGATTCCAGAGCCTTCCTCCTACTGTACTACCACTGCAAAGAAGCAGTGACGGCAAAGTGCTCGTGTCTAAGTGAGTGGCTGATGGGAAACATTTCAGGGTACTCACTTGGACACATTGCCGACTACTATTGTTTTCTTGACAAACAGTCGTGAAGTCTCATCTCCTGTGAGGTCAGCATTCCGTAGTTCCCGTTTGTGGGAGCCACTAACACTAGACGTGTCCTGAAAGAAATAACATCAACATTTGTGCTCATTTAAGCATCATTTAATAGGATGGTGACATAAATGATAGTATAAATAAAATAACTCAGAATGTTTTATCTTTCAGAGGACAGGATCTTCTACAGCCCATCAGGCCTGGGACTTGCTATGTAACTCTCATCTGCTCTCCCAAGTGCTGAGACCGAGGGGCATGCACACCACCGTATATGGCAGTATGGTTGGTTTTGTTGTTGTTGTTGAATTTATCTTTTATTTTATGACTGTTTTGCTTGCGTGTGTGTTGATTCATCAACTGTATGCCTAGTGTCCACTGAGGCCACAAGAGATTGTTGATCCTAAGAACTAAAGTTACAACAACTATGAGCTGCCATGTGGATGCTTGGGAACAAACCCAGGTCCTCTGGAAGAACAACCAGTACTCTTAACCACTGAGCCATCCCTCCAGATGGGCATGGTTGCGCACGCCTTTAATCCCAGCACTGGAGAGGCAGAAGCAGGTGGATCTTCCAGTTCTGAGGACAGCCTAGTCTACAAAGGGTGTTTCCAGGACAGCCTGGGCTACAGAGAAACCCTGTCTCAAAAAACTACCACCAACAACAAATTAGTGAGTCTAGGGATGTAATAGTTGGGTGGAGTTCTTCTCTGGCCTGGACCAAGCCTTGTGTTAAGGCTCCAACACTATATGTTCCAGGTATGTGGCACATGCCTATAAAAGATGGCAGTAAGAAAAATACTGACCAAACCCAAGTAAATCTAAAAATTCAGAGTCTGATAATGAGGTATCAAAATATGGGTTAATTTTAAAAAGGCCTTCCTGCTTTATTGTTTTCAGTGATAGAGAAGTGAATTTAGAATAAAAAATAGCAATTTGTTTTTATGAAAATTAAATCAAACATTGATGTCTAAATGTATGGCAAGCCACTTGGAAGTCCCCTTTAGAACTAAAGCTGTGGCTGTGACGTAACTCGTCTGACCTGACAGTGACTCTATACATAAGTACAACACCAAATGAACCAGGTACCATGGAGCTTCAATCTAGGCACGCACACTGCAGTAGCTGCGCACAATGATTCCAGCACTCGGAAGGCAGAGGTAGGGCCATCACTACAAGTTCCAGACCAGCCTGGTGTACATAATCAGTGCCTGGCCAGCCAGAGCCTCATGGCAAAACTGGGTCAAGAAAAGAATTGTGTATTTTGTTTTTATATGTCAAATTACAGGAGTTACTACTTAGACCTTCAGCAAGATCATGGAACTCCAATCCTTAAGGGTTTTTTCTCATCTGCGTGAGCTATGCTGCACTCTGGAGTGCTATGCTTAAAAGTGAGAATGTCACACACACACACACACACACACACACACACACACACACACACACACACAAACACACACCTAGGAGTGCTATGCTCGAAAGTGAGAATGTCAAACACACACACACACACAAACGCGCGCCCCCCCAGGACGGCAGAGCTTTAATTGGTAGTTGTGATAACCACTAATACTCAGTGTTGTTGATTATGATGGTTTGCACCTGTAACCCAGCACTCAGGAGGCCGAGGAAGGACTCTGCTAATCTGAGACCAGCCTGGCTATAGTGCAAGATGCCAAGAAAAAAAAAAAAGAACACAGCTTCAGCTTCTTAGTTAGGTCTATACAATGGTTCAATCCTGTAACGTCACCACTTGGGAACTGTGGCAAGAGATACCTAAAGTTTTAGGCTAGCCTGGTCAGCCCCAGACTGAGACACTATCTCAAAGAACCAAAGGTCCTTTTCTCTGCTATACAAATCAAACTACTTATGTCTTGCCCACATTTCATAAGCAGCAGGGCCCCCACCCCCACCCCCAGCACCCGTACCCTTCCCGTGTTCCGGCTTGGTCTCTGCTCCCCGGTGCTTGAGAGCCTTTCCTCCACATCCATGTTGCTGTTATTGTCCTTGTCAGACAGGAAGTCATTGTGCTGAGATAAAGAGTCACTTTCAGAGTGATTGGCAGATGGTGTTTCTGATCTTTGATTGGTAGGAGATGATGACCTAGAAGGTGATTCCAAAAATTTCTTGATAGCAGGGTGATTAAAAGCCATCGGATCAAATGTCTTTAATCCCTAGAAAAATGAAAGCAAACTTAATCAAACACACTAAAACTGGTGGAATCCTAACTCCTGAAAACTCCTACCTATGTTAAAAATCACGTTAACAATCTTTCAAAAATCTCTCCACATCCTGTACTGAGAGATGGCTCAGCTAGTAAAGGCTAGGCTGTCAACTAAAAATAAGAAAACAAAATTTCTCTACACCTGTAAATTCTTATACCTAGCCTTGTATCAAGGAAACAAAACTAGAGTGACAAGTAATTGTGCAAAAGTTCTAACTCTAAAAGTCAAAAGTGAGCCAGGCGTGGCAGGGACACATACCCGTGAATCCATCACTCAGGAAAATGAGACAGGAGAATCTGAAGCTCTGGCCACCCTGGGCTACATTTGAAAAAGTAAAATAAGGGCTTTTTGTAGCTTAGCTGACTGTCTAGGATGCATGAAGTCAGTACCACACAATGCAGCTTGCCAGAACATGCCTGTAATCCTAGCATCCAGGAGGTAGAAGCAGAAAGGCCAAGTGCCCAAGGTAAGTGTCACTATCCCCTGCAAGATTTGATTTTAAAAGGACACAGAACCAGTCACTGTGACTCTTACTGACAATCCCAAGATCTTTGGAGTCTAAGTAATTAAGTAAGTAAATTAATCTTCAGTTCCAGGTCAGCCTGGATTATACAGTCTCAAAACAAACAATGAAAGTACACAGAACCAAAAATGAAACCCACACTGGAGTTAAAAACAACAGAGTAGAAGCTTTAAAATCAGCAAAGTGGAACATTCCTTTGGGCTAGTTCAGGGGTCTAAGTTCAGTTGTTTTTAAAGAAGCGTCATTGAATTCAGGTCACGAGCTCACAATTTCAACTCTAGCTCCAAGGGAATGGATTAGAAGGACGCCTCTGGCCCCACTGTCCACTGGTACCTGCACTCATGTGTACATACCCAGACAAACACACATGATTTAAAAAATAAAACAATAAAAACACACACAAACAAAACAAACAAACAAACCTCCTACATCACTGGATGGGCATGATGGTACTATCTGTAATCCCAGTACTTAGAGGGCAGGCAGAGGCAGGAGGACTGCAGCTGCTAGGACAGCAGGAGTTACACTGCAAGATTTCATCCCAACATGCACACGGACTTGTGGACTTGTGCACTCGTGCACGCTTGAACACACATACACACACACTCGCATGTGAAGGGGGGAGAGGGAGAGGGAGAGGGAGAGAGGGAGAGGGAGAGAGAGCTATTAATCAAAACAAAAGCCATGGTCTGGGTGAAGAGACTAATGTTTTAAAATAACATATACAGCTGATTAATTCAGTAACTGCCCATTTCAGTACTGTGTGTTCTCTAAACTAATTAAATGTCTATATAAACAAAGCCTAGATTTCTTGAATGTTTTTTAAAAATTTTTAAAGATGTATTTTATCTGTGTAAGTGTTTTGTTTGCATGCATGCATTGCAAAATGTGAATATCTACAGAAGAGGGTACTGAATCCCTGAAAGTAAAGTTACTGATAGTTATAATCCACCATGTAGACACTAGGAACTGAACCCAAGTAAACCCAACTACTGAGCCATATCTCCAGCCCTTAGTAAATCTTAATCAGAACATCAGGAGCTAAAATTGGTATATTTCTAGACATCCTAACAGCACAGGTCCCAATGGTAAATTAACAAAACACTAACCAGTTTTTCACAAAGGAGACTATAGAGTATCTGCTTATAGTCTCCTTTACCTCACGTAAATGCAGCTCGTGATTTTGTGAGCTGTGCTGAGCCAATATCAAGCTATTCAATCAATGATGCCAGAATTGTGGAAAGTACAACTTCCACAAATTCATGTCCACCCAGAATCTGTAGCTTTACTCAGAACTAGCCTAAGGGGCTGTCGGTGTTATTGAACTGTATATTATATAGCCATCATTTGTGAGAGCCGGGGGCCAATGACAGACACAAGCAAACACACAGAGAATAGGAGGAGGGGAAAAGAGGCGTCTTTGTAGATGTAGTAAATTTAAAATGAAGTCATACTAGATTGAGGTCAACACTCACGCAGGGCTGACTGACATCCTTAAAGGAACCTTAGATACAGAGAAATCCTGGGAAGTCACCCACAGGATAATGCTTTATTTGTTCTTTGTTTGCTTGTTTTGTTTTATCTTACTGATTATTTGCTTGTATTTACAGTCTCTGATTTTATGTTTTTACAGGTATTGTGTATCTGTGTCTTTCACTGGCATTCTGTGGTTAGTATATAGCTGCCAGGAAAAAGAGAAAAAGGAGTAAAAAAGTTTTATAGTGAAAGCTGAAATGTTATGGTGTCTAAGAACTTAATTTTAAATGCTTTAGAGGAAAGAAAACAGAATTTTAAACTGAGGAATCTACATGGTATGCAAACATGTTTGTCTTTTTCTTATATTTAAAACTATCATTAAGAAGTAGTATTTAAAAGAAGGAATCATATGACATGTAAATAAAGAAAATATCTAATAAAATAAAGAAAAAAAGTAGTAGTATTTAAAAGCACAAGGCATGCTGGGTAAGGCAAAGCAAAAGAGGGAGAACAAGGAGGAGTTGCAGTGAGGTCTCCCTGCTAGTATTACACTAGCAATCAGTACAGAAAGGACAGGACCATGTTACACACATCACCTGACGATCTATGTTCCTCAGAAAGGTGGCCAGGCTTATTAAATGCTAAAGGCCAATATAAGAAATGTCTCAATGGTAGGGAATCCACACTGCCCTGACTTCCCGCACGACAAGGACAATGGTGGCTGAGAACAAACTGAAATATGAGGAACACTTACCTCAGAAACCTTTAGGAGACCAGCTGAAGCATAATAGTTTGCTACAATGCAGGCTCGGAGCTTATCCATCATCCTTCTGGCTTCAATCAGTCGCTAAAAACAAGTGACAATGATTTAAATAACAACAATGATTTAAATAACAACAATGATTTAAAATCCACAGAATAAACACAAACAACAAAAGCAAGAACTCAGCTTCTTGAGTTGCTTCAACAAATAAATACTTCTCACCTAATTAACCTGGCAAAGATACAGACTGGAGATGTGCCTCATGTGTATAAGCAAAGCCCTGGAGCCTATGCTTCTACCCCAGAGCAGCCTGGGGATGGGGGCAGTGTGCGTGCTCAGTAGTGTCTTAAAAATTCCAAATATACTGGGCCTGGTGGCACAAGCCTTTGATCCCAGCACTTGGGAGTCAGAGGCAGGAGAAAAGATAAAAAGTTCTTAAGTTTGAGACCAGCCATGTCTATAGACTGAGTTCCAGGACAGCCAAGACTACACGGAGAAACCCTCTCAGAAAAAAAAAACAAAAAACAAAACCAGGGGCTGGAGAGATGTTCTAAACCAGAGGTTAAGAACGCTGGCTGCTCTTCCAGAGGTCCTGAGTTCAATTCCTAGCAACCACATGGTGGCTCACAACCATCTGTAATGGGATATGGTGCCCTTTTCTGGCCTACATACAGGCAGAAGAACACTATACATAATAAATAAATCTAAAAAACAAAAAACAAAAAAACTACAAATAAAACAAGAACAAAATATAGTGTGTGAGCTTATTTAGTAATTAAGAAATAACTATAGTATACTGAGAACAAAAAGGATTATCTTTGGAATATCTTTATCTTTGCAGGTGGAAGTTCAAGTAGAATTTTTTATCTCTTCTCCAACTTTATTTATTTTGAGGTTTTTGAGACAAGGACTCATGCGTCCCAGGCGGGCAGGCTTCAAATACACTAAGTAGCTGAGGATGACCTTAAATGTCTGGTTCTCCTGTCTCTACCTCCCAAGCACTGGGATTATAGATGTGTGCCCAGCCCTCAGGATAGTTTCTCATTTTTGTTTTGAGACAGTCTCCTTCTGCAGCCCTGGCTGCCTGAAACTCACTGTAAAGACCAAGATGTCTTAGGACCCACAGAGGTCCATCTATCTGGGCCTCTGCAATGCTGAGAAATAAAGATGTGTGCTACCATGCCCAACACTGGAATTTTGTTTTTTAAAATAAACTTCATCAAATAATATACTTTCACTTCCATAAATTTAGCATTTTCAATTTATCATCATTATACCTGGTCAATGACATCAATCTCATGTTCCTTATTCTTCATCTCAAGAGCAAACTGCTCCTTAATAATAGTCTCAATTTTCTGCACAGCTGCATCTCGAGCTACAGAAAGAACAAAAAACATACCAAATTAATCAGTACCTACTGATTTAAATCAGCAGCCAAAAAAACCAGCCCCCACCTCCACCCCACCAAAAACCAGAAACTGCTTTGGGTTCATCACACAACAGCCGAAACAAGTACACAGAAATATAAAACTATATAATCTGTTCTTAAGTGCTTCAGAAAGAAAAATGTTTTTTTTCATCTGCATCAAACTGTCAGATGGGGAAGAAAAAAGCAAGCTAATAACAAAATACCATGTGATAGATATAGACAGGTCATGGATATAGTTAATAAAAATATCTTTTATTTGGTGTGTGTGTGTGTGTGTGTGTGTATTTGTGCATATGAATATGCAGGTATCTGTGAAAGCCAGAAGGAGGTATCAGATAGCCTGGAGCTGGACTTCCATGAGGCTGTGAGTTGCCCAGTGAGTGCTGGGAACAGAAGAGCAAAGGCTGCTGACCCTGAGCCATCTATCCAGCCTCAAATATATATCATTTATGTTAGTTAAAAAAAGATAAACCATGAGTCAAAATGTTAATATAATCAATAATCTATTTTCAACAGATTATATAATGGTGAAATAACAATGAACTTTAAATCCCCACTAGCAGCTACCAGCACGGTTAGTAGTACTAGATCAGTGTTTTCCATTATTCACGGGTAGCTTTCAAGACTGTTCTCACATCTGGCATGTTCCTAAGCATTCATGTGCTAACAGCTTGGCTCCAGCTGACAGTGCTACTGCGAGCTCTCAGCAAGTCTAGGTGTGCTACCTAGTATCTAGCTGAAGGAAGCCCATGCCTTTCAAAGATTATACGCACCCCCCCCACACACACCTGTTTTTCTGTGTAGCTCCAGCTGTCCTGGAACTTTCTCTGTAGACCAGGCTAGCCTCAAACTCAGAGATCCACTGCCTCCGGGATTAAAGGTGCTCAAACCATCACCTGGCTGAAGGACACATCTTATCCTAAGCTCCTGCGGCTCACTCTTTCTCCTTCAGCTTCTGGACTCGTGTACCATGAACAGCCCCACTACTACCAGAATGATTTCCTGATACTCCTCCCCTCAGGCCTAGGAGCTATGGAACCAACCAACCTCTGAAAGCATGAGCCAAGAGAAACCTCTCTCCTTTGTTTGACATCTGTTAGCCAATGCCCAAGTGAAACATTTAATGAGCACAATTAATACTTTAAAGTAATGTTATCCTATTTAAGCAACAGTATCCATGAAATAACCTGATCATTCTTCTTTCTACATACATGAAAATAATACAAAGCTATATTAAAAACCTCTATCACATACAATCACCTCACATGGTTATTCTATATTACAGAGACATCAAAAACTTTGATCCTATATTATTATTTTTAAAGATTTATTTCAGTTTTAATTACATATTTATGTGTATGAGTGCAGACGCCCAAGGAGGCCAAAAGTGGCATCTACTTCCCTGGAGCCGGAGTTACAGGTTATTGTGAGCTGCCTGACATGGATGCTGGGAACCAAACTTGGATCCTCTGCAAGAGCACTGGGCTTGGGAGCTAGAGTGAGCGCTCAGCTGTCAGGAGCACTGAGTACTCTTGCAGAAGAGACAGGTTTGATTCCTAACACTTATACTAGAACTAATAATCTCTTGCAACTCCAGTTTCAGGGGCTCCAACACCCACTTTTGGGCTAAGCGGGAAATGCATGTGCATGGTGCATAAACATATGCAGGTAAAACACTTATATACATAAAATTTAAAAAAAAAAGATTAGTTGGTAGCAGCACATGCCTTTAATTCCAGCTCTCAGGAGTTCAAGGCCAGCCTGGTCTACAGAGTGAGTTCCAGGACAGCCAAGGCTACACAGAGAAACCCTGTCTCAAACAAAAACAAAAACAAAAACAAAAAACTAAGCATAATGGCAGACACCTTTAATCCCACACCCAGGAGGCAGAGGTATGTGGGACCCCTGTGAGTTCAGGCCAGCCTGGTCTACAGAGTTAGTTCCAGAACAGCCAGAGCTACATACCAGAGACCTTCTCTCAAAAGACCAAAGAGGGGGAAAAAATCTTTAAGAAAAGACTGGAATGCACCCTTGACCACTGAGCCACCCATCTCTCCAGTTGCCAACATTCTGATTTTAAGTTATATGCAACAATAGCTAAGACTTACTTTACTTCCAGACTACTTAATCATGTTCCTGCCGGATCCCCTCCCTTGTATGTGACACGTGGTGAAGTGCACAGAACACTAGGCTAACCCTTCAGCTTATATATGATGGTATTCATGTAGATTCTAAAAATCCTGTGCAAAGGCAAATGTCAGCAAAGTTAAGTCTCAAAGCAACTAGACGGCTACCTGAACTCTCAATCGCTTTATGCCGCTTATTTGGAAGGGCCACAGATACATCCTCATAATCAGGGTCAGTTTCTTTGATTGTTCGCTTGATTCCAGACATGGTGAAATTCAATTCTTCACTGTGAAGCAATAACAAACACATTAATAGTACTACTATGAAATACTAGCATGTATAAATGTTTATATATACACACAAAGGTAATAAACAAACACTACAAAATATTAGTAGTTATTTTGTATGAGTCTGTGCATATATAGGCTGAATATGAGTGTTCTTAAAAATTTGAATCCAGAAATCTTTCAACCTTGGGAGAATTTAGATTTTCTGGTTAGGGATGCTTAACTCTCAATGTTTGTGTGTACTCAGCCAACAGCATTAAAGTCTAACATTAAAAGTTTCCAAAAATATTGTCAGCATGGCTATTTGTTAAAAATTCTGGATTTCCCTTCTAGGGGAAAAATTCCTTAACAATGCTGCATGCTGCTCTGCGGCTCACATTTCTTCATTTCTTCCTTCCTTTTTTTTTTTTTTTTTTTTTTTTTTTTTTTTGAGACAGGCTTAATCTATGCATCCCTGGCTGCCCTGAAGCTCAAGGAAGATCAGAGTGACCTTGAACTCAGGGATCTTTTAAATGCATTCATGACCATGCCTGATCCTGCTCATACTTTTCAAAAGAAGTCTAGCTTTCAAAAAAGGATATGAGAATAAAACAGACTTTGATGAAAGCAATGTTAAGCTTACAGTGCTGTGTAATTCAGAAAGCTTTTAAGCATATCTCAAAGCATGACTAGTATAGCTCAGGGCTCATTCTAATATGCAAACCCCAATTCCATTACTTCTACAGTGCTTGCTATAAGTGGGTACTCAATAAAACCATCCCTGATCTTTTAGTATTATTAAAACAAATGCAACTGTGTACTTAATGGCTAAACTAATGACCAACTTTGCAGTATGGTTAATTAGCCAGGCTTACATTAAAACAATGCCATAAATCCTCTAATTCCACAATGTCTCATACATTGGGCACTAATCACATGTGGCTACTTACACCTAAAACTAAATTGATTAAAATTAAATAAAGTGGGGTTGGAGATGGTCAGCAGCTAAGAGTACTGGTTGCTCTTCTTAGGGGACCTGAGTTGGATTCCCAGCATCCACATGGTGACACAAAACCTTCAGTTCCAGGGGCTCTGATTCCCTCTTCTGACCTCCATAGGTACCACACATGCATGCAGTTCAGACACATGCAGGCAAACCATCCAGACACAATAAAATTAGATACATAAATAAATTATGTATAAAATTTAGTTCCTTTTTTTCTTTTCTTTTTTGCCACAATGAACTCCTGACAATGAATTCCCAGTGCTCAATAGCCAGCAGCAAGCAGTTAAGTCACTGCCTGAGAATAAGAGAGGCCACCATGAGCCAAAATGCACCCTCTCAAAAGCATGCAGCCAGTGCACAATATGAGCCAGCTTAGGAACTATTGGACTGGAATGTATGCCACATAAAGATTTTTATTTTAGGGCTAGAGAGATGGCTCAGTGGTTAAGAGTACTGACTACTCTTCCAGAGGTCCTGAGTTCAATTCCCATCAACCACATGGTGGCCCACAACCATCTATAATGGGATCCCATGCACTCTTCTAATGTGTTTCTGAAGACAGCTGCAGTGTACTTATATAAATAAAAAATAAATAAATCTAAAAAAAAGATTTTTATTTTATCAGCCACATTTTAAGAGAAATAATATCTAACCAATATAAACAAGTCAGTACTGTGATTTTATAGTGGTGTATTTTACCAAGTCTTTAAGATCTGATATGTTTTGTACATGTGCAGCACATCTTAATTTGTACTAACCATCCTTTTAAAGGCTCAATTAATGACATGAGGCTAGTGGCTCCCTTAGTGGGCAGTTTGAATCACTAATGAGATTAGAACATTGGTGGAGCAGCAGGGGCAGAGAGGCAAGGGGGAAAAGTACCGGCAGAACAGGCAGAAAGATCCCTACAGTGATGACCTATAACACTGAAGACTGCTTCATGAGTCCCAGACTTGTGCTGTGGGGCTGGATTTTCCCTGTCCAATTACACTGAAATATTAGTGCAGCAGGAAGCCTGTGATTGGACAGAGAAAAGGGAGGCGGAACTAAGAGCTGCAGAGCAAGGGAGCTACAGAGGACAGAAGGAAGCAAGATGAAGGACGGACAGGAGGAAGATACTAATCCCGCATGGTTTTAAATAGCCACAGGTAGTTATGAATACCATATAGGGATAGAATAATTAGAATAACCTGTCTGATCTAGGTGAGCAGTTTGTACCATTATCAATTGGACCTGAAATTATTGTGTGGGCATCCTGTGAATTGAGAATTTACTTTTATATAAATCTTACTGATTGATAAGTTCCTAGAGTTTTGTTTTACTGGGTGACTGAAAGGTGGGACCACCGACCACAAGGGGATTATGGTTGGGAGGGTACGGATGGCACTGAGGCAGCGAACCGGAGATGGGAAGACCACGAATAGTTGCTGCATGGGGCTAGCCGTGGAGGCAGCGGAGGTGGCGGGCAGAGAGTGGCTGGAGTGCAGGAACTTGGGGGTTCTGTTTTAATACTTCCTGCAACAGTGCTGTACCACTAAGGGAGATGAACGTACCTAACCAAATGCAGAAACACACTTGCTATTTCTTGAGGTGTTTATTTTAAATGAAGGCAGGTGTGGTAGAAATAACCATATACCTGACTCTAAGAAAGTGGATCACCAGATCAGGGCCAGCCCAGGCAACACAGTAAGACTCTGAAATTTTTAAAAAAAAAAAAAAAAAAAAAAAAAAAAAGGCTTTTCACCGCTGGTGCGGTAAGGCCGCACGCATGAGGTCTGACCGCGGCCGACATGGCGGACATGTGCAACTCCCTCACCCTCGGAGGCAACTCCTCTCCTAGCACCAAAGACATCAAGAAAATACCACACAGAGTGGGTAGGCATCGAGGTAAACCATAACCAGCTCAACAAAGTCATCAGTGAGCTGAATGGAAAAAACATTAAGGATGTCACAGCCCAGGGTGTTGGCAAAGCTGGCCAGTGTGCCTGATGGTGGGGCTGTGGCCGTTTCTGCAGCCCCTGGCTCTGCAGTTTCTACTGCTGGTTCTGCCCCTGCTGCAGCAGAGAAGAAAGATGAGAAGGAGGAGGAGTCCGAGGAGTTGGATGACCACATGGGATTTGGCTTGTTTGATTAAATTCCTGCTCCCCTGCAAATAAAGCTTTTTATGTATCTAAAAAAAAAAAAAAAAAAAAAAAAAGGAAATGGGGGGGTCTTAAAAACAGGGCAAATCTTAAGAACGTGGTATTAGAATCCAGCCTCTGCTCAGGCCTCACAGACACTGACAGGTACTGGACTGGGATACTGCTGAGTCCCAGCCAGCAGACTCCCATGCCACAAGTCACCTGGGAAGCGAATTTACGTCAGTTTACACCCACGTCTGCTCTCCACCCTTTCCTTTCCCCTCCTGCCGGAGAATAAGAGAGGCCACCATAAACCAAAATGCATCCTCTCAAAAGTATAAGGTGGGGCAGGAGACAAGGCTCAGTGGTTAACAGTACTGCTGCGCTTCCAGAAAGCCCAGATTTGATTCCCAGCACCTGCACCCACATGGGAGCTAACAAGTCTGTAACTCCAGTTCCAGGCAGTCAAAGTCCTCTTCTGGCTTAATAGGCACTGCACAAAAATCTATGCAAGCAAAACACCACACACAAAACAAAAACAAACCTTAAAAAAAGTCTAAGTGTCTCCCGCCATTACCATATGGGAGAGACACTGGGGCCTGAACTCCTCTCTTGGAGCCCCACCCCAACCCTTCTGTCTGTCTGTCTATGGTGCTATTACCTTTCAAATAAGCTCCTTATTCCCCACTAATCCCTCTCAGTGCTCCCTTGAACTGTCCACTCCAATCTAAGACCTTACAAAAATAAATTATTAACTAAAAACGACTTATTTTGTATGGAAATGCCTTAAAACACAAGGCAATAAAATTTACTCAGTTCACTTCCCCCCCCCCCAAAATATTTTTAAATGTGTTCATTTAAAGGTGAGACAAAAGCATCTATTTAAAAGAACCTCAGGTCTTTGTTTAGTCCTTATACTAAAAGAGGAAAACAAACACAGAAAGCCTACCACGGTGCCTCTAATTACAACACTTGGGAATGGAGGAATTTAATGCTAGCCTTAGCTACATATCAAATTGGAAGCCAACCTAAGTTGTAGGAGACCTTGTCTTAAATACTAAGAGGGACTGAAGAGGTGGCTCAGCAGTTAAGAGTACTGCCTGCTCTTCCAGAGGACCTGAGTCTGATTCCCAGAACCCACATAATGTGCAACTGTATGCAGCTCCGGGTCCAGAAGACCGAAGGCCCTCTTCTGGCCTCTACTGGCACCAGGCACCCAAAGAGCACAGAGACATGTGGGCAAAACACTCATACACAGAAAACAACAATAAAAAATAAAATTAAACAGATAACCAAGAGATCACTGAAGAGAATTGAATTAGTTTATCTCAGAGACAGTCACCTGATTCAGATGACAGTCAGTCATTATACAGATACATAAATCCTGGATAGTAACACTAAATTTTAAAATACTCCAAAAAGCATGCAGCATTTATAAGTACCCTATGTAAAGCCATGTAAAGTCTTTTCACAACTTAAGTTACCTGCTGTAATTTTCAACCTAAGTATTTTTGGAAGGTCTGGATCTGACTAATCTTTTTTAAAGTTAGTAAAAAGTAGTGTTAGGCAGGGAGACAGCTCAGGGGCAGGGTGCTTGCCCAGCATGCATGAAGCTCTGGGTTCAGTCTCCAGTGCTACATTCAAACAAAGCAGGAGGTAGCAGACATCTGTAATCACAGCACTCGGGTGGAGGAAAGGCCATCCTGGGCTACACAGTGAGTTCAAAGCCAGCCTGGACCCTATGAAAACCTCTCAAAAGAAAGACATACAGCCAGAGAGACTGTTTCTTCTTTGGTTTGTTATTAGTCAATTTTGAGAATATCTTGGTGATGGAAAAAAACAAAAAGAAATAACAAAAAAATCTATATGGCTAATTCATTTTCATTAGGTATAAATATGTGTGTACATGGCAAGAGACTTCAGTCTCCTGGAAATGGAGCTGGACAGGTAAGGACTGCCGTGTGGGTGCTGGAAATTAAACCCTGATCCCCTGGAAGAACAGCCAGTACTTTTAACAGTTGAGCCATCTCTCCAGCTCCTAATTTCTTACAAGGCCAAATAATAAGACCCAAAAGGTCTTCTACCTGCAGGGATCAATACATCCCAGCAGACCTTCATATCTGTTCCAGAACCATCTCCCCAGAGGTGGCCTAACGTCTGGAGAGTGTGCCAAAAGTCTTATGGCATTACCTGTAAGGGTGAGATCAGGAGGAGTATCATCTGCACCTACCTATGAAATTCATAATGTGCGTGTCCTGTCCTTCGCAAATAATCATAAGAATAATCCTGCCCAGAAAGACGTATTAAGAGGGAAGGAAAGTTCATCGAAAACCAACTAGTGTTATTTTATTAAACTCAAAGGATAATGCAAATTAAAACAAACTGAGGGCAAGAAGGGAGAAGTGAACAGTCTGAGTGGGGACAGGTAAGGAAGAAAACCATCAACATATCAATGTATGCTGAGGTTGCTTATTACATTAAGAACTTGCAATGAAGCTTCCTCTGTCATTTCAAAGGATATTTAAGTTTTAGCTAAACATAAAGAGTTGGCAATTATCCTGAGAAGTTTAGAATAATTCAGGTCTGTTTCTGCCTAGCAAAAACAATACACACTGAAGTAAATGACAGAGAAGGGTCGGCACACTTGCAGAGGCATTTTCCCTTGCATGGGAGTTAACTGTGTACTTAATCATTATTGTGATATTATAGTTTGGATTTCTGGAAAGGAAACTCTGGTTTCTTTGCTTTGGTTTGCTTTTGAGCAAGGTCTAGCCCTGGGTGGCCTAGAACTCTGAAATCTACCTGCGTAGGCCTTCTAAGTGCTGGGATTAAAGGCACAAGAACCTCAGTTCTTAGACAGAAGTCAGCTCCACTTGGAAACAAAATGCTTAGTAATCCTCAACTTTGAATCAGTTAAAGCTGGAAAGAATACTGAGACAGTGATTGAAATCTTTATCCTCAGTTTTGTCTGTGAGGATGGAGTTATTGAGACAAAAATCAAATACAAATAAATGAAATGCTAGAACTAAAATAAAATCCTCAGTCATCCACACCTCCAACTTAATTTCTTCTCACCACACCTCCTGAGTCAAACCTAGGGCCCACGTGGCAGGCAAAGTGTGTTACCACACATCTCTTGCCTCCAACTTACAATTTTTATCTCACCAAATAGTATGGTCATAGAGAGCAAATGTTGTCAATTAAAACATAATAAAGAAAAAATAATTCTTTTCATAAACAACACAAGGAACCCTATCATGCCTATTCAAATAACAGAAACAAGTGAGTTTTGACAGTGGTATCAGTCATTTAGCGGTCTATACTTTTAAACTATAAAAGGGCATAGTGGTGCATCCATGTAAGCCTAGCTGCGAAGGCAGAGGACTGCTACAGGTTCACAGGCAGCTCCATCTACAGTGTGAACTCACAACTAGACCCTGTATCAAAACCCAAAACTAAGCAAAAAAATTAAAATATGTTACATAATATTGCCACTGGGTTTACTTACTTATTTGCCGAAGTAGGGACTCGCTATGTAACTTCGCCTGTCCTGCTTCCCAAGGGCTGAGATTAAAGGTGTGTGCCAGTACACCAAGCCTATCACTGTAAACTACAGGGTTTCTCTTCATAGACCTGGGTGTTTTGGATTTCACATGGCAGATAGTTCTCATCTCAGGAAAGACCTAGATCCCTAGGGCCCATACAAGAATCCTGCCATCTCACAGAAGATGCAACTAATTTTGAGAACAAGTAGAAAAACCTGATACATTAAGGCTCTTCAGAAGATCTGTCATAGACTACCTCAAGTATCTTGTCAGCAATTTTATGTTCCTTGGGCATGTGAATCTTGGAACTAAGAAGATCTGCACTCTCCATCAGTTTGGCAGTGAGGGTAGGGCAGGACGGGCACGTGCAATCAGGGCCATCCCAAGATCCAGGCAATGTTCACTGCTTAGCCCTCCTTTTCACATTGTTCAGGCCAAACTTCCCACTCTCTGAACAAGATAACTAGTGCTCCTGTGGTAAACATCAAAACAAGAAAGGTATGATCCATGCTTCAGAAATCCACACAGAATGGAAAACTGATAAACCTCATCAATACCAATCCAGGCAACAAGGTTGAATCTCAGTGTTTATAGCAAGAGGGGAAGCAGGACGAGGTACAAACTGAAGGATTCTATTTCCTAAATCCCTCAACTGATAGATGCACAATCAGAAAAACAACAGCTACTTCCTCCTCTTCCTCCTTTCTTGTTTGTTGGGTTCTGTTTTTGTTGTTGTTTTGAGACAGGGTTTCTCTGTGCATGTCTGGCTGTCCTGGAACTCACTCAGTAGACCAGGCTGGCCAGAAAAACTTGAACGAAGCTGACAGTGCTGGTGGTGGTGACTGACTTGAAAGAGAATAAAGGTACTTTCAAGTGACCATATCTTATATATTAGTAAGAGTGTAAGTTACATGAAAATTTATTCATTTGTACACTTGAAAGCCCGAATCTCACTGTATGCAAATTATACCCTGTTAAGAAAGGCATTATGAGCCAGGCAGTGGTGTCGCACGCCTTTAATCCCAGCACTTGGGAGGCAGAGGCAGGCAGATTTTTTGAGTTCAAGGCCAGCCTGGTCTACAGAGTGAGTTCCAGGACAGCCAGGGCTACACAGAGAAACCCTGTCTCGAAAAACCAAAAAAAAAAAAAAAAAAAGGCATTATGCAGCAGTTTCTGAATTGTCCTTCGTTTAGTCTCTGCTCCATAGTTAGTCTCTGCAACTCCTTCCATGGGTATTTTGTTCTCCCTTTTAAGAAGGAACGAAGTATCCACACTTTGGTCTTCCTTCTTCTTGAGTTTCTTGTGGTTTGTGGTTTGTACTTTGTGTATTCCGATCTTCTGGGCTAATATCCACTTACCAGAGAATGCATACCATGTGTGTTCTTTTGTGATTGGTTTACCTCACTCAGGATGATATTCTCCAGATCCATCCATTTCCCCAAGAATTACATAAATTCATTTTTTTAATAGCTGAGTAGTACTCCATAGTGTAGATGTTAACACATTTTCTGTATCTATTCCTCTGTTGAGGGACATCTGGGTTGTTTCCAGTTTCTGGCTATTATAAATAAGATTGCTATGAACAAGAGTGGAGCATGTGTCCTTATTAGATGTTGGAGCATCTTCTGGGAGTGGTATAGCTGGGTCCTCTGGTAGTACTATGTCCAATTTCCGGAGGAACCGACAAACTGATTTCCAGAGTGGTTGTACCAGCTTGCAATCCCACCAGCAAAGAAACAGTGTTCCTCTTTCTCCACAACCTCGCCAGCATCTGCTGTCACCTGAGTTTCTTATCCTAGCCATTCTGACTGGTATGAGGTGGAATCTCAGGGTTGTTTTGATTTGCTCCACCTGGGAATCCTTCCCATATTCAATCATCAAATCTAGACACTATTGTGGATGCCAGCAAGTACTGGATGACAGGAGCCTGATATAGCTGTCTCCTGAGAGGTTCTGACAGTACCCGACTGAGTACAGGGTCCCCAATGAAGGAGCCAGAGAAAGGACCCAAGGAGCTAAAGAGTTTGTAGGCCCTTAGGATGAACAACAATATAAACTGACTAGTACCCTCAGAGCTCCCAGGGACTAAAACTCCAACCAAAGAGTACACATGGTGGGACTCATGGCTCCAGCTGCATATGTAGCAGAGGATGGTCAAGTGGGTCATAAATGGGGGGAGAGGCCCTTGGCCCTGTGAAGATTCTATGTCCCACTGTAGGGGAATGCTAGGGCCAGTAAGCAGGAGGGGTGAGCTGGGGGAGGGGAGAGGAACGGGTTTTAGTTTTGTTTTGTTTTGTTTTTTTATTTTATTTTTTGGAGGGAAACCTGGGAAAGGAGATATTGTAAATAAAGAAAACATCTAAAAAAAGAAAACATGTTTTGTTTTTTTATTTTATTTTTTGGAGGGAAACCTGGGAAAGGAGATATTGTAAATAAAGAAAACATCTAATTAAAAAAAAAAAAAGAAAGAAAGAAAGAAAGGCATTATGAACCAGGGTTGGTATCCCTAGCCTAGCCTTTAATCACTCAGGAGACAGAGGCAAGCATATCTCTGAGTTCAAAACCAGCCTGATCTACAAAGTTCCAGGCCAGCCAAGGCTTTTACACAGAGAAACCTTGTCTCAAAAATAACAACTGCAATAACAACAATAAAAAAAGAAAGAGAAGAAAGAGAAGCATTACAGAATTCTTTTCTAACCATGTCACACTATCTACTTGCCTCACGATACGCATTTCCTAAAACACTTACGGGTAAATTCACATGCTGTGGTATGATCTGCCAACTTTGATGCCCATGCCTCTTTCTAACCTTGATCTCAGATACTGGTATGATTCCCCTCTCTCTGTCCGTCAAATATTCTTGAGTGTTCTGGACTTCTGTGTTTCTGGTTCCTTCTGCCTGAGATGTTCATCCCTCGGGTTAGCTTCATCAGATCCACACTCAAACACCCACATCATCTGAAAAGGTCTTCCTTAACTGCCTCATCCAATACATCTCTCCCCCACATCCTTCCTCCAAAGTGTCTGAAAGCATTCAGTAAACTGTTCAAAAACACCCAACTAAAACTACTAGCCAAAGTAGAAAATTCCCAAGGAAACAACTACTAGCATTCATAGCTCCCTTTACAACACAACCACACCTTGCAGCACCGGAGAGCATGAAGGTACAAGCCTTTAATCCTAGCACTTCTGAGACAGAGGCAGGCAAAGCTCTATGACATCAAGGCTAGCCTGTCTACACAATGACTCTGGATAGCAAGGGATATTGAGTGGGGCCCTCTCTTTAAAACCAAAACAACACAGAAAACCAAAACATGGAAATAGAGACCAACTCCACCATTACCACCATGAGAAGTCCCTGCCCCCTGCACCCCCACCCACCTCCCAAGTGCTCAGATTACAGGTGTGATGTACCTCACCCAACTACCCTTGGCATACTTTCACCACAGGTAACTAACAGTTTCCTTCCTATTGGCTCTTCTTATCAGGATGCACAGCCCTTGTCTAGTGAAAACCAATCTACCTTTGTGCAATCAAAGCACACATGCCTGAACGCCAGTCACCTTCCAGTGGATTCCTATTTTACCTTGACCCACTAGTTCTACTACAGCACTCTTCATCCTTCAAGAATCAAAGGAAATTCTAACTCACCTGTGTGGCAAACCTGCAGCTTCAATCCTCTTGTCTTAACCTCCTACATAGCTACCGCCACAGGTAGCCACAGGTGCGATGACTAGCCACACCCAGCTGGGTGAACACCTACATAATCCAGGATAAGAGAATCAAGTAAGGTTAAGTGTGGATTCCAGCAGCATACGCTTCTAAGCCCAGTGCTGAGAGATAGGGCAGGCTGATTGTAAGGATCCTGAGTTCAAAGCCAGGCTTAGAAGCATAACTAGACCCTGTCTCTACCGTCCCTCTCCTAAAGGCAGTCATGGCAGCTCCCATCTGTAACATCAGCACCCAGGGAGGTGGAGAGGAAGGACTGCCAAGAGTCTGTGGCCTGCTTGTCATACTCAGGGAACTCTAGGCCAGCCTGCACTACAGAGTATGAGCCTACTCCATCTCTGATCACTGAAAGCATATAAGTACAATTTAAAAATCCACACAAACTCACCACCAACACAAGTATTTTTTCTCTTGTAATTTTGCAAATGGAATCGAAGGCCTTTCCCAGCATTCTGTCACCAAGCACCACTTTCAGCCACATGGACCAGAGGCTATGGAGACAACCACTGTACATTCTTGTTTTTCAGCAAGGGAAATCGCCACCCCCCCTTAATCCTCTAATGGGCAGTAGTATACAGACTGACAAACAAACAAACAAAAAAACAAAAAAAAACAAAAAACACGGTGGCAAATTTAAAGAAGAGATAACAAAAATTCAAGTAAAAAAAAAAATTAAATTTCACAATTGAGGCCTGGAAAGCTGGAATAGTAGTTAAGAACACTTGTTCCTGCAAGCATCTCAGGTTCAAGTCCCAAAACCCACATGGTGGCTCACACCATCCCTAATTCCAGCACCAGGGAATCCTATGCTCTCCTGTGACCTCCACAGGCACCAGCCACTCAAGTGGTACACAGATACACACACAAACAAAATGCTTATACACATAAAAAAAAAATACATCTAAAATCAAGAAAACAACCCGTGGTGGAGGTCTGGAGGGATGGATCAGTAGTTAAGAGCATCTCTGCATAACCATTAGGACGGGAAGTCAGATTTGGATCCCAGCACCCATGTAACTAACTAGGTGTCCTACAAATGCTTGTACCTCTAGCTCTGAGGAATGCACTCTTCTGGCCTACAGGTGTACAAAGCTGTGTACCCACATGCATATACTCACACACACAATATTTTTTTTAAAATGCATGGTTGAACGAGAATACTCAATCCAAATATTTCCAAATATTTCTAAGAATATATCCAGAGGGAATGAAATATACCCAAATGAGGGTAAGGTGCATCTAAGATAGGCTAAGTTCACGGATCTATGATGTAAGTCTTAGTTCTTTACACGTGAATACAACAATTAGGCACCTAGAGCTTTATATATGGTATGCAGCTGCTGCACCACAGAGATTATATTCCCATTTCTCCCTATAGATCTTCTTACTATATTTTGAGATATGGTTTTGTTCAGTTGCTCAGGATGACCTTGAACTTACTTTGAGCTAGTGATTTTCTGCCTTAAAAAAAAAAAAAGGCTTATCTAAACTGTGATGCTTTTAAGTCTTTTTTTTTTAAAAAGCTATGTTTTGCCTGCATGTAAGTAGGTAAACTGCATGTGTCCTTGCACAACAGAGGCCAAGAGAAGACACTGGATCCCCTGAACCTGGAGTTAATGGTTGGTTGTAAGCCACCATGTGTGGGTGCTGAGAACTGAATCCAGATCCCCTGCAAGAAGACAAGTGTTCTAAGCCATTTCTCCAGACTTAAAAAGACTCCTTTTCATTTATGTGTACACTTGTATGTTGTGTGTGTATGCATGTATACAGGGGCCCCTAGAGGTCAGAAAAGAGCATAGGAACTCTTGGAGCTGTAGTTACAGACAGTTGTGAGCACCCTAAGATGGGTGTTGGGAACAAGTCTTGGGACTTCAGCAATTTAAGAGTATCTTTCCAGCTGAGACCCTCTGCTTTAAGCCTGGGAGTAGCTGGGGTGACAGATCTACCACTAGGTCTGGCTCTTACAGTCTACACTAAAAAAGTACTTTAGCTGGGCACTGGGACATACCTGTAATCCTACTACACATGCAGAACCACCTGGGACATACCTGTAATCCTACTACACATGCAGAACCACCAGGTGTTTACCCCTACCCTTGACCATATGAACTTGAAGCTTCTGTTTCAAATAACTAAACTACCCAACCAACCAACCAAAACCAGTAAACAAACTACAACATGCCAAATAATACACAGCAGACAGCTATTACAACTGTAGGAAATTTTACAGAGAAAGTCTCTTATGCTATCCTCACGTTACGTATAATAGCTAAAGAATATTTAGCGATAAATGAGAAAATGAAAAAAATAAAAGGTCTGGAGAAGCAGTCCAGTGTTGAACTGCATAGCACACGAAAGACTCTGGGTCCCACCTCCAAGCACTGAAAGCAAGCTCCTCACAACAGAACCAGAAAGGTGCAGATAGAGGATCTAGTGGTTAAGAGCATCGGCTGCTCTTTCACAAGACCTAGTCATGTCAGATTCCCAGCACTTGTGATGGTCACAACAGCCTATAACTCCAGGTCCAGTTATTACACCTTCTGGCCTCTGTAGGTGCAACATGCAAGTGGTACGTAGATATATACAGGCAAAACTCATACACTTGAAATCAATGTTTTTAATCTGTGGAGGAAAATATTAACATATGTCAATAACCAAGAAATGACAGAGCTAGGGACACACTTCAGGGGTAAAGCATGTGTCTGCAGACATTCCTGAGACCACGGCATGCTTATGGAGGTCAGAGAACAACGTACGGGAACCCGTTACTTCCTTCTGCCCTGTGGATCCTAGGAATGGCACTAAGGCCATCTCGCCAGTGCAAAAAGGAGCAACTCAACTCTAGTAACTTATAAGCCCTCTTGGTTTCCAGAGAGGAAATACACATTCTGTTTCTTCTCTGTTCTCTGCTTAATCTTTTAATCCTGACTTTTATACTGTCACATGTGTTTTCTCAACATACTGACCGTATAACAAATATGTAACTCAGATTTAATTCTTGTAAAACAGAGATTGAGGCTGGGTGGTGGTGGTGCATGCTTGCCCCATCTCAATAAATGGTACAGTTATCTATCTAATGTGGTTGCTCAAAACAAGAATTAAAAAGGGAATGCAGGTCATGTGGACAAAAGCCTATTAATCTCAGCACGGCAGAGGTAGGGACAGAGGAATCCGGAGTTCAAAGCCATAGCTATATATGGAGTTTGAAGTCACTCTGAGCAACATAAAACCTTGTTTCAAAACAAAAACTAAATATCCAAAACACACACACACACAAATCAAAAAGCAACCCTCAGCATGTGGTGCCTGCAACTCCAGCTCTTAGGAGTTGATAAGGTACAAGAGTTCAAGGCCAACCTGGGCTACTAGCGATCTCTCCCTTTCCCTTCTTCCCTTCCAAGTCTCACTAATTATACCTCCAAAATATCCTCTCATCTTTTCACTGTCCGCTTCCATTGCTATGGACTCAATCCAGGCTACCGAAGAAAGCTGCATCCTGACTCCCCAGGCCGCCTCGCGCGCGCGCGTGTGCACACACACACACACACTTTTGACTTCTCCGATGTAGTGGTGGGATTGTGCCACTACCTTCTCAAAACCTTTACACAAGCTTCCTATAAAAAGTAAGTCGGCCAGATGTGATGGAACACACCGTTAATCCCAGCACTGGGAAAGCAGAGGCAGGCAGATCTGAGTTCGAGGCCAGCCTGGTCTACAGAGCGGCCTGAAGTTCTGAAACAGGACTGTATATGTATATGTAAAGAGCCCCCGACCCCCAAAGGAACAACAAAAAGTAAAACAGTTAAAGCATCCACCCCTCATCCCTTGTCTTGGTCCTACCTTTAAGACAGACTACACAAATATACACTCCCATAGTAATTACTTCTGGACACTAAAATTTCTTCTTTGTCCTTGTCTGCATTTTAAAATTTCTCTAGGATGAATACTTGCTACTTATTAAGGGCAACGATACTGCTGAATAAATGTGTATTACGTTCTATTTTATGTTAATTAGAAAATGGAATTTTAAAAGTGGGTTGTTTCTGCAATCAGGTATGTGCCTAGATCAAAATGCGAGCAATATCAAAACTACTAAGATGTAAGTGAGCTGCAGAGTTATTGGACACAGCATTTTCTGTTGAGCATAAATACTTGCATAATGGAGATGAGCTCTAAGCCTTATTGTCTTTTGCATTCCGGCTTCAGCCGTCTTTCTGGTCAAGTCCTCACTTTTCCGAAGCTTCCCCACAGACACCGCACCGTCCTCCGCCCTCGTGCAGGCGTCTCGCAACCTTCCCAAGCCGCCGCAGATTTCTTTGGGCAAATCCAAACTTGCCGAGCCGACCTCGTCTCGGGACCACCCGCGGGTCACCGCGCAAGCTCAGCCGCCGCGGCTGCAAAGCGCCCCGTCTGAGGCTGCGCGGCGGGAAGAACCCTCCCCACGCCGGACCTGGCTCTCCGCGGACCCGGGCGCCCACCCGTCCGCGCCGCTGAGCGAGCCGTCCGCGCGGCCGCGGTGGGGGAGGGGCGCACGTGCCCGCGCCAGACAATGCCTCGCACAAGACGCGCGCCCGCGCCGACACTCACCCTTCCCACGCGTCCGGCCGCAGCGCCGCCCCGCCGGGACCCGGAACCCCCACGCGGAGAGAAAGAGCAAAAGGTCTCCTCCCGTGCGTGGAACCGCCGTGCGAGGCCCGGGACCCGCCCGCACGGAAGCTCCCGATAGATCAGCCCGCCCGCCGCGAGGCTCCGCCCCGTACGTCACCTCGGGGGCGGCGCCGCGCGGGCGCGCGCGGTGGGGGCGGGGTCGGGGCGGCGTGGCCGCGGGGGGCTAAAGCTGCCTCTGAACTCTGACCCCGGTGTCGCACCTTCGGGTTGACTGGCGTGAGCCCGTGAACCGTTGTCTTCACGCTGAAAGTTTGAGGGAGGGCTGGGCCTCTTGTAGTCACGGCGATAGTAACTATGGTGACCGCACTGCTGAGCGTACCATCTTGCGTCACTGTGCCTAGTGATAGGGGTGTATATTGCAGCAGTAACCTAGTAATGTAGTATCGTGGGGTAAATACTTGTAGTCTGGTGACTGAGGCAGGGGCATCACAAGTCCAAAGCCTGTCTAGCTACATAGTGAATTCATGCCCCTGTCTCAAAAGTAAAAGTTGATGATAGAGTGCTTGCTTAGCACAGTGCTGTGGGTCCAACCTCCAGCACCATAAATATATTTGTTTTAAACAACAACAACAACAAATGAAAAAGAAAAGGAAGGAAGGAAAGACAGGAGGAAAGAATTAATCATTATGAACCCATCTTACTAGACGTAGAAACGGAGTGGGGTGTAGTGTCCCTCCTCCCCTCTGGTTCCAGATACTTTGTAGACTGAAATCAACAAGGAAAGAAAGAGCTAGGAGTGAAGGTTTGAAATGTTGAAAACTTTTGTTTGTTTGTTTTTGTTTTTGTTTTTGAGACAGTGTTTCTCAGTGTAGCTATGGCTGTCCTGGAACTAGCTTGGAAAAACAGGCTAGCTTCAAAGCCAGAGAGATTTGCCTCCGGAGTGCTAGGATCAAAGGCAAAGTGCCATCATTGTTTTGGAGATATATTGAAAACTTAATGTAGATCGCAGCTAATGAATGACAATCCCTGAAGCCTCATTTTACCCTCTAAAATAGCTTGAAACAAGCTTGCTTCCATGATACCACACGTCAAGACTTCCTATTACTTCTTCAGGACTGCAGCCACCCAGCTGTCCTTGGAGCTGCCTCAGCCTTCTTCAGCTCTTGCTGGTTGGAGTGTACATATTTACTACACAAGCTGAGCAGTGAGTTTCATTGTATTTTATGTACATATTGTCAATCTTTTTATGCATTTGGGTTTTTTAAAGATTTATTTTTATTTATTTTATGTGTATGAGTACACTGTAGCTGTACAGATTGGCCGTGAGCTATCATGTGTGTGGCTGCTGGGAATTGAACTCAGGACCTCTGCCTGCCCTGCTTGCTCTGGCCCTGCTTGCTCCGGTGTAATTCACTGTAGCTGTCTTCAGACGCTGTCTTCAGACGTTACCAGAAGAGGGCGTCAGATCTCATTACGGGTTGCTGGGATCCGACCTTCGGAAGAGCAGTCAGGGCTCTTACCTGCTGAGCCATCTCGCCAGCCCTGCATTTTGTTTAATATGAAATATTTTAAGAGTTATAGTCCTATATCTCCTATAACAAGCCTAGTCATGGGCCAGGAATAGTGGCCCACAACTTTGATCCCAGCATTTAGGAAGCAGAGGCAGGTGGATCTCTCTGAGTTCAAGGCTAGCCGAAGTTCCAAGCCAACCAGAACTAAATAATGAGAACTGTCTTAAAACAAGACCAGTCATGACAGGTACTATAGATTCAAAACTGTCACATAGTTATAGACTCAAAAACTCTGAACAGTGACAAAAGACTAGAGACATCTTATTCCTGGCCTCCTGATTTTAAGGTTTATCAGGAGTAAAATTAGATTAACTATTTTCTCAACAATGTTTATTGCTTCTCTTTTGTCTGGAACTCTCTCCTAAATGTGTTAGTTGGGCACAGAGGACACAGAAGTACACAAAGCAGAATTAGCCCTGATAAAAATTTCAACCTCATAATTATTTTCTTTCAGGTTAGCCTCCCAAGTGCTAGGGTTATAGGCACGTGCAGCGGCCTCCACAGAATTACCGTTTGACAAGGAAACTGGACCCAGTCTAAATTTAGACCAAGAAAGTCTTTTCTGAGCCTGAAGTGAAAATTCAGAGGAGTCTGGAAGACAAAAAATTAAGTTCTTGGTGTGTGTATGCAACATGATATATGTGTGAGGCCCTGGGTTCAGTTCCTATGAAATCAACTGATTTCATGAAATTGAGTGACAATAGCCCCCATTGACCCATATATTTAAATGTTTGACCCCTAGTTGGTGGAACAGTTTGGGAAGGATTAGGAGGTGTAGCCTTGTTGGCTATGTGTCACTGGGGGTGGGCTTTGAGGTTTCTAAATTCCATGCCAGGCCGGTCTCTTTCTCTCTGCCTCCACCTTTTAGATAGATGTAAGATCTTAGCTACTGCTCTACTGCCATGCCTGCCCTGCTTTTTTGCCTTGCTCCTTGATATGATAGTCATGGACTTACCCTCTGAAAGTGTAAGCAAGCAGACATCTTTTTTTTAAAAACTGAGGATCAAACCCAGGGCTCTATCACTGAGTTAAATCCTGACTCTTTAAGCCCATAATTAAATGATTTCTTTATAAGTTGCCTTGATCACAGTGTCTCTTCACAGCAATAGAACAGTAACTAAAACATCAAGAAAGAGGTTAAGGTAAGGTCAGGCTGAGTTATATTGGAGCTAATTCACACTTTGGTCAAACTCCAAGGTAAGCACATAGATTATCTATCTACATGCCTGGGAAGCTAGAAGCCCACTTCTTTGGTCTAGCTGGAAAGCTGCCTAGTGTAGAAGTCACAATAGTAACTTTGGAAGAGGGGGCAGTCTGAGATGGAGCTGTTGTTTCTGTGGCTTTCAGGTGGCATGGCAGAAATTCCAGATTTTGGGTGGAATGTGATAGCACATGCCTGTAATCCCAGTTCTTGGAAGGTAGAGACAGTAGGATCAGGATTCAAGATAATCCTCGTATACATGGTGTTTTGAGGACTCAAACAATAGAAACCTGTCTTTTTCTGAAGATAGCATTGCACAGCCCTCCTCCCTGTCTTCTGCCTCTTGCATTCTTCTGTTGAGTTTCCTGAGCTTTAGAGAGGGTAGAACAAATATCCTCTTTAGATCGAGTGCTCAGTCAATCCTGACTCTTAACACCTTGAGCAGGCAGGATTCTGCATTTGCCATTGTTCACTGCAAAGAAAAATTTCTCTGATTAAGCCTATGAATATTATTTGTCTATGAGAATAAACATGAATATTTAGAAGGCAGTTTGGTGCCATGCCAATTCAGCTACACATCGGTAAATCCCCCACTTAGAGCTTATAACTGCACAGCCATGGATTTTTGGCTGGGTTTACGGTACCAGGCACACATTTCCTCCTGCCAATCTGAGAACAATTGGCTGCCCACTGTGATGGCAAACCTTGGTTGTGAACTTGACCAAGTCTAGAATCAACTAAAACCCAGGCAGCTGGCCCTTCAGCTGAGGCATGTTCTTAATTGGATTATTTGAAGTGGTAAGACCCACCCTAAATCTGAGCTGCACCTGTTGGCAGCCCAGAGAGAAGCCTTTGCTTTTTGCTGCCTGCTCTGCTGGCAAGTTCACCTATCTTATTACTGAGGCATTCCTTTGCTGGTATTAGAACCTACCTTTCTGAGATTCTAATGTAGTCTGAAGACCTGCAGCTCTTTAAGAATCTCTGGAACTCCAGGACTAATAATACCCATTCTTGTGGACTGAACAACTTCCACATTCTTGGCCTTTCTGTCAGGAGAGGTTGAGACCACAGCCTGTAAGCCACACTGATCTTACACACACACACACACACACACACACACACACACACACTTCTCTCTCTCTCTCTCTCTCTCTCTCTCTCTCTCTCTCTCTCTCTCTCTCTTTCTCTTGGTTTTTCAATACACTTCTCTTTTTTAATCGGCTTACAGAGTAGTAGGTCTCTTCATTCATACTTTGTTTTGGTTAGTCCCCTTCTTTCCCCTCCCCCCTCCTCATTTATCCAGTCCTCTGTCTCTGGGTTAGGTGAGACTTTTGCTGTTGTTTGTTTAGTTGTTTTGGAGTTGGATTCCTTGATTTGTTTCTCCCTATGTCTGGTTTTGGTATATAGAAAGTTGTCAAGGTTACTATTGCTGTGGTGGCACACCATGAACAAAAGCAACTTGGGAAGGGGAGGATTTGGCTTACACTTCTACATCACTGTTCACCATTGAAGGAAGTCAGGTCAGGAACTCAAACAGGGCAGAATCCTAGAGGATGGGATGCAGAGTTTATGGAAGGGTTCTGCTTACTAGCTTGATTCAGATGGCCTGCCCAGCCTGCTCTCTTATAGAACCCAGGACCACCAGCCCAGGGGTGGTCCCATTCACCGTGAGCTGAGCCCTCCCATTATCACTAAGTTAAGTGTGAGGGCTAAAGTTAGCATGTAACCCCACTTACCCAAGGACAGATAACTTCCTGGAATGATGGAAGCTGTTGTTCTTTTAAATAGATAACAAGCCACGTGCTTTCACTTCACTAAACAAGGCTGGTTGCCCCAACTTCACAGGATGTGCTTGATCACACATAAGTAGGAGGTACTTAGGCAGGAAATACAGTAGACATGATGCACTCTAGATTGGAAAAGGGTGGTAATTATATAGCCTTGTGGGTTCTGTGTTTATAAGCACCTGTCTAACTTAATTCAGGGTCATTCTCTGGGAATCTCGGTTATTGACCTGGCCAGTGTCCATTGTCACAGCCAGTACTGAATAAAGCTTGCTTTAATTAGGCAATCATGGATTTGGTCTTTCTCACAATTTTCAGTTTTAACATAAAAAATGTCCTACAGGCATGTCTGCTTATAGCTCAATTTAGGGGGGACATTTTTCTCAATTGAGGTTCCCTCCTTTCAGATGAATATAGTTGTGTCCAATTGACATAAAGCTAGCAAGCAAAGAAGCTTACTGATTTGTTTCTTTGTCTGAGACATGCTCGTGCTATTATCTCTGGAACTTTCTATGTAGACCAGGCTGGTCTTGAATTCACAGAAATTGCATATGGGGCTTTAAGATATTAAGGGTGTACATCATGATTTTTGTATGCTAATTTTGTAGCCTGCCACTTCCCTGGAAGCATTTTTCAGTTCCAGTTATTTTCTGGTAGTATTTTCAGTGTATAGAATCTTATTTTTATTTGTATTCTTTCATCTCCTTTTGTTGCTCTAGCTAAGTCTTCAGGTATATACTGAAAGTGGAGAGATTGGATGTCCTCGTCTTGTTCCCCAGTTTAGTAGAAACACTCAAGTTTTCCTTACTCACCTACAACCTTGTAGGTTGCCTGGATTGTTTCATGCATCCTTAGTCTCTTCAGGATTGTTTTGTTTTGTTTTTTTTTATCATGAAGGGATGTTTATTATATCACAAGCCCTTTCTGATTGATTGAGATGACCTGTCCTTGTTCTCATTTTTGATGGTAGAGAGTTTAAATGTCTTTTCTGCATGCATCCTGGTTGCATTGTCTTAATACCTTTGTCCTTCCTTTTACCCTAAGGTCATGTCTGTCTTTGGTGGTGAAGTGTTTCTTAGATGCAGAAAAAAAGAGAGAGTCTCCCTGTTTTATGATCTAATCTGCTAGTCTCATGTCTTTTTTCTCCCTTCAAAACAAGGTAGCCTTGGCTGTCCTGGAACTTACTATGTAGACCAGGCTGGTCTTGAGTTCAGAGATCTGCCTGCCTTTGCTGGGATTAAAGGCGTGCACCACCACTGCCAGACATCTTATTTATATCTTGATTGGAGAATTGAGACCTTTGATAATCAGAGGTATTACTGAATTATTGTCCTGTAATTTTGTTGATTTTGTAGTGTTTGGTGTTTTCTTGGTCTTCACTGTCTTAACAAATATCTTAGCATCTTTATTTTTTTCTTCAGTCGTGATTTGGATGTGTTTATTTATCACTCTCTTCAATCTCAAGTATTCCCTCCAGTGTTCTCTGTAGAGTGGGCTTTTGTATATCAATTGCTTTTGACATGGAAAGATTTTCTTCTTCCATTATGACAACAGTTTGGTTGAGTATAGTGTTGTGGGGATATTTACCAGGGAAGACTGCCTGAATGGGGGTTTAAGCCAATAGAAAGTCCTTATTAGCCATCCAGCTGGCTGTTCAGGATCCCAGTGTAGCCCTGAGCCTTTCTCGGGGTGAGCTTTTAAGCACAAAAACCATATCCTAGGTTGACATACATCAGTTAATGAGAAAACTTAGCCAGAAATAGTACTATAGTGCTGAGAGCCTCCTTCTAATCTAAAATTATTCTATCTAAAAACTTCTCCTCACCTCCATTCCTCTCACCTCTGTTCCCCAGTTCTGCCTCTTCTCTTTGTCCTCAGCTCTTAAGCCTCTTTCAGAATACATGATCACATGTTAAAAAGTTCATCAAAAGTTTACACAGAAAACCAAACCATGAATTGAAATAGAAGCTTACAACAGCAAATGTTTACATGCATACCCACTAGGAGTAATTATCTAGCTAAAAACATTTATCACCTATCTCAGTTCCACAGGTTCACTGAAGGTTTAAAACTATAACTAAGTTTTAAGTGGTTTTGTATAGATAAACCCAGCCAATATTTTATCTTCTGTTCTAACACCTATAAAAAATCGTTAGTTCCCTTTTTATGACCTTTGGTTAATTGTTTTACAACCTCTTGGAATGTGCTCTGAGTAGAAGAAAGTCTGGTTACCATCTAAGAGCAATTAACTGCTGACACTTTGGAGACTGGCAGAGTTCTCATTGCAGCTTTGACTATCAGCAAAGGACCTAATAGCAGTCCCACTATAAAAGAGCTTAATAATCACAGATATAATTAGGAATTCTTATAGGATCATCATTTGTCTATATAGCATCACTACAAGACAGTACATCTTCATGGATCTGCAGAGATCTGCTCCAAAGGGGTGTGCTATTACTTAGTGGTTATTATATATGTACAATAATAACAGGAAAAGCATATTAATAGCAAGAATCTTTCCAAAAATTAGTCCCCTACAGCCTTGCTTGATAAGGGCACACCCGTCGCAGATTATATAATAATCCAAAGCAGGTCATTTCAGGATGATCACCTGCTGGTTATTAGCTTGTTCCATTATGGCTCCTGACACTACAGAAGCCAAAAAGCAAGGTTAGTACATTTAGAGACTGTCCTATAACTATGGATTTTGACAGGTTAGGTTGTGTTGGGAGGTGGTGCTGTATATGTGCTCAGTTTTACAGTCTGAATAGTACTGCCACCATGGAGTCAGTTGTGCTATGGTCTGGGGCCCTGTTACATATAATAGTCTGAGTTTATAGTTTGTTATCTTCCAGAACTTGATATGCCATAGAAAATTTTATGTTTTCAGAGAAAATTCAGAACCTATTATGACGGCCTGCCTTTATATATCAGTTTGACTATACTTGTCACTTTGAATACTTTTTCTGAATATTTAGTGTTTTGGCTATACTGTAACATGGGAATTTCTTTTCCGGTCAGTCTATTTGATGTTTTGTTCACTTCCTTTACTTTGATGGACATCTACTTCCTTAGATCTGGGAAGTTTTCTAAACAGTCTTTTTTTTTTTTTAAGATTTATTTATTATTATAAATGAGTATACTGTAGCTGTCTTCAGACCACCAGAAGAGGGCATCAGATTTCATTTTACAGGTGGTTGTGAGCCACCATGTGGTTGCTGGGATTTGAACTCACAACCTTTGGAAGAGCAGTCGGTGCTCTTGCCCACTGAGCCATCTCACCAGCCCCTGATCTGGGAAGTTTTAAGATTTGTTTTTGTTTTTCTGAGATAGGATTTCTATGTGTGCCACCACTGCTTATGCCTAGCTAAATCTAACCCGCCCCTTCCTCTCTCTCTCTCTCTCTCTCTCTCTCTCTCTCTCTCTCTCTCTCTCTCTCTCTCTCTGTCCCTTTCTTTCTTTCCCCAAGACAGGGTTCTCTGGCTGTCCTAGAACTCGATTTGTAGACCAGGCTGACCTCAAACTCAAGCAATTCACCTGACTCTGCCAGCCTCACTCTTGGCCATTACAATGGGGTTGGTAATTTTTGGAGGAGACAGTCCTTCTTGGCTTTCATGTTACTTTTTTTTTTATCATTGGGTTTTGCCCACCTGACTGTCAAGTTTGTTTTATGACAACACCTGAGTTAAATATGTTTAAATGTTTAGTATTCTTTGTTCTTCATGACTCTTGGCTCAGCTCAGTGTCATGATCTTTGTGTGTGTGTGTCCTTCATAGCCAGAGTCAGTGCAGCCTGTGGGGTATGAGAGGTTGGGAGTGCAGGGGTAAGGAGATGGGGTGATCAGGAATGCTGCGGGGATCTGGGGTTCAGGCTTGTGGGGTGGTGTCAGGAGTAACTGTTTCATGTGTCCTCTGATCTCAGGGTTCAGAAGGTGTTGTGCAAGGGTGCTGGGGAATCCCATGACCTCTAATTTAAGAGCCGGAGTGAGTACAGAGCCAAGTGCACATGTTTTCAGATAATAGAGGTTGGTCAAACATCCTGTTATTTCCCTCATCAGGGAGCATGTGCAGATGCAGGAGAGAGTACTGGTGGCTAACAGGGGAAGGGATTGTTGAGCTATTCTGGCTTCACCAGTGAGGGTATACTCAGGTTAGAAGTTGTGCCCTAGGTGGAGGGTCCAGAAATGTCCATTTTGCCAAGATGGGGTGTGTGCGGGTGATAACAAGTGTGCAGCAGGGTGGAAGGCCCAGGGAACAGAGACTTTAACCTGACTAGCTGAGGTAGGCATGAGCATGAAATATTCATAGGGAAGCAGGGGGTCCAGAGAGCTCTAACCTGTCTGCACCAAGTTCTCCTTGGCAAGAAAGGTAAGTTAGAGGGTTTAGAACCTCCTATTTGTACAGGCTGGGTACTTCTGAAGCAGAAGGATGTGGATGTGTGTGAAAATTTGCTGATTTAAAAAATTCACACCCCTTACCATAAGTGGAAAATACCCAAAGACTTGAGGGGCTGGAGAGCTGGCTCAGCGGTTAGGAGCACTTGCTGCTCTTGCAGGGGATCTTAGTTTGGTTCTCAGCACCATATGGTTGCTAATAATCATCTACAACTCTAGTTTCAGGGGATCCAAAATACTCATCCAGTGTCTATGAGTACCAGGCACACATATCACACACACACACACACACACACAAACTCTCCAAAAGCAGTGGCCCTTATAACCCTTGTGTTGATGACTGCTACCTACCACACTCTATGGGAACGTAAACCCTTAGTACCTTCTTAAATAGTTTTATTTTTTGTGTAGAAACGTTTTGACTGCATGCAGGTCTGTATACCACCTCCCTGTCTGCTGGCCACAGAGTTCTGAACAGGGCTTCAGATCCCTTGGGAGCAGAGTTATCGGCTGTAGACCAGAAGAGGGCACTGATCCCCTGGAACTGGAGTTGTAGATCATTTGGGCTGCCATGTGAATGCTTGGAATTGAACCCAGGTCCTCTGGAAAAGCTGCCAGTACCCTCAACAGCTAAGCTATCTTCAACCCCAGTCTCCTTTTGTCTAACCACCTCCCTACTCTCCTTTCATCACTCTTACTAATTCAGATCTTTTCCTCCTTCCTCTCTCTCTCCTTCCTTTTTCTCTTCTCCTGCATCTCTCTGTGTAGCCCAGAATTCTGGGATTAAAGGTGTGTGCCCCCACCACCTAGCAACCTTTATCATCTCTTATGTGGGAGAGTTCCTAAGTGGGTTGCCTAAGTTTCTAAGTGGGTTGCTCCTTATTGAAATGCAATTGAAAACAGCTCTCATAAGGAATCTATCCGAAGATAATAGGCCTTGATGGAAGAGCCAGATATCAGTTACACAGTCAGATGGTCACTCCTGGCTGCTGGGAGTATAGAAAATTTAATAAAGTTTGTAGCTTCTTTAAAAACAAACAAGAAAGGGTTGGTATGCTAGTTAGCTTTTGTCAACTAGACACCGACTAGAACTAGAGTTAGCTGGGAAGAGGGACCCTCAGCTGAGGAACTCGCTCCATCAGGCCTGAGGGCATGTCTGTGGGGGCATTTTCTTGATTGATGTGGGAGGGTTCAATGCACCATGGGCAGTTCTGTCCTTGGGTAGTGTGTGGGGAGGTAGCTAGGTGAGCAAGTCAGTAAGAAGCATTCCCCTGCACCTGCTTCAGCTTCTGCTTTCCAGTTCTTCCCTTGAGTTTCTGCCCTGACTTTGCACACTGACTGACTATAGTTTATAAGCTGAAATAAACTCTTTCCCCCACAAACTGCTTTTGGTTAGTGTTTGTTCTCGGTAACAGAAAAGCAAAGCAATACAGTTAGGGATGGATGTTAAAAGTGCTACATCTAAAGGGAAAGGGTTTCGAGCATGGAGAAGGAAGAAGCAGAGGGAAGAGGTGGGGCTTCTTCCTATGTTGACGTATACATAAAAAGAGAGGCCCAAATCTCAAAAAGTCCCCAGCCTAGTTAGGAGCAAACTATCTTACCAGTCAATAGCAGAGAAGCAGAAGGGAGGCATGTTCCATTTTCTCTTCACGTGAGTTTTGTTTTAACGATTGAACTCTTATGTGTATGAGTTTACCACATACACTCCTGGTGCCCTTGGAAGCCAGGAGGGTGTTGGATCCTACTGAATTCCCAGATGTCTCCCTGCCTCCCAAGTCCTGGGAAGAAAGGCATGTGCCACCATGCTCAGCCAAATACTTTTTAATGTAAAGTCACATAATATCCCCATTGCAACCGTAGGGGGTGACTTCAGTACCATGCTCTTACCAATTAATGTCTTCCCACCAAAGGCCAGAAATATACAGATCAAATGATAGCATGGATCAGACTTGGCATCTAGAGAACATCCCACCCAACAGTACACCTTACTCACAGAAATCCACCTGCCTCTACCTCCTGAGTGCTGGGATTGAAGGTGTGCACCACTGCTTACTACATTTTTTTTTTTTTAAGACAGGGCCTCATCATGTAACTCTAGCTGGTCTGGAACTGGCTATGCCACACCAGGCTCATCTTGAAGTCAGAGATCTGCCTGGCTCTGCTTCTGGGTGCTGGGGTTAAAGTTGTGCGCCTCCACACTCAGTTCTTGTTGAGCATTGAATAGGTAATTTAGACTTAATTAATAGTCTTGGTAGTTTATACAGAATAAATTTTTGGTTTTTTTGTTTATTTGGTTTTTTTTGTTTTTGGTTTTTTGAGACTGGGTTTCTCTGTATAACCCTGGCTGTCCTGGAACTCACTCTGTAGACCAAGCTGGCCTTGAACTCAGAAATCCACCTGCCTCTGCCTCCCAAGTGCTGGGATTAAAGGTGTACGCCACCACTGCCCAGCAGAATAAATTTTAAGTCTTACTATGCTGACAGCTTTACAGAGGTGGAAGACATGGCACCAGCAATCCATCAGTCCTTATTGGGGGTGGGGAAAGGGGCTCTGCTTTTTGTTTGTTTGTTTGTTTCCTGAAACAGGGTTTCTCTGTGTAGCCTTGGCTGTTCTGGAACTCACTCCATAGATCAGGGTGGCCACAAACTCAGAAATCCACCTGCCTCTGCCTCCCAAGTGCTGGGATTAAAAGCGAGTGCCACCACTGCCCGGCAGGGCTCTGCCTTGATTACAACATAGATACCTCATGGTAGGGAATGCCTGAAAGGGAAAGATCACAGAAAGCCAGAGAAGGATCTGAGAAAGCTAAGTGTCAACCTGACCTATTTGATCCCTTACAAGGGCAGTGATACATAATTATCTGCCCTTCTCTAGGTTTCATTTTTAACAAAGGACTCAAGTTTTAATTTTAAAAATCACCTTTGTTGCTGGGCAATGGTGGCGCACACCTTTAGCCCCAGCACTTGGGAGGCAGAGGCAGGCAAATTTCCGAGTTCGAGGCCAGCCTGGTCTACAGAGTGAGTTCCAGGACAGCCAGGGCTACACAGAGAAACCCTGTCTCAGAAAACCATAAAGAAAAAAATCGCCCTTGTTACAACTTAAAAAATTTAAGAAAGCTTCTTTTACTATATCCAAAAAGTTATTATGTATAGAAGAGAAAATTTGGAAACATTAAAAAAGTAAAAGCTGTCTTTCTACATGATTTCTAAGAGGAGGTATCGTCCTGGGAAAGCTGCTCTCACGTTAAGGCTGCTTTAATCATACAGATTTCTAACCTCTCTTCCATTTAGGGCCTAAAAAGGAAAGTTAATAGCCCACCCAGGAACAAGTGCTCTCAACCCCCAAGTCTGTACCCTGGAGATTTTTTATTGTTAGTAGTCTTGGATTTCCCAATGGATCACCATTTTCTCCTTTTTCCCCGTAAGAGTGAATCTAAACTTTCAAACAGAGCACGACTTTGGGACAACCTTTGATAATTAAAATCACTGGTTCATATTTTTTGTTTGTCCTTAAGATGGGGTTTTACTGTGTAGCCATGGCTGGCTGCAAGATAAATGTGTAAAGCAGGCTGGTGCTGAATTTAAGAGATTCACATGCCTTTGCCTCCCAAGTGAGATTAAAGGCCTGCACCATCATGCACCAGGAGATTGGACTTTTAATGAGTGCCTCAAGAATGGAAAATGGGCCCTGTTATCACAATAGATAAAGAGGCCAAATGATCTTGAGTCAGGTAGAATTCTGTCCACAAAGCAGCTGGTCCATAGATACAATTCATAGAACTGGGGTACCATTTAATTTTGACAAGGAGCCAGCATCCAGAACCATTTACAAACTTCCTTTAATAGGAATGGGTATGCCAAATACAAAGAACCTCCCCTGCATGAGCAAGATCTTCATGGCTTCAGACAGCAAAAGAGAAAAACAGGAACAGGCTAGAAGCCTTCATTTCTGAAAACTTGTACCTCTCAAGGGTTGAGATTTATAGCTCCTCACACAAACATGGCAGCTGCAATTCAATTCCAGGAGATCCAATACCCTTTTCTGCCCTCTTTGGGTACTATGACTCTTAAAAGGAGCCAACATCCATGCCCTTGGGTGTGTCTGTGTCCTGCCTCCTGGGTGCTTTTCCCTCACACCTCACAGACAAGCTGTATTAACACTTCTTTATTGAACCTTTGTTCGGCTTCATATGAACAGTTCCATTTTAACACCAACACACCGGGCCATACTCAACACACACTAACATTAGTATTCTTGTTGGCCACCTTTCCTTTCCTCAAGTGACTATTTTAGTTTCTTGTTTATGTTCTAAATTATTTTATGGTTATTCTGGTAAATATAAACATCTGATTTCCCTCTTGTCCCTTTTTACACAATCATTTTTAGGTATATTAAAAAAAAAACAAACTTAAGACTCATCAGATTTTTGGTAAACAAAATTTAATGTAACCATATAGTCAAGTAATGTTTAAAAGACATTAGATACAACATTTAAAAAATTAAACTATGGAGGAAGTGCAATTAAACAAAAACATAAGCATTGCTGTACTACAGCTGAACTGAGAACAGGGACATGGAGAACATTCTTTTTTCACTGTGAAGATTCAACCTCTAGGCGATAGGTGTGTGGCGGTTACAGTAAAGCACACACACTTGTTTGGTTCTGAAAGCCGTAGATAGCTCTGGAGACTCACACTTGCAGGAGTGGCAGCAATGAAGAGGAGATGCTTTCTCAAGAAAAGGCCCAAAGCAGAACTAACTACTAATATAATGACAAACAGAAATAACTACACATACTTTTTTGACTATTTCAAATGACCTTTAGGAGAGCTTAATGGGTACTTATCTGAGTATTTTATAAAGCACCTAGGTACCAAAAGTTTAAAAATGTAAAACTCCAAGCAACAACCTTATTTAACATTCTTTTTCTGCCAAGCAGGCAGCTAGTACTTACAAAAGCATTTCAAGAACAGCTGAGAGTTGTGGCTCAAGCCTACAATCCTAGCACTCACAGGCAGAGGCAGAAGGATTGCCCCTAGCTCAAGGTCAACCTGGCCATATACTGAGTTCCAGGTTAGCCAGTGCTACATTAAATCAAACAACTGAACAACCAACCAACTCACCCAGACCACAGACAGAAACCCACGCAGCCAAGCATGGTGGCACATGCTATCATCCAAGCACTTGGGAGATATGACAATGATTGTAGTTCAAGATCATTTTCAGCAAAACAGAGTTCTAGGCAAGCCTGAGCTACATATGACCCTAACTCAAACTAGGCTAGCCTGGGGTATATATGACCCCGACCCAAAAGGTAAAACAAAACTAGACCCTCAAAAACCAATACTGAGGTTTATCAGACTGAAATGGCACTGGGTAGCTTAAGGCACAAATGTTAAAACAAAACTTCTTTGGAACAGTATATAAAGTTATGACTTCACTTTCTATGTTATGATCACCTTTAGCACTATGTAAGTTTAATATTTAAGGCAATTACACAAATGTAAAAGGGCCATATACAACATTTTAGTGGTACTTATTTTTATGGTGTATGTTTTGCCTGTACTATGACAGTTTGCATATAATGTATGTGTACCATATGTGCCTGTGGAGGCCAGAGGGTAGTAGAACCCCAGTAACTGGAGTTACAATTGTTAGCCACAATGAAGGTGCTTGGAACCAAGCCAGATCCTCTGCTAGAGCAGCAAATGCTAGTGCTTGCTTGTAACCACTGAGCCATCTCTCCAACTCGCTTACAAATAAAACACTCTAAAATGTCTAAAGTATTTTGAAACATCTCTGGTATTATTAGTTCATACTCCTGGAAGTGTTGTTTGATGCCTAGCACTAGATGTGGCAGTAAGCATAATTAGCTAGTCAAACCTACTGCATCACAGGTCAGCCAAGCTGCTTCATTCTGGTTACGTGGTATGGTGGATTTTCATATTGGTTATGTGGTTTGGTGAATTATTTACCTAGCATAATAATGGGTGAAATGGTATCATTCCAGCTTTCTACATAATGCCGATCAACTCTGTTTCTCCCCTGGGAATTCATGTGGCCAACTCTGACCTCAAACTGGCTCTGTTGCCATGGCTGCCCTGGAACTTTCTCATCTTCTTGCCCCATCTCCCAAGGGCTGGGATTACAGACATTGCCACCACACTCAGCTATGGACCGCTAACTCTAGCAAGACCAAGTCATTTTAACTAGTAATGTCTTGGGTTGACTATGAGGCGGTCCACAGGAAGCTTCTGGACATTATCTTATTACTTGATACCACATGAAGTCTTTAGGATGTATCCTTTCCTATATAAACCTCAAGACGCTAGAGGCACACAGATAATTCAACTCCCTTTCTCTCTTCATGTATTGGCTCTCAGAGTGATTTTTAAAAATCTACTGTCAGATCAGGAAAAAGCAGCACACCCCTGGTTTGGACAGTGACAAAGGCAGGAAACCCACCTTTGTCTTTCCTGAGTTTCAAAATGGGAGTCTGACAGCAGGTGCAGAAACAATTCATATTCACCAGGAGAACATGCCAGCTCACAAACCACTGCCATCCTTCCAAGTAGAATGGATGTTCAACCACTGCTAAGGGGATCAGTCTAGAGTCATCAACTAAATGGCATCTAAGTGAAAGCACTTTGCACACCCTGATGGGCAACACAGAAAAGCTAATGCCCTCCCTGAGCATTTGCGTCTCTTAAAACCTGATTCAAATGGAGTAAACACCTGGATCCCAATCATCCATCGATGAAAAAAGGCTACTGAAAATCCAATTCCTATCTGTTAGTCAAGTCAGTGTGGGGGCAGTACAGTAGAAAGGGAGAGAGCCTGGCTGCTGTGTGGAGTACATGGAGAAGACTGGGAGGAGGAGTCAAGTTCAGGAAAATTCACACAAAAACCAACTGTCATTTTCTGTCGATCCACAAAACACACGTCCTTTCCAACTGAACAGCCACAAGCAATGTCTGCAAACTTCTGTCCAGGTCTGCTTTCTGACCTTCTAACACTGCTGTCACACAGCTGCACAGGTCCTTACAACCAGATCTGCACCTTCAGAAAACTGGTCCTGGCTTCCACTTCTAACTGCAGCTCTCAGAAGGCAAAGAATTGCTAAGAGTTTGAGGCTAGCACAGGCTACAGAGATCCTGTCTCAACAGTAAAGAGTACTCTAGAAATGTTCAAATTTACTCTTACGCAACAGAATTATATATGAACTAATTTTTTAATTTATATATATTTCTGATAATTAAACTGAAAAAAACCATTTGGTGTTTGTGAGATATGTACACAACCATACTATCTACATATAAACACATACACATACTAACTTAAAGGCTATAAACATTAACTATCAAAAGAAAGTCTGCCAATTATGGGATAACAATGAAGATAGTCTGACTCCAAGATGGTTGATAATATCCCTTTTAATACACTTATTATACCCTAAAATTATTTTTCTTTTTTCTTTTTGTTTTGGGACAGGGTTTTTCTGTATAGCCCTGGCTGTCCTGGAACTCACTCTGTAGACCAGGCTGGCCTTGAACTCAGAAATCTGCCTGCCTCTGCCTCCCAAGTGCTGGGATTAAAGGCATGTGCCACCACTGCCTGGCAAAATTATTTTTCTTAAACCAGGGCTTATACCATTATTTATCAAGGATTAGCAAAGGTAAGTAATTAAAGGAAGTTAAAATATCAACTGGGTAGCTTTTAAAAGTTAATTTTCTAGGATTCAGGTACTTTCTGGTGAGTTTTAATATAATTTGCAATATAAAAAAAATTAATTTGTTTAAACAAATTCTGATTTTCAGTTTTTTTCCCAATTTACTGCAATAAACATGAGAATATATGAAAGATAAACATTACAAGATACAAGTAGATAATACTTTTACAACAGACAAAAATACTAAAATACAAATTTACTTTGACCAAGTCTTTTATACGTATTTATGAATGGACATGATCTTACAAATATACATGAGAATAACAATTATCATTTGTAGATTCCTAAGCATTTATAAAACACCTTTGTTCACACACTTTACTGTTAAGAATTTTTGAACTAAACAATTTCCATTCTCTAACAAAAGTATAATGCAGATATTTACTATAAAATTACAGTACAAATACCCTCAGTTGTACATACATCTGTTTCTCAACCGACATATGATTATTTTGTGAATTGTTTCTATAATGTTATATCACTTAAAATTTATGACTTGAAAACAATTTCCTAAGTGTATTTTTTAGCATACTTCTCAGAATTTAGATTCCAATTAAGCATGACTCTTAAAAACATTTGTATTATCCTAAGATGAGGAAGAAGTTGTTTGCCGATGCTAGGTTTCTGATTAACTGCCTTAATTTGAACAGAAATCTAATGACAGCATTGTAACTGACAAGGAGTATATTATAGTGAGACTGGGAAGTTACACAGCAAGCCACCTGCTGCAGCCTAGGGCACTGTTCCACATAGAAGTTACAATAATTAGTTGTGCTAATTCCTGCTGTATTCACTTATATTTCTAAAATTTCACATTTCCCTTTGAAAACTGCTAAGATTTACAAAATGGAGGTGAAGAACTTAGAGGGAAAAATTTAATAGAAATCTGAAAATGTTTATCAGTATTTTATACAAATAAAAGAGCTCTCCCAAATAAGAGATTTCTCTCTGGAGACCAGAACTGCTGCTGGTCAGTTACAAGCGAGAGGCCCCACTGAGAAGAGTGATCTCTGCTGTGGAATATGAAGGAATCCATCAACACTCCTAGCCTGATAACTGCTTACAAGGCAGCGGAGAGATGCTCACAAAGCATCATGCTAGGAAGTCAAACCCTGCCAGGCTGCATAGGAGCAAACCTGTTCTTGTTTTTCTTATAGCAGTATTGCAAAATGCAGTTTTGCCTTTATATATATATCTCTTACATACATGTGTGCCTGTATGAATTTATGTGCATCACATATTTGTAGATGTCCAGGGAGGACAGAAGGTGTTCGATTCCCTGGAACTAGAAATGCAGAATTTGATAAGGGTGGGAACCAAGCCTGGGTTCTCTGCAAGTGCAGTGTTTTAAACCCTGAGCCACCTCTTCAGCCTACTTGGTTTCTTTTGATGCGCCTTCCGGATCCTGGATACAGACACCTGCCGGGCTCTGTAAAAGGGATTTCAACTCCTATGTTAGTTTAAAGGGAAGAACTTTTTTAGTGGACTCACAGATGATTCATTAAATACCCTGAGAACCAAAGTGGATCACATTTTTTTTCTTTAATAGTTATTTTAACTTTTCCCTAGGGACTAATGTATAATTTAAATTTCCTTACTTTTACATCTCCTACATAAGCTCACAAAAAGTATTTAATATCAGAGAACAGTCTATAAAGTCATAAAATTTGGTATTTTATGGCAGCTGAATTGTTACTACACTTTTACAATTAGGAAAGAAACAAACAAAACACTAGAAAGCCTTCAATAAAATTAACTAGTATGGATAAAGTCAGTGACAGATATTTAAAACTCATTTCTTCGGGCTGGCGAGATGGCTCAGTGGTTAAGAGCACTGTCTGTTCTTCCAAAGGGCTGGGGTTCAATTTCCAGCACCCACATGGCAGTTCACAACTGTCTGTAACTCCAGTTCCAAGGGATCTGATCCCTTCTACCAATGCACATAAAGTAAAATAAATTGTTAAAACAAACAAACTCATTTCTTCCTCTCACAATGAATTCTAAACATTCTTAACATCAGGCAATTCAACCTAAATAAGCTTCAGTCATGTAATATTCTCTACATAATTGACAAAAAAAAGGACGCATTCCTGAAAGACGGTTCACAAATCCCTAAGATGTATACACTGGGTGGTAATGCCTACCCCACAGTTTTTCAAAAATGCCAAAGTATAATCATAGGCCAAATTATTATTATTATTTTTTTAAAAGACCAGGTCTTATTGTGCAGCCCTTGCTGGCCCAGAACTTGTTATGTAGACCAGGCTGAGTTCAAATGTATAGAAATCTGCCTTCTGGGTCCTGGGATCAGAGTGAACACTGGCCTCACTACAACCAACCTCCCACCCCCATTACAGTAAAGGATTTATGACAGCTTGCAATATTGGTATTCTGGGTCAGAAAGGCATCAGGATTATTTATTTCTTTTTGCAAAGGAGTTGTGTTCTCACATGGTAGTTTTAAAAACTTTCCTCTTGGATTGGCGTTAGCTTCTTGTGTGAGGTATCCTGGGTCTAGTTAGAGCTTAAAGCATTTCTCATTGTATCTGTGAATAGTTACACAGCCATGGTAGGATACTGGTCTGGGCATTGCAGCCACTCCTGTGATGATACTTGTCGCAGGATCGTAACAGAGAATAGTGTCTGTGGCTTCTCCATTTTCCCGTCTTCCTCCCAGGATATAGATTTTACCATTACAAACAGACATACCACAGTTTTCCTGTTTAAGCAAATATATAAAAAAACAAACAAAACACCAATTAACTATTGAAGATAAGGGATTTGACAATAAACTGAAAAAGCATCAATATGCGTTAACACAGTATAAGAAAGGGAGATGTAATATTCCTTTTGCCCAACTCCTGTTGCATGTTTGGGTGTTGATAGTTATATGAATGAATGAATACTAAGACGAATTGTTACTAACAGAGGCCAAGATGTGAAGGGTAGGACAGACTGACAAGGCTTTCATTCCAGTACAGGAAATAAGCATTTAAAAAACCAGGGCAGGGGCTGGAGATGGCACTGTACTTAAGAGCATGTGCTGTTCTTCCAGAGGACCCAAGTTATGGTTCCCAGCATCCTGGAACACTGGGCAGTTCAACTGCCTCTGGCTCCAGCTCCAGGAGATCTCATGCCCTCTTCTGGTCTCCAAGGGCATACATGTAACATCCATTCACACAGACCCATAAGGAAAAACAAAATCTAAAATAAAACAAAAAAAACAATGTAGGCTATGGTAAAGAGATGGCTTAGCAGTTGTTGCTGTTAGAGACTGCTTGCTGTTGTTCCAGATGACCCAAGTTCAGTTCCGAGCAGATCCTTGGGGAGCCAATACTCTTTTCTGGGGGAGGGGGCACTTACACACATGGAATGCATTCACACAAACACACACACACACACACACACACACACACACACACACACACACACACACACACACAAACACATACCCCAAACCATAAGAGGGACCTGGTAAATGGGTTTTTAGGTAAAAGATGCTTGCTGCCAATTCCAACTGTGTTCCATTGCAGGACCCACCCACATGTTGTCCTCTGACCTCCACATGTGCTGTGACACACACACATACACACAAATAAATGTGTAAAAAAAAGCCACAGCTTGGCAGTGATGACACGTACTTTTAATCTCAGTACTCAAGAGGCAGGCAGGCTGATGTCTGAGTTGAAGCCCAGTCTGGTTTACAGAGTAAGTTCCAGGACAACCAAGAGACAGAGACAGAGACAAAGAGGGCGGGGTTGGGGGGAGAGACACAAAGTAATCCTTTCTTGGCCTTTTGGCTAAGAACAAAGCAAAGATGAGACATCAGAAGTCTAGAAGGAAGTGGTGAGCTTTAGAGTTACTCAGGAGGCTTCTCCTTAAGGGGACATAATGAAATTTGTTGGAAAATAACTGGTAGCAAACTGATATAGAGAAGCTATACCAGTTAGAGGATAGAACTCTAAGGACAGCTTTAATGTGTGTGCTTCTCTCTGAAAAAACCTACTTAAGGATTCTGAGACATCAAGATAGAGACAGCTTGAGAGAAGCAGGCAGATTCCCTGTAAGTCTGAAACCTTGGTGCACCATGGGCAAGGCCACACAGCAGGTGAAAATAAGCATTTGAAACAAGATCAATCGTGAGCAGGAAATGAAGTAAGTCAGGGATAAACTAGAGTTAAGTCACAAGAAAGAGGCCTAATTGAAACTCATATTTAAAGACTTAGAGGAAAAAGATAAGAGACTAAAAACAAAGAAATGACTACTAGTGACTTGTCTTTGGAGAATGGGCATAACTGAGGAGGGTGAGGAAAACAGATCTGTGAATTCCATGCCAGCCAGGGCTACAAGTGAGACCCTGTTTTTTTTTTTTTTTTAAAAAAAAAAAGAAAAAAGAGGAGGAAAAGGAGGTGGAAGAGGAGAAAAAAAGAGAAAAGGAAAGCAAGCAAAAATCTAGCCAACTAATCAAACTAAGGAAGACAAAATACAGCCAACAAATTAAAGAAAGAAAGAGAAAGAAGGAAAGAAAGAAGGAAAGAAAGAAAGAAAGAAGGAAAGAAAGAAAGGAAAGAAAAAAGAGGGAAATAGTTTCTGGATGGATGATAGAAGGAAGGAGTGAAGGAGGGAAGGAGAGAAGGAAGGAGGGAGGAAAGGAGGAAAGGAAGGAGGGAGGGAGGAAGGAAGATGATATTTTGGGAGAGGAGGATGGAGAGATGGTTAAGGATGCTTCCTTCACTTGCAGAGGAGTGGGGTTTGGCACCAGCACCCCATCAGGTGGCTGACAACCACCTGGAACTGGAACTACAGGGCACTCACATTCCTGTGCATATACCAACAGGGTCACTCACATCCCTGTGCATATACCAACAGGCTCACTCCGTTGTGCTCTTCTTCCTGCATTATCTTTACTGATATGAGGACAGACAAAATGCTAGCATTGGGAGCAGCATTTTGTAATAAAAGGAGGGTGAGCAAAGCCAAGACCCTGCAAGCTGGAAGCCTTTCCAAAACAGCAGAGGTGAAGGGGAGCTGGGGCTTCAGGTGTGATGTGTGGATGAATGAGGTCGGAACATAACCACTTCCTTTATAACAAAACAACTAATAACACTATAAACAGAGAGCCAGTTTCTCCTCTTCTGAAATATAAAGAGAAAGGGGAGGAAGACTGGAATGAATGAAATTCTAAAAAAGGTGAAGGTTGAATTTTTTTAAAACCAAAAGCCTAAATATAATGGCTACTTCCTGTTGGGTTACTGAAAAGAAAGTTAGTTTGTTAAAGCTGGCCCTTGGAGCAGAGCATGTAGATCAGGATAGAGCGTACCTAGTGTTTATGAGGCTCTGGACCCAATTTCAGCACCACAAAAACATAAAAAAGAATAGAAACAACTCCTTGGGAGGAAATTTTAAAAAATATGAAATATGTGAAAAGTGAGATTCCAGTAAATAATCACATCACTTGTTCCCTCTTGTATTTCTGTCTAGACTCTCAGTGCTCTTACCTGCCGGCTGAATGTGTTTTGAACGTGCATCCAGTAGTCTTCCACGGGATCGTAACAATACACTGCCTTGGTCAGCCCACCAGCTACGTAGATCAGGTTGTTTAAAGAGACAGCTGTGATGCACCTCTTGGCAATGGGGATAGCTGCACGAAGTAGCCAAGAATTGGTTTCTGGGTCATAAGATTGGACCTAGTAATACAGAAAAATATGGAGCAAAATGTCTAAATAAAACTCTTTTGTTTGAAAAAAAAAAATCAAAGAAAGGCTAATTTTTTACCATTAAACATAAGATAGCAACAAAATGTGGGACTGTGAAAGGCAGTCTGTTTTCTGGTCGAGCTAGGTTTTAAACTCTGGAGACCCAGCAGATTAATCTGCAAGGAACAGAAAGCCAGTTTGCCATGCTCCCAGACGCTAGGCCCCAGCTCCATAATTCTGTGGCCATCAGTGACGTAGGCTGTCTGGACTCCACCCCCACAGTTACCTGTACCAGCCAGGTGGCCCAGCCCACTATAAAAGGAGCTGCTTGCCCCCTTTTCTCCCTCTTACTCTTACTCTCTTGCCTCTCTCGCTCCCCATTTCTCCATATGGCGAAGGCTGGCCTCTACTTCTCTACTCTTCTCCCTCTCTCTGCCTTTCTACAATAAATGCCTTAAAACCATGGACTGCCTCTTCTCATCGGGATCCGCCTTGCTGGAGCAATAGAGTAGGTCCTCTTCTAGAGAGCTGCTTGTGGGACCCTATTATTAGCCCACAACAAAATACACAAAGATTTTTTTTCCAAGAGGAATGACCTATAGGTTGACTTATATACACTAAAATCAAGTCTTAAGTTTCTCTGAAATTGCCTCATGTAAATTAATCATCTCTCAATCTGAATATAATTTCTTTATGCTTTTAGGGAGTCCTTACATCAAAAGAACCTCAAGCATACTTTTTGTGTGTTTTTTTTTTTCTCGGTGTTTTGAGACAGGATTTCTCTGTATAGCCCTGGCTGTCCTGGAACTCAGAAATCTGCCTGCCTCTGCCTCTCAAGAGCTGGGATTAAAGGCATGCGCCACCACTGCCCAACAATTTAGTATACTTTTAATGAGCATAAATTCTGTATGTATTGCCACAGTGTCTGTGTGAAGGACAGCAGAACCTGTAGAGTTGCTGCTATCCTAATATTATAGGATCTAGGGACTTAACCTTTCAAAGGTTTAAAGAAAATAACCTAGCTGGAAGCAGTAATTAACCTTTGCTCATTAATTTTCTGTGATGCATAGCAGACAGTAAAGTTTAACCATGAGATTAGCTCAAAAAGGTTTAATCCCATTTGTTACACACAGAAAATCCCTGTCTACATTATGTATACATATGGTATCACTGTGACAACTTGGAATTGAATGCTTTTCCCCTCCAAGAACAGAATACCAGAAAAATTTTTAAAAGATCCCTCACATTTAGTAACCTAGCCATCTATCTATTCAAGAGACCACCTGTCTCTCCCTTTGTACACAGCATGGATAGTTTCTCTACGCATATGGCTTACCTTATCAGAACAAGTATTATCATCAGGTCCTCCACCAATCACAAACAATTTTCCTACACAGCTTGTCACTGCAGGAGAGCTCACCGCTTCCTTAAGTGGAGCAACTTCTGTCCAACGATTTGAAAAGGAATCGTAACACTCTACACTGCTAAGTCTGTTTTGCCCATCATAGCCACCAACAACATACACCTATACGTAAAATACAGGGAAAAGAAAAGAATCTTAATTAGCAATCGAAAAGGTTTATCTGCTCTGTTAAAATTAGAGAATCTCTCTTATTCAAGGACCCGATGGCTATAACTACAGTGTTATTTATTATTTAGCTCAGTTTTCTGAGCCTTTAGCACCCTTCTACTACTGCCATTACAGGGCCTTTTCTGTTATGTTTCCTTCGGTGACATTTTACTCCCACAATCATACTGTATTTATTTTCCCTACTGTGTATCTGTGCTTTCCACACCCTTGGAAGAGTAGTCTTTACCACACCTGTGGAAATGAGGTTTTTCTTGTTTTGTTCACTCTACAATGAGCTATTTGATTATAAAGTAGTAAAGCTGTGTAAGTGTAACACTAGGTAGGGGTCAGCAGTGTGAACGCTCGGAAGGCATGGCCCATCTTTCAGTACCTCTAGCAGCTAGAAAAGTACCTGAGACACACTGAGCTCAAAGGGCTTTCTCGACATTTCCCCTGAATTCAATTCCCAGCAATCACATGGTGGCTCACAACCATCTGTAATGGGATCTGATGCCCTTTTCTGGTGTCTCTGAAGAGAGTGACAGTGCATCCACATACATGAAATAAATAAATGTTTACAAAACAAACAAACAAACAAACTCTTCCTGCCACACGTCATTAACTGAGAAGTCCAACTGGGACTCACTCCTGCCCTTCCTTTTGTTCTCCATCCTTACCATTATCCAAGGGTTCACATCATTTCAGAGTTCCTCCAACCACATGCCAACCTTCCGAAAACATCACCAATCAATCCTTTTAACAGATCATCAATGAATGCTTGAGAGTTGGGCTAAATGTCACACACTGTGATTTAAATCTGTCTACAATTTACTTCTGTGTGCCTCTGTGTGTCCACAGTAGACAATGCCACTTCTACTGTACATTGCACTTTTCTAATGTGTAATGTGATCTTATCTCAAAAAAAGAAAAAAAAAAGTGAATGTGTGGCTGGAGCGCTGCTTAGCAGTCAGGAATTTTTGCTGCTTTTACAGATGTCCCAGTTTCTATTCCCAGCAGCCAGATCCAGAGGATCTGACACCATTTTCTGGCCTTCAAGGGCACACACACATGCATACACACAACATAGAACACAATCCATCACCACTACCACCTCCAACACAGAGAAAGTAAACAAAACATGCTGGAGAGTTTATCTTAGTTCTATCCCCTCTTGCACAAATAAAGAAGGCGAAATAATACCACTTGAGATAAACATTTTTCCTGCTTGATTGCCAAAGTCAGTAAAAGGGGAAAAGTTGTGTGGACTACACACTGCCCTAGTTTTGTGATCTGATATAATGCCTTTCTAGTTCTTAAGCATTTGGATTCCAATGTATGAGAAATGTGCTGCACTGTTACAAATCTGAAATAGGGAGAACAGAATATCTATTCAAAAAGCACAGTGTCATATTGTTTATGTCTTTAGTTTATCTTGGTTAGTAATGGGAGGAAATACCATTTGAAGCCAAAATACCCAGAGGGAAATGCTAGATGCAGCTGTGGCATTTCTTTTGGACGTTTACCAACAGAAGTAATAAAAAGCCTTTTCTCTTACTTTACCAAGAAGGACAGCCATTTTGTGACGCCATCTGCCTTTATTTAGAGAAGCAACTCTGATCCAGATATTTAACTGTGAGTTATAAATCCAGACATCACGGCTGTTGATTCTTCCACCTTCAAATGTAAAACAATGCACATGTGGTAATGTCACTTAAATTGACCGGGTCAACTGGAGAAGTTCAGCATTTGCTCAGCATTAGAGGAGGAACCTTCTACAGCTTCATAGGAACAGTAACACAGAGCAGATTTAAATCCTGCCAACTCTTATCTTGAGAAATAATGACTGCAAGGTCCAAAATAATAAAATACAGAAAGTGGGTTTTACCAACCAGGCATCCCAGCCAAGTACAAATAGGGTAATTCTAAAGATGTTGTAAAAACCAGGAAATCAGGTGTATGCCCAGGGTCCATCACTGGATAGTAAAATAGCAATCTGCAATAACTGCTGTCAATCAACAGGCTTCAAAGCATAGACACTAGCTATACTTTTCAAAATCTGTCATTCTGTCTGACTTTTAGGACTATGTCATGTGTAATAAATACATTCAAGTTAATAATTTTTACAGATAAATTCTAATTGATAAACCTGGGGAGAGAATTTCAGATAATAAGCAAATTAAGCATGTTTAATTGTATGAATACTTCTAACTTTACAGTTTACAGTGATTCTTTTTCTTTTGTTTGTTTTTTTCGAGACAGGGTTTATCTGTATAGCCCTGGCTGTCCTGGAACTTACTCTGTAGACCAGGCTGGCCTCAAACTCAGAAACCCGCCTGCCTCTGCCTCCCAAGTGCTGGGATTA
>NW_022196894.1:17687283-17697202 GCF_008632895.1 Mastomys coucha | reverse complement strand
AAAAAAAAAAAAAAAAAAAAAAAAAAAAAAAAAAGATAAACTGGGGCTGGTGAGATGGCTCAGCGGGCAGGAGCACTGACTGCTCTTCTGAAGGTCATGAATTCAAATCCCAGCAACCACATGGTGGCTCACAACCATCCATAATAAAATCTGACGTCCTCTTCTGATGGTCCAAAGACAGCTACAGTGTACTCATTTATAATAATAAAAAAAAAATAAATCTTTTTAAAAAAAGATAAACCGTAGCTTTAACTTTAAGCTAGAGAGATGGCTCAGTGATTAGAGCAGTTGCTGCTCGTCTAGGGGACCTGAGTCCTGAGCATACCCAGCACCCTCATGGCAGCTTACAACTGCCTACAACTCCAACTCCAGGAGATTTCTTTTGGCCTCTGAAGGCACTTCTATGTGCTCCTGTGCCGCACACACACACACACACACACACACACACACACACACACACACACAGAGTTAAAAATACATATACTCTAAGCATACACAAAAGCATTTAAAAATATTATGACTCAAACCATTTTTTTGGTAGAACTTTTATAAGTGTTCTTGCTTTCAAGGGCAAAAAGCCTTTTCAGTTTTGTTGTGTAAACTCGTTTACCTGAAATATTCATTTAACACTCAGTAAGTCATTATCTTTTAAAAACAGCCAATCTGATTCCCAATCAGAAGTAGTAGCTAGCTACTGTAATAATTCTGTATTTACCTGAAACAAGAATATCATTCCTCAGTGCACAGACTGCATACTCGGATTTGGTAAATTCTGGAAGCTTGGCCAAGGACTTCCATTCTCCTGTTACTGGATCATAGCACTCAGTGTATGGAAGGTTAAATCCTCCAACTCGCTCACAGCCGCCAACCACAACTATTACCTCGGAGTAGCCAGTAGACCTAAAATAGTTATTGTTAAGAATGCACAAATAATAGTTAAGTGATGTATTAAGATATAATCAAGACTGTTCAAAGCCCTAGCACTGTGCCAGGCAGTTAAATCTGTCCTGCAGATATGCCGGACACAACAGGCTGCCACGATTTACTTTAGGATGATTCACGAGTGGCATCCTTATACCACAGAAAATATGTACAAGGATTTTTCTTGTAAAGTGTTTTAGGATTACATGCATGAGTATTTTGCCTGCATGTATGTATGCACCATACATGGACAAAGAATGGCATTGGATACTGGATACCCTGGAACTGGAGTTAGGGATGGCTATGAGTCACCACGTGGGTGCTGGGAACCAATCCCTGTTCCTTTGAAAGAGTATCAAGTGCTCTTAACCAGTGAGGCTGCCCCTACCATTATACTTTTTCTTCTTCTTCTTCTTTAAAAAGACAAAGCCTCAAAATATAGTCCATCTAGGCTGGCTTAAACACCATGATCCTCCTGCCTCAGCCTGAGAATACACGTGAGTGATCAAGTGATTACAACCATCAAACCTGGTTTCTCAGGTTGGCTGGCTTATCTACATACAGGGTTTCTCTATGTAGCTCTGGCTAGCGGGGAACTCACCATGTAGACCAGACTGTCCTGGAACACAGATTCACTAGTTTCTGCCTCCTGAATGCTGAGATTAATGGCAAGGAATAACACTCTGGCTTTTATAGGTTTTGACTTCTTAAGTCTTCTGTTTTGCCATAGTACTAGGGTCTGAAATATGGTCATTGGGCTTTCAAGGCAAGAACTCTACCACTTTTCATTATTGCTAAAAAACAAATCCAACATCTATGCATTTAAGAGTGTTTCTTCAGAAATAAGTTATTTTATTTGCAAGGCCCTCATGCGGTCTAGCTAGGGATATGTGAACTCAAAGAAAATTTAAAAACATCTGTAGGTCCAACTGTTACAACATACATGCATCCATTAAAAATGGAGATTGCAAGACTTTAAACCTTAAAGAGACAGAAGAGTTCTCCATCTATAAGATATAACACTATCAATTCATTGTTATTATCTAAAGAAAGGATTGGCCAGCCCTAGAAGAAATACATAAATGAATGAAGGAGTAAGAGAATAAATCATAATTACAGGAGTGAATACTTGTCATAACTTATTGTCTTAGCAATATTGACTTGAACATTACAAATTATTTGGCAGGAAAATTATTAATGTTGGGTGAATTTTTTAAGTTGCTATCAGCTGAAAGGACCCAGTTCTAAAGCTCTCCTGTAGACTTGACTATATCAACATGCTGAGCAGGAATCTTTAACACATTTAATTTGCTAGCTGGTTCTCCTCCTTTCTCTTCTCTTTTTTGTGTGGTACTGGTTTTGAACCCAGGGCCTTGTACATGCTAGGCAAGCTTTTGGCCACCAACCTAAAATGTAAACCTCACTAGTTCACTGACATTGCAATCCTCTGGTATCAGCCACTAGAACAGAATAGACAAGCAAGTTAGTTGGTTTCTCATAGTTAACATTAGATCTACCCCTACAGAAATCTGATCTTATTTTCAAAACTTGGCAAGGACACAGGAGGCTGTGTGCCAGGGCTTTCCACTGGGAACTACCCCAGGCAGGCGACTTTTATAAGGAAAACAAAAGCAGTGACCAAGACTCACAATGTTTACTTTTTGAAAGTAGCAATTATCTAAAAGTTACTATTGGGAGCTAATGGTAGATATGCTTAAATACTGAGACACAATGTGTACATGTGATTTAAAAGTAAAAAGTTCAGAGGCAGCTTAAATCTGTATCGGCATGGTAATGATTACTAGATGTCATGACATAGAAACACATTCACTCCAAAAAGCATGATGTAAATGGATAGTAAATTCATAGATAAAAAGACATTTGGGCGTGGTGTCACATACTTCTAATCCCAGCCCTCGGGAGACAGGCAGGAGGCTCATAAGGAGGCAGGGCTACACAGTGAGGCCCTGTTTCAAAAAAAACCAACACATAAATGGACACGAGGTCAAACTGCCTTCTAAGTATTTGTGTTTACACCCAAAGTGCTGCTCTCCGCCTTGATGAAGGAAGCTTTTGGCAGTGCTGGGAACAAGTAAGTGACTGGTAAGTGGAGTTCCCTGAATAGACAATCATCACCACACCCTTCCAAGGCTCAGAGAAGGCTCAGAGAACACTGCTAAGAGCTGCAGAATGGGAGAGTGTGATGCAGCTCTATTTTCTGGACACGCCATGGCTGCAGCAATGAGGACCACACAACAGCTGAAGCAGTAAGGACCACACAGGTTATCTGTACAAGACTGGACCCGTCAATCACCATGGCTGGAGGAGGGGCCATAAAGCTCCATCATCCTTCTCTGAATTGCTATTGGCATTAATGATGGTCAGAGGAGAAAAAGTCATTTTCTTCAGTAGTAGTCTTGGGTAAGCTGCCCAAGTGTCAGGTAATGCTCTCCCACATACGCTCTCAACACACACAAACATGAAAGTAGTGGGGCTAATGGGTAGTTGAGGAGGGTGGGGGGAGTGGTTAGCAGAAATAGAGAGCGTAGGAGCAGGAAATAGGGTAGTGGATCATAATATATAATATATATTTACACATATGAAATTGTCAAGACAATAATAAAAACCATTAAGACAATAGGACTAGGGAAATAACTTATTGCAGAATAAGCCCTGAGTTCTATCTCAAGTACCAAAACAAAAGAAAACTACCCTATCTCATAACAGTCATGAGCTTCTTATGCTCACAGATAAGCATTAGAGAAACCAGAAATGTTATAGACACAGGCTTTTTTCTCTTACAGTGGAAAGGATGTGGACACCTGCTTTCCACCCAGAAGGCTGGAGTGGATATTGTTATAACCTGGCGATCTTTTACCTACAGAGCCAGGCTTCACCAGAATCCGCCAGACTCCAGAGCACTGGTTCTTAATCAACAGAAACCATTCCTATGAAAGAGGTTCTATGGACTTGCAAAAGAGTTTACTACTATGCTTATTACAAACCCTCCCTCCCTAGTCCCTGGGCATGAACACTGATTCTCAGTGAGTAGAATGCAACCTTATGGAAGAGGGCACATGTAGTTTGCAAAGGAGTTTTGATATAATTATGCCTTAAGTTTTGTTGTGATCATTGTCACATGGGAACTTTTTCCCAAACTTGTACTGAACTTAAGTTTATCAAAAATAAACTGACTGAGGTCACAACTCCTTGAACCAGCCCAGCTAGCTAAGTCCTTCTGACCTCCTGCACTTGTTTCTCTACTGGCAGTAGAGCTTGCAGGAAACCCCACAACATCTTGCTTTTAATGGTCACTACTGGTTTTTTGATCAGCCTAATACAGGGTAAGGTTTTCAATTAACACCTTTTTGCTTAGCTATTCTACTCCCATGAGGCTACAAAGTTGTCCTAAAGTTGTCTGGCTGAAGTAGAGCTTCATTCTGAGTGACTGAACAGTAATATACAAATGCAAATCTGTGAGTAGCCATGCTCACGGAAAGCCTCCTCATACAAGCCAAAGGGCAGAAGGAATCAAAATCCCCATTAAATGACAAAAAGACAATGGGAGAAAAAAGATGAGCCAGGAATGGTGGGACTCACCTATACTAATGCCAGCACTAGAGGCAGAGGTAGGTAGATCTTTGTGAGTTCGAGGTCAGCCTGGTTTACATCTCTAACTTCCAGGACAGTCAGAGATACACAATGATATCCTTTCTCAATAAAACAAAACAAAACAAAACAACAAAACCTAATTATATTCTATCCATAAATAGAGTACTATTTAAATGTTATTTAAGAGAAGGAAGTAGAGGTGGCTGGAGATGGCTCCGTGCTTCAGAGCACGAATTGGTCTTGCAGAGCTCAGTTCCCAACACCACTGTTAGGCTACTCAAGTGCCTGTAACTCCATCTCAAGGAAGCCAACGTCCTCTTCTGGCCTATCTGTGGACACACACACACACACACACACACACACTCTTGAGAACAACTTAGGAAGCTTTTCTAATAACACAAAAATTAAAGATCTGTATGAGGTCATTCAGAATACAGCTACACACAGCTAAACACAGTTTTATAGCAAGGCCTTTGGTTAAACCTCCAGTACTGGCAATAAAAAAGGAAACCAAGGAAGTGTTAAGTGGTAAAGGCAGGGTAAGGAGCTGTAAGTGCAGCCTGTGCCATCCGTACAGAAGGCAGGAGGCTCGGCTACATACACATTCCTACACAGAGTGCTTCTGAAAGGAGTTAAAAACTAGTAACAGAGGTACCATCTGTGAAGGAGCACCAAGGACTGCCTAGGGCTCAGGAGGGGGAGGTACAGAAAATAACAAAGCCTCCTGCGAAAGTATAGGGCCCATAGGCTTGTCCTTATAAAACCCCTGCAACACATGGCTTGGGGACAATCTCAGCTGGGACATTCCAGAGAATGGTCCTGACCAAACTCCATCCCTTGGTCAGCACTTAATATTTAATAAAGCTTGCTTTAAATTTGGCTCAAAACAGTGGAGTTGGTTTTATCTCAGGCATTTAAACATGTAATAATGGTGAATTGTACAGTCCAGCCACATGGGAGAATATCTTAGTTAAGACGCACTAGAACAGGTGTGTACATGTGCACTTACATAAATAGAGCAAAACATTCATTTACATAAAAATAAATTAAAAAATCAGCTCTGAGAACTTGCTGCTCTTTCAGAAGACCTAGGTTTGAGTCCTATAGGGTGATCTGGTTTTAGCATCCACATGGTTGCTCACACTGTCCATTACTCTAGTTCCAGGGGATCTGCTGCCCTCATCAGGCCACTGAGGGAACTGCATCCACATAGTGTACAGACATACATGCAGGCAAACCACCCATATAAAGTCAATCAGTGCACCCAGCAGCTGTCATGATGATGTTTTCACCACACTTCTCTTTGTTGGATCCTCTAACCTCTGCTCCTCTCCACCTAGCAGCCCCTCCCACTTTCTGTACTCTACTACCCTCCCCACCCCCTGACGGAAACCCTTTCTCCTCTCATGGTTCCCATTTGACTTTCATCACCACACTGTACTTACTTCCACAAGAATGAACCACGTAAATGTTAGAAGTCGGGATTCACATATACAATTAACTGCTGGGTCTCACCTCAAGATGATGAACTTACAAACTCTTAGCTCTTCCTAGTGTCCAACTCCACACCCCCAATATGAGCAATTTACCACATATGGCCATTATATCAGCAAAGACTTGTCTGGTTCATTCGATATGACCCATGCTGCTACTTGGGAACCTCATTTTCTAGGCAGCCCAGTGCTACCAAAATAAAGATTCAGCGTCTGCCAAGGGAAGCTCCAGGTAATCATTATAGGGGGGACAATCTGAATGGAAGCAGGATGCAAAACCTCAATCCAAACAACCAGTAGTTTAAAATTCTAGTATCCTAGACTAGGGTTGGGTGCAGGGCTAGCAGTTAGGAGGTAGAGGCAGGCAGCTCTCTGAGTTTCAGGCCAGCCTGTTGAGTTCCAGGACAGCCAGGGCTGCGTAGAGAGACCGGAAGTGGGGGTGGAGGTAGGAAGTTGGTATTTAGGATCTCAGGATGGAATGGAAAATACATAAATGAGGATCTGGGCTGGTGAGACAGCTCAGTGGGTGAAACACTTGCCATAGAAAGCCTGACGACCTGAGTTTGAACCCTGGAGCTTCCATAAATGTGGAAGGAGAATTAACTTCATACAACTGTTCTCTGACCTCCAGATTTGTGCCAATGTTCCCCTACATAATGGGGGGGAGGGGAGGACACACACACACACACACACACACACACACACACACACTCTAAAACTTTAAAAAGAAATCAAAGCCTAGCAGTTGTAGTATATGCCTTTAATCCCAGCACTCATGAGACAGAGAAATGTGTATCTCTGAGTTTAAGACCAGCCTGGTGTATAGAAGTTACATGATAGCCAGGACTACATAGAGACACACTGTCTCAAATAAATAATAAATGTAAATAAAGTAAAAAAAAAATCTAAAAAGAAATCATAATGAAATGCAATGGAAGTCTGAATTAGACTGTAAAAAATGGCCAGGAATATGATACAACAAGACCACCAGATTTATGAACTAAGAACGGTTTAGCAGAGGCCCATCTCTCTCCCTCCTCCCCCCCTACACACACACACACACACACACACACACACACACACACACACTCTTTTCTTCAGATGAAAAGCTGTGAAGCCTAAAACTTAGCATGTAAAGATGTCACTTATTTACTAGATGAAACTTGAACTGTTCAAGATGACTCTTTTCAGAGTTCAAAGGTGCCCTTCATATAGGGTATAACAGTACATACTTACAATCTTGTTACCTGGATAGCAGAAACAGAAACAGGAGTTTAAGGGCAGCTCTGGCATTATAGCAAGTTTACAACCATATAGTCTAATAAGACTGTTTCAAAAAAACAAACAAACAAAAAAGCTAGGGAAAAAAATGATTTCAAGGGTTATCAACTAGGCTCAGAGAGTAAAGGTGCCTGTCACAAAGCTTGGTGGCCTGAGTCTGACCCTGGCTTGTACATACTGGAAGGAGAGAAGCTACTCCACTGGCTGTTCTCTGATCTCCATACAAATGCCATGGCTTGAATGGGCCTATGCACACAAAAGTTAAAAAAAATGCAGAATCAACAACAAAATCATTAAAATTATTTCAAGCCCAAACTTGTGCAATTTTTTTTTTCTTGTCCCTTTTTGTCTCACACAGGTCAGGCTGGTCTCAAACTCAAAGCAACATTCTTGCTCAGCCATCAGAGACCAAAATTACATGTAGGCATCCGTAGACAAGTGTTAATGTTTCTCACACTAATATTAAACTTACCTACCTGCCTAGCATGCACAGGCCCTGGAGTTCATGCCTAGAATGCAGCAAGGTTAAAAACAAACCAATGCTTTCATCTTGGGAACAAGCTTCCTATCTGTGTTGAATAGGGAAGAGTGGTAGGGAGAAAAGAATTAGGAATGCTAAGAATAGAATGCATGAATAGAATCAACAGAGACAGATGGTCCGTGGCCCAAGTCCATCTGCTCCCAGTATTGAGTAACCCTGAGGAAGTGAGAACAGGATTGGAAGTTCAACATCACCCCTGGCCACATCAGAGGGTTGGAGGCCAGACTGGAATATAGGAGATTTTATCTCAAAAAACAATCAAAATCAGAGTATTTAATGAAGTCCTATAAAGTACAGTATCATTTTTATGAAATATCTTTGAAATACTCATATTCAAAGTTACTATGGAGGCAGTATGTACTAGAAGCTGAAACTGTCACTGACTAAACTATAAACAAGTTATTTCTCTGAATCTGAGTTTGCTAGTCTGTAAAATGTGCTCAATAGTACTAACTCAAGGTTATTCTGAAGTTTAAATAAATCAATACGGGTTATAGTACATAGAATAGTTCTGGGACTGAGTTTCCTATTATTATAATGAAACGATAGCTCGAAAGATAATATGCACAAGGCCCTTTTAATAAGCAATGTAATGTGCACATTATTTAGAGCGAATCCGAGCCCCAAATATTTAGTTAATGTCCATCAGACAGAAGTTTGTAGAGCCAGCTTTCACTTCCTACGGAATACATATAGTCAAATACATATAAACTCAGCCATAAGGAAGTAGCTCAAAGAACTGAGGTGAGCCATTATTTTAGGCAATTTTTATATCAAATCAGAAACATAAAAAACAGTTATTTGGAATAAAAGAGACTTCTTAGAAACAACTAAATATAACAAGAGATTCTGGACTGAGATATATTAAAGGACAATTTAGAAATATTTAAATATGGATATTTAAACATGACTCACCTAGCACATACAAGGCCATGAAGTTAATCTCCAGAACCAGAATGGATACAACATAACATCCTCAAGAGAAATCAAGCTGGCTCCAGACTAAAAGGAGACTAACAAATAAAACACGATAAGCAATGACCTGATGAGGAGTTTCAGCTATGTATGGCTGAAGACAGAAGCTGAGTCAGAGGAGGGGTCTGGAGTTAAGTAGTGGACAAAGTGTAAGTTTGTAATTTCTCAGAAAGATAAAAACCTACACAGAATAATATATAATATTCAGATATTTTCTAGTTGTTAATGTAACAACACAGAAACAGGGAAGTGCTAAAGGGTGGAAGGACAAGAGATGGACAGCTGGCTTGTGAGTGAAGGATCCTCGCTAGAACCTCAGGTAATGACCGTGCAAGAGCAGCACGGGCTACTGCATATACGACAGCCCCAAGCTGAACAGAATTCTACTTAGCTTCGTCCTGCTGGTTTCCTAATGGGGTACCACTGCAACCTGACATACACTTTCCACTGTGAGAAGTGGACTGGTTCCCTTGAAAGGTGGCTGTAGAACAGGGCTGGGAAGATGGCTCAGAGGATAAGGGCAGGAGGACCCAAGTAAGGGTCTGAGTTTTAGTCTCCAGCACCCATGTTTAACAAAAGGCATGGCTGCACTGGCCTGTCACCTCAGCAGTGTGAGACAGAGATGGATGGATCTCAAGAAGCAGCTGGCCCAGCAGCCAGCCTAGGTGAAAAGAAGTTCCTGGTCAGGGGAGACTCTACACTTGCAGGTACAAAGCACAGGGGGGACAAGGACACCTGACGTTCTGCTCTGGCCTACATTGTATGACAACAAGTGCCTGCACACTTTCATGTCTGCCCCATACACATAAATATGGACGTAAACATGTCTTTTTGAAGCTGTGCAACTCCAGCATGCAGGAGACGGAGGTAGCAGTTTTGCAAGTCTGAGGTCTGCATAGGCTACAGAGCAAGTTTAAGAAGAATTAGGCCAATCATTTCTTTAAATGAGTGACGGGACACTGAAAGCTGTCACATGATATTTAGTTCATCATCTCTGCAAGTAATACTAACAGTAACAGATTGTCCCTCCTATAATGATTACCTGGAGCTTCCCTTGGCAGACGCTGAATCTTTATTTTGGTAGCACTGGGCTGCC
>NW_022196894.1:17680301-17686795 GCF_008632895.1 Mastomys coucha | reverse complement strand
TATGTGGATGCAGTTCCCTCAGTGGCCTGATGAGGGCAGCAGATCCCCTGGAACTAGAGTAATGGACATTTTTACTCAAACCTATAACCTTTGCCCCCCACTCTAGCATTACTCCCCATATTCTAGCATTAATTGGCCCCACTTAACTACAGGACATTTACCTGTCACAAGAATAGTAAACTTGGAAAAATGAGTGACTTCCCTTTTGGAGGAATATTCTGTGTGTAGAAAGTTCTAGAAGAGCTAATGATTACACTGTCCTGAGGTTGTTCAGTTTTCTCAATACAGTGAGGAACTTTGGGGTCTTCCCATATGAATCATGACCCTTTAGCATGGTGGGCATGGTGGCTCATTCTTACAATTGCTATGCTAAAATCCAAGCACTTGGGAGGTAGAAGTGAGAATCTGTTAGTCTTAGCTACAGTGAGACTTAACACAACTAAAGAAAAGCATCAGCATATTTGTAGAGTGAAGTGTTTTCAATTCTTTGTTAAAATAATAGAAGCGCATTTTCTTTCTTCACCCTTCTTATTCTTTCAATTCATTCATTTATTTTCATTTTTCAAGTCAGGGTCTCTCTATGTAGTCCTGGCTATCTTGAAACCTGCTATGTAGACCAGGCTGGCCTACAGAGGCCCTCCTGCCTCTGCCTCCAAATGCTGAGATTAAAGTTATACAGCACCACCCCTAGGTTCATGTGTTTATTAATCTGTGTAAACAATCATGTGTGTACGTATGCTGTGGTGCATATGTGGAGGTCAGAGGACAACTTCTGGGATGCAGCTCTTCCCTTCTAGCACCTGGGTCCCAGTGCTTGAGTCCAGGTTCCCAGCAGAGGGGGCCTTACCCTAACGGGTGATACACCACCCTCTGGGTACAGACTCTCCCAGCTGTCAGTCTTCTATGCATCCTACACAGGAATGTGGCTACAGTATCTGGTTGATTTCTTTTAATTTATTTTGGCTAGCAGGAGAGTTTTGCTATCTAGCTCTGCTCTGCCTGAAACCTGCCATGTAGATTATGTCACCTTGAACTCAAAGTGATCTTGTTTCTCTGCCTTTTCAGTTAAGGATTATAGGCATGTGCCACCACATGTGGCTTTTGTTTTGTTTTTGAGATAGTCTTATGCATTTAGGGTTGGCTTTGAACTTGGTATGTAGGGAGGATTAGCTTCAACTCCAGGTCCTTCTCCTGAGTGATAGGATTACAGATACGTTCTTCTATCCCAGGTTTACATGGTACTGGGGACCCAACCCAGGGTTTCAGGCATGCTAGTCAAGCACTGAGCTATACAGCCCCAGGCCCCTATTTTCTTTTTATACATTTCTTTTATTAGGGATGCAGTTTAGTGATAGAGTACTTGCATAGTACACAGAGGGCCTTGGATTTGATCCCCAGCACTACAAAGCAACCCTGGAAAAAGTCCTGCATTACCTAACTAAATTCTTCTACCTTATAAAAAGGGAGCAAGGGGGCTGGAGAGAAGGCTCCGGGGTTAAGAACACTGGGTGCTCTTCCAGAGGTCCTAAGATCAATTCCCAGCAATCACATGGTAGCTCACAACCATCTGTACTAGAATCTGAAGCCCTCTTCTGGTGTCTGAAGATAGTGAGTGTGGATTCATATAAATAAATAAATAAAAAAATAACTCTTTTTTTTTTTTTTGGTTTTTCGAGACAGAGTTTCTCTGTGTAACCGTGGCTGTCCTGGAACTCACTCTGTAGACCAGGCTGGCCTCGAACTCAGAAATCCGCCTGCCTCTGCCTCCCAAGTGCTGGGATTAAAGGCGTGCGCCACCACCGCCCGGCAAAAAAAAAATAACTCTTAAAAAAAAAAAAGTTACCCTAATATAGGGAAATGTTAGGCATAGCAGTGCATGCCTTTAATTCCAGTACTACTTATTGAGACACTGTCTTAAGAAAGAAAGAAAGAAAGAAAGAAAGAAAGGAAGAAAAGAAGGGAGATAGGTTAGTAAAAATTTTATGTACATAAACTACCCAATACTGTACATAATTTCTTGAAAAAAAAACTGGAAATTTTTCTTTTTAATGAGGCTTAATGTAGATTAAATATCAGCTTTAAGAGGGACACACAGGATGTAGAGATGACACACTGGACAAGAGGCACACTTGCTGCCAAGTCTAACCTTAGTTTAATTTCTAGGACTCACAGGGAAGGAGAACTGACTCCTGCAAGTTGTCCTCTGCCTCATAGTCACACATATGTGCACAAGGAAAAGAAGTGTTGCACTTAATAGTTTCATTGGAAACTGTGAAGACAACACTGTCATCTTTATTTCATATACAAAAAAGATGAAATCTTGCTATAGTTAAACTAGTGTAGATTTAAAGAACAAACTAACTGACATATGAATCTTAAGTAAATTCTAAAACAAAGACTCAAAACCATAAGGTAAGGGCATGATTTTTGTGACCTACACTAAATTTACAGAAAAATTAGAGTAGTGTAGAAAAATAAATGCTGTTTCCACAGCAGCCTGATTACATCTAACAATGGTAACTGTACTGTTGAAATTGAGTGTAATGGTAAATTTTGTGTCATGCACTTTTACCATAATCAATAAAAAGTGAATCTATATCCTTCACACACCAGGCATGCACACAGTGCACTTACACACATGCAGGCAAAACATTCATACATATAAAAGATAATGGGGCTAATGAGATGGCTCATTGGTTAGGAACACTGGCTGTTCTTCCAGAGGAAATGGGTTCAATCCCTAACACTCACAGTGGGACTAACAACTGTCTTTAACTCTAGTTCGAAAGGATTCAATGCCCTTTTCAGGTCTCTATGGGTACTGCATGTATATGGTACACAGACTTACAGGTAAACAAATACCCACACACATAAACTAAAAGACAAAGAAAAATCTTTTTGGAAAAGTAAATCTAGGACTGACAAGATGGCTCAGTGGGTAAAGGGGGACCACTGTATCCCCAGAACTCATGTAAAGATGGGAGGAGAAAACTGACTCCACAAAGTTGTCTTCAGACTGCCACACACACGCTGTAGAGTGAGCACCCATACAGATATATCCCCGCCAAATAAATCTATGCCTTCCACTATTAAGACATATATATTTACATTTTATATAAAATATAAAATATATAAAATACCAACAATCACAGTTCTCCCTAAACATAAGCTTAACTATTATTCTTTAACATGGATGTAATTTTCAAATTCAGACAAAGGACCTGAGCGGGCATGGTCCCATGTTAGTGATGCTAGTACTTAGGAGGTAGAAGCAGGAGGATCAAGAGTTCAAAGTCAGGCTACATAGATTTTTCAAGGCCAGCCTAGGCTACATAATATGTAGCCTAATACGACAAAAAACAAAACACTAAAAAAGTCATTGAGAGTTGAGACTGACATTTAGTAAGATTTACATAGTAGCTGAAGATAACCTTTAACTCTCATCCACCTGTCTCTGTGTGCTAAGATTACAGGTATGTGCTACCATGCCCAGTTTATGTAGGTAAGTCCTCTCTATAAACTAAGCTACATCCCTAAACTACCAAATAAACCTTCAATCGCACACGTCTCACATAAGCTATACACTCAAGTGAGTACACTGAGATTGAGTTCATGAGTTTAAAATATATAGTTAAAAGAACAACTGTTGTTAGCTGTATTTGTAAAGCACCTTCTCACCTGCGTGGCCTAGTCCTTGGGGACATCATTTCATTGCCAAGTATGTGGTACCGTCTTGCTTCGTGCAGCAACTGGTAACACTCAGGGGAATTCTGGATCAACTGGTCCACCTCAACTGTCTGAACGAAGTAGTTGGGATGCAAGAGAGGAAGCCTGACGTGTGTCAGGAGCTCATGTAACAGTGGTCGTCGCAGATCAACCGCTCGGTAGACCCAGCGCATGACGGCCTCAAAAACCATCTCTTCTTTACCAATAACAAGTTCATCACTGCAGATATAATCAATAAGTTCATCTTTGTCAAGCTCGAGAAATTCTTCATGCTGGGATACATCCTCAAAAGTCTGCAATGCAAATGTCTTGCATTTTGTGAAGAGTGTCTTGAGTGAGTGGGTATCCGCAAAGCGCTGGATTCCTAGGCAATTGCAGGGATCAAGCTGTTCCTCTAAGAACTTGGCACAAGCATCACGGAGGACACTGATCTGAAAGAGGCTGGAGGTTTCGAAGAGATACTGGACATTCTCTGTGGTGATCTTCACCTTCCCAGTATACACATACTGCAAAAAACATTCCATAGCCTCAGCTAAAATGCCGTTGATCTCAACCAGCATTTCTCGGCTCTCCCTGTGGTCATTACAGAACATGGCTCTGAAGTAGCTGCTACAGGCTGAGAGGACAGCTCGATGGCATGGGAACTCTTTTCCTTCCACACAGATAATAACATCTGTGAATAAGCGGCTGTCTCGGAACTCATTAAATATCTGGAGGATGTTTTCAGCATGGGATGATCCTGAAGAGAAGTCAAAATACTCATGACCTGTCAGAGATTTGGGGTCCATTTCAAAAACTTTACGCTTAGTTGCTGGGGAATCACGCACCCCAAGATCCTCTCTGTTTAATCTGCGTCCCAATATTAGTACCATTGTTACATCAGTTGACTATATAACTGCTGAGAAATGGCTCCTAGGGATCTTCTTTATGTAACTAAAAAAAAAAACAAAATATTTAGACAATTTCATTTTTTTTGTAAATACAAATCACATGATTAGTATGTTCTACAATACTAACTAGCTCATTTTAACAAAACTGATAAAAACTTGCATTTGCAGGATCAGAACACAAGCGGTACTTTGCAATATCTTAGTGTATCCATATATATTCTTGGCTGGCCTGCTGGAGTTCTCTATGTAGAGATAAGACACAGCTAAGCATGAATTACATAGCTAAGCATGACCTTGAACTCTTGAGTAGTCCTCAGCTCAAAGAGTGCTCAGTTTCTACCCTGTTCTGCATAGCAAAGAGAAAAAAATCATGCAGAACTGGACTAACAATCTTTAACTATTGTTTTGGTTTATTTGAAACAAGGTCTTCCCTATATATAGCCCAGGATGGTCTGGAACTCCTCCTGCCTCAGCCTCCTGAAAGCTATGATTTACCACACTCCACAGGCATGGCTTATAGCCAGAATCTTAATATAAACAATTATTATCTTAACATAACAGTACTAGAATTTACCTATCACTATACTTTTAAAATATGTTAACTGTATGTCCAGGCTTATTTTCTACCATTTCCTCAAAGAAATAATCAGGAGTTTATGGAACAATTTATTTATATAGACTTTCATTGTTGTATTAACAGAAAATATTTAAAACAAGCTAAAGGCCCTTAACTAAACCTCAGGATATCTTTAAGATAGAATAGTTTATTACAGCTATTAAAAAGTATATGGACACAGCTCCGTTGGTAAAGTGTTTGCCTAGTATGCATGAAGCCTTGGGTTTCGTATCACATAAACTAGGTTCATGGTACACATTTGTAATCTCATCACTTTGAGGTGGAGGTAGGAAACTCAAGAGTTCAAGGTCATGCTTGGCTATGTAGTGAGTTCAAGACTAGCTTGGTCTACATAGAGAGTTCCACCAGGCCAGCCAAGGCTACATAAGTGAGACCCTGTATAAAAGAACAAAAGAGAACTGTCTTTAGTAGAGTGACTAAATCCTTTGGTTACTCACTCGCAGTCTCTTTGAGGGGTTGGGACATGTTTCTTAGTCATAGATAGGTGCTGTTAACCTAGCTCAGTCAAGGACTGGGAGAGGGTCCTTGTCCACATGCCTGACAAACTGAGTTAGATCCCCAGAAGCCAAGCAGTAGAAGAGAACTGGCTCCTGCAACTCATTTTGTGACATCCAGATACATTCTGTGGCATACAAGTGCCTTTCAACATAATAAACAAACAAACAAACAAACAAATGGGACAATATTAAGCAGGGCCTAAATAACATGCACATTTAACATTGTAAGGCGGTACTACCTATTTATAATGGAAGTCTGGAGAAAAATCGTATTAGTTTGTGTCAGAATCGCTATGATAAACACCATGAAGCAAGTTGAGGAGGAAAAGGTTTCTTTCTGCTTGATATTCTCTCGGGGAAGTCAGGGCAGGAACTTGAGGCAGAAACTGAAGCAGAGGGCGTGAAGCATTGTTTCCTGGTTTGTATCTACATCATGCCAGGGGCTTTTTTTATGCAGCCTAGGATCTCTTGTCCAGGGATGGTGCTGCTCCCACATGGTCTGGGCCTACCTATGTCAATCATCAAAAAATTGTCCTACAGACAACTACAAGCAATCCAATGGGGACATTTTCTCAATTGAAGTTCCTTTTCCCTAAATAACTCTTGCTTGTGTCAAGTTGAAAAACAAACATCAAACCCCCCAAACAAAAAAAATGAACCAGCACAAAAATAGAAGTAATAAACACCTCTTCCTATTTTCTATCCTTAGGTGAATTAATATTGAAATCTACCTTTTTTTTTTTT
>NW_022196894.1:17672586-17680291 GCF_008632895.1 Mastomys coucha | reverse complement strand
TTTTTTTTGTACAGACTTATCTGGCTAAGGCATCCAGTCTTTAAAAGAATTGAAGAAAACAAAAATTACAAAATGATAATGCATGACAATATGCAGTAGCATAGACAAGATGCCAAGTTAGATTCCTCTCTAACTTAAATTCTTAGCACTTAAGATTTCTAAAGTAACTAAAGAACATAATATTTTTGATGTCCTCTGAGAATGAGGACAGGGAGGTTCAGGATCAACCAAGCATGGTGGTGCATGCCTGTAAGCATAGCACTCCTGTGGTAGAGGCAGGTACCGAGTCCTGCATGGCCATGGAAGGGACAGCATGACATGGTTTTCTGCACCTGGAGCAAAGCTAACAAGACATGGGTCTCATGAGTACTGACAATTGCTGTGGGTATAAGGCTTAATGTACGTATTTTCATGTTCCTTCTTTGGGGAATGTTTTCCTTGTTAAGGTTAATAACTCCAAGATAATTAGAAACAGCATAAGTCTGGGAGGTGAGAATGTATTCCCTCAGCAAAATGGTAAATTCTGTGACCTTCAAGATAGCCCATAAGGCTGTGGGAAAGAACTGTGAAAACATGAGTTCAAGAACATATAATTTCTCACTATGCAAAATATAAGGATGCATTACGAACTGTATGAGGAGCTTCGTGGACCAGGGAGAACAAAGGCACCTGCACTAATGAGCTAGATTATCAGAATAATACAAAGGCAGATTTCTGAGTTCAAGATCAGCCTGGGAAAGATGGAATTTAAGTCCAGATGAGGTGAAAATAGTGATCTCAGAGCCAGATCCCACCCAGGTAGCTTACTGTGTGTGCTTACAAAGGCAGTTAGATTCCTAAGTTCAAGATCAGCCTGGGACAGGGCAAATTTAGGTCCAAGGGTGGTAGGAATGGTAATCTCAGAGCTGGATCATACTCTGCTAGCTTACTGAATGTGCTTACAAAGGCAGGCAGATCTCTGAATACATTTGCTATGTTAAAAAAAAAGTATTTGTCTTTTTCTAAGAATCAAGGGGCTAAGGGCATAAAATGCTGATTCATGGGATAATCAAACAGGACCCTGGGTAAATAATTGAATTGATATGTAAATAATAAAGACTGGGCTTTGACTTGCAAGAGGTGAGTTGTCTGGAGAGCCAGTTCAGGTAGAACACAGAGCTGTCAGGTTGTACCCACAATTGATTTCAAGTTGTTCTTTTGCAGCTCCCAAACACCCCTTTCTCAGGAACTCCCAACCAAGCTGAGGCTGTCCTTGGCAGGCAGGAGCATCACAAGTTCAAGGTTATCCTCAGCTAGAGAGTGAGTTCTAGGCTAGCTTGGGATTCATGAGACTCTGTCTCAAAACAAGCATACACACAGAAATGGTTATGACACTGAAAGGAATTCATATTTGAATCTTTACTAGACTAGATTCAAATTATGATAGAATTAGTTAAAAGTCAGTTTCCAAATCAAGCATCCAGAAAATCAAGGATGAATTCATTGTATCAGCTTACCTAGTTTATCATCACCATCATTTCTGTATTTCAGGCTCAGAAAATTCAATAAACAATTAGGACCTTGATTAGTGCTATAACTACTGGTGTTGACAATAAAAACCTCTTTAAGCTGGGCATGACAATGTATGCCTACAATCTTAGCCATGATGAGGCAGAGGCAGGAAGATGGCTGCAGGTTTGAGGCCAGCCTGACTTACAGAGATATACTGTCTAAAAACTCAAAACAAATCAAACCAACCAACCAGCCAACAAAGACAACAAAATTACTACCTTAAGAAGAAACAACCCTTCACCTACTAGACCTTGTGGGCTCCTCATACATTTGCATTTCCTTGACACCTATAGGACAACATGGGCTTGCTTTCTGTAGCTAGGGCAATGTATGGAATATTAGGTAAATTTTGGGACACAGAGATTAATTAAAACTTGCTTTCTTGCTGGGCAGTGATGGCAATCATCTTTAATCTCATCACTTAGGAGGCAGAGGCAAGTAGATCTCTTGAGTTTGAAGCCAGCCTGGTCTACAGAGCTAGCTCCAAGACAATCATACCTACATGAAAACTGTTTCAAAACCAAAACCAAAATAACAACAACAACAACAACAAAACAAAAAAACAAACAAACAAAAAAAACCACAGTAAGACCTCTTGCTATCTCTGAGCTTTTTTTTTTTTTTTTTTGGTTTTTCAAGACAGGGTTTCTCTGTGTAGCCCTGGCTGTCCTGGAACTCACTCTGTAGACCAGGCTAGCCTCAAACTCAGAAATCCGCCTGTCTCTGCCTCCCAAGTGCTGGGATTAAAGGCATGCGCCACCACCGCCTGGCTCTGAGCTTTCTAAGAACACTCCATTAACCAGCCTTCCACAACAGAACCAAATACAAATTCTTAATACTTATCACAAGGTAAATGATTTGCACAGTCATCTTATATTATGATATGCTTCCAAAGTTTTAACTTTTAGTCTCCCATATATAATTAATCATAAAAAGCCATTATTTTCCCATTTTTACAAATAAAGTTTTACTTATCTTATTTTTTTACAGGTAAATTAGCAATAGTTAAAAATGTAACCATATTTCCTGACTGTTGGGATTACAAGTGTGCCTCACCACACTCAGATTCTGTCTTGATAGAATTGGTCACTGTTATTCACCATTATTCTGACTAGTGCCAAATGTTCCCAGGTTAAAGAAATGAAATGGTTTAAACTAGTAACAATCTTTCAATAGCCAATAAATATAAATATACCTTCTCAGCATTTGTTTGACCAAAGCCCCAGGCAAAATACTTATGTTATTTAAATTTTCACACCTAAAATAGAGAACAGTGACATATAAGTCAGATACTATCAGCTCAAGTATATTAGTAATATGCTGAAAACAGTTCTTAGTAAATTAAGACTTTTTACCTTAAAGTTCACTTTCATACACATCATTAAAAGTAACACTCTCTTAAAGGAAATTAATAATTTTAAATTCAATGATATTCACATTCTTTTACTACTTAAGCTAAATTTGATGGTGAGGTGGAGAAAAGTATATCCTGCAATAATTCCACTTTGAATATTTGAAGAATGCCTACAAACTTACATTATATTCAAATTCCACAGAATTAAGTTACTCTTAAGTTTAGGCAGATTCAAAGTTGATCTCAAAACCAAACATGACAAAAGTAAACAGTTTATTCACTCTGTACTATATGTAGCTATGAATCAATTTGAGAAAAGTCTCAAGAGTTAAAAAAAAAAACTCACCTACTTTTAATTTAAGCTTTTATTATATACATTTCTATAAAGAACCTTCAAGTTTATCAAGTAATTTTAATACATAATTCTTCTGCTTTACTGAACCTTATAATGTCTACACAACAAATAATTCAGCACAATTCCTGTGAGCTATTGTGTGTATCTGAATGTGTGTGTGTACATGTGTTGTGCATGCATGCATGCGTGTATGTATGTATGTACGTGTGTGTGTGTGTGTGTATGTGTGTGTGTGTGTGTGTGTGTGTGTGTAGGAGATGGAGGAGAATGCTAAAAAGTACATACCACGATTTAGAGTAGTACATAGAATAGCAATTATATTTAACTGTTATTTAGGCAGATTCAAAAGTTAATATTAAAAACAAATATGAATAACTAACTTAAAAAAAACCTTCAAACACCCACAATCACATCTTTATACCCAAAGTAAGCTAAGATTAGGACATGAATACTATCTTGTGTATTTCCTTACTTTCATTAGGCAGAATAATTTATGTGTACACTTGATGAAGAATATTGGGTCTTGGTAAGTCACGTGATGGTTAGTCCTACCTAAATAAGTATTCTTTACCAGTAGTTATTAAGGCCCAAAGCCAATGAGAGAGTCCCACTACTGTCTGACACTAGGGTAGCAAATGCTAGATCCAAATTCAATTTTAGACACTGTAGGGCTGGCTAAGACTAGATTCAAATTCTCAGCATTTCTCTAGCAGAAATCTCAAACACAGATTGGAATAGAGCCTCTCAGAATTCACTTGGTGTAGAATTATACCATTGGAAGTAGAAGACAACTCATCCAGCATTTTCTGCAGGACTTTAAAGTAATATTTATGTTTTCTCCTTTTTTAAAATTGCTATTTGGGCCAGGCGGTGGTGGCCCACGCCTTTAATCCCAGCACTTGGGAGGCAGAGACAGGTGGATTTCTGAGTTCGAGGCCAGCCTGGTCTACAGCGTGAGCTCCAGGACAGCCAAGGCTACACAGAGAAACCCTGTCTCGAAAAACAAAAAAACAAAAAACACAAAACAAACAAACAAAAAATTGATATTTGGTTTCTGTTTGACAGGGTTTCTCTAAGTAGCCCTGGTTATCCTGGAACCATACTGAGATCTGCCTGCCTTTGACATTAAAGGTACCAGAATGAGCAGTTATGGAATCCTGAAGATCTGACTAGGTAAAGAGCAAAGGACAGAGGTGGTCAAGGTACAGTTTGGAGGAGCTATATAAGGTGTGATTTACAGTGTGGCAACACAACAAGCTTCATTTTCCTTTTAAAGAATCCCCTACAAAGAGGTTACAGATAAACAGTATGGACCGACTAGGGCCTTCCAAAGACGAGAACACAAGAAACAAATGACAAGCTACTATTACAATACCTATCAATGTGCCAATCATCCATGCCATCATGTTCCACATTACATTTTATCAAACTGAACCATGGATAAAGCAAAACCAAGAAAGGGTAACTAAGAGACATATCTTTAAAGATCTAAGGATAATGTAAAAGAATGCTAGCAATTGCTTCCAATGGACTAAATCTTTTACAAAAGTGCTATGCTAAACCAAGCAAGCATTCACATATTCATATACATTTCACAAAGTTATATGAAATATATAAATTTCAGGCATTTTTACTGCCTGAAAAGGCTTTGCCTGACTTATGCTCTTCACTAGACCTGACATGGAAACAATGTCATTTTGTAGGTCCTCTCCCCACCCCCAAATATACTTACTGCATTTTTATTTAAAAATGAAAGGCCTAGCAATACAAGAGTGAACACTTGTAACCCCAGCCAGCACTCCAGCCGCTGAAGCAGGATCATTGTGAATCAGAGAGCATTCTAATTTACATAGCCAGTACCAGGTCAGCCAGGACTACAGCACATGCTCCTGCTGGGAATGAGGGAGAAACAGGACTTTGACAGTTATTTTTCTGCTACCAAAATTAGTTTTTGCTTATTACAACTAAACTAGCTATGGTGCCAATAAAATGCTCTGTGACCTGGGATTCTAAATGGCCTTTTAACATACAAAAACACTCAGAAGTCAGTGATTTTTAACATAGTATTGCACCAACTATTCAGAAATAATTTTAGAAACTCCAACAAAACCTAACCGCTTTGGTTTGAGACAGGGTCTTCCTGTATATTTCAGGCTTGGTGCAAACTCTATAAGTCCCCTGCCACCTTGCTGGAATTACAGGCATGAACTCCACCCTTAAGAAGGTTTTCTTTTTTTGTTTGTTTGTTTGGTTTTTCGAGACAGGGTTTCTCTGTATAGCCCTGGCTGTCCTGGAACTCACTCTGTAGACCAGGCTGTCCTCGAACTCAGAAATCCACCTGCCTCTGCCTCCCAAGTGCTGGGATTAAAGGCTTGCGCCACCACGGCCCGGCAAGAAGGTTTTCATTCTCTTTATTTTCCACTTGGTTTAGAGTGTTTTAGATCATCTAAGATCAGCTAACTAAGGAGAACTTAGTGGCTAGCATACGTGAGAAGGCCCTTGGTTCAGTCCTCAGTATCAAAGGAGAGAGAGAGAGAGAGAGAGACAGAGACAGAGACAGAGACAGAGAGAGCGCGCGCGACGGGGGTGGGGGGAGGTGAGGTACTGGAAGAATTACAATTCTTGAAGATAATTAGCTATTCTGTTGTTGGCCCCCCAACTCCCAAGTCTATGTTGCCTAGGCTAGTCTTGAACTCCTGGACCTACTGAGTATTGCTCTTACTTCAGTCTCCCAAATAACTGGAACTACCCACAGGGGATTCACTTTGTTGAGCTTAAGGGAGTAGTATTCATAGCATCAAGAACAGAAAGGTTAAAAACATCCAGCTGTCTAGTATCATTGTTGCAGTCACAACAGAAATGAAATCTTTTTGTATAAATGCTTGTGAGGACATTTTATTGACATTTTTCACTACAGAGTCCACACCTACATATTTGATAAAAGAGCTGTCCTAAATTTTCCAGGTAAGAGTAAATAAAGTACATACAAGAATAAATGCTGTAACATATTTGCTAAGTATTTATTTTCCAAACTCTCGACCTCTGACTCTTAATGAAATGGCAGGAAAACAAGGAAGTTAAAAAAGCACACTGAAAAAGCATTAGGGTTTTGGCAATCTGGACAAGAGCCAGGAATGTTTAAGATATAACTGATAGCTCTTAGAATATTGTTTTCTTCTTCCTGTTTAAAGACTAAGTCACAAGCTTTGTTTAAAGAAACTCTACTTATCAAATGGTAGTTTTTATTAAAGTATACTTGATTGCATTTGTATATATATATATTTTTTTTTCTTTCTTTCTTTTTATTATATGTGAGTACACTGTAGCTGCCTTCAGACACTCCTCCAGAAGAGGGCGTCAGATCTCATTATGGATGGTTGTAAGCCACCATGTGGTTGCTGGGATTTGAACTCAGGACCTTCAGAAGAGCAGTCAGTCTCTTAACCACTGAGCCATCTCTCCAGCCCCGAATTGGTATATATTAAGATCTACTGAATAACCTTAGTTATTCAGTAATGACCTTCAGTGACTGTGTGTTCTGGTCAGACAGCTTCTTATTCTAATACAGTCATCGGTACTTGGATTTTTAATATTAAGAGGGGCTGGAGGGATGGTTTAGCAGTGCTCTTGCAGAGGATCCATGTTTGGTTCCCAGCACCCACAAGGCAGCTGACAACCTGAGCCACCTAGAACTTCAGTTCCAGATCTGACATCCTCTTCTGGCCTTCGATGGCACCAAACACAGGTGGGTGGATACATGCTGGTGAAACACTCACACAGAATAAATCTTTTAAAAGTATATTAAGGCTGTGTACCAGTAATATCTGCTTCACTGAATAAGCTCAACTTTTCTGCGATAAAATGATAAAACCTAGCTGCATCATAAGTTTAAAAGCTTTGGAAAACCACCTTTAATATCTTCTGACTGAAAATGACTAGGTGTTTGGTGATCTTAATATACAGTTTTCCAAACACACCTTCAACTCACTTCTCAGAAACTTCTGAATTACCTGGAAGGTTAATACACGAAATTGTGGGCACTGGAAATCCCCAAAAAGGGAAAACGAAGAAAGCTCATTCGAAAATCCAAAACCATAAAACTTTTAAGTGAATAACCTCAATTTATCTTTTTTTTTTTTTTTAAAGTAAAAGCCACCGTTGAAATCTTAAGTGGCAAAGGATAGATATTAAATCCTAATAAAGAAAAACAAAACACCAAACCGTTATCAACCATGTGGTGGTTGTGCCAGGTAACATCTGAGAACACTAACAGAAAAAAACTGACTTATGATTAAAATCCGCTAGAGCTAACGTCGAGGCTTCCCAAATGTGGCCCTGTGGCTCACCCTTTACTACCTAAAGCTGGACAGAGCAGGCAAGGATAACTTCGCAGAGCCGCTGTCCCGTGGCTGCAAGCACTACGCCAGCAGCTCGGGGTTAGCACC
>NW_022196894.1:17633587-17672576 GCF_008632895.1 Mastomys coucha | reverse complement strand
GCGAGGGCGGGACTGCCTGGCACGAGCCACCCACCTACCAGCCACAGCCAATAAAAACTCGGAACTCGCCGGCCCCAACGACCAATCCCGGCCGCCCGAATGATCTTCGCCTCGGGTGTCCAGGGCTTGGGGGCGGGAACTTTGGGAACTAAATTAAGAAGCAGAGGACGGCGGATGAGGAAGAGGGCAGCCGGGTGGGGGCTCCCCCGGGACGGCCGGAGGCAGCGCTCCGGGTAAACAAAGGCTCCTCGGGGGCGGGTAACGGTCAGGTGACCACGCCCCGCAGGTTTCGCAACCCTGCTGCAGGCTGCGGTGGCCCCAGCACCCCGATCCTTATCCGTGCTCAGCGACAGCACCCACGGTCACCCCACCGAAACGCCAGGTCCGAGGCCGTAGCACTCCGGACGCTTCCACCCGAAGTGCATCGCGGATGCGGGGTTCGTCCCTGCCCGGTCCCCACGCCCGAGGCCGCATCGGGCTTCTGGCAGCTAGGGACCTCTCCTCCCTCCCGTCAGTGCCGGGGATCAGTGCCGCGGTCGCGGTCCGCCTGCAGCGGCCACCCTGGTACCTCTCGGCGCTGGCTGGAAGCGGCACGAGCGGCGACCCCAGCGGTCCTTGCTGCGCCGGCGTCTCCTCGAGCCACCACCAGTCTCTGCCACTGCTCACAACAAAGGAAACATGTGACCGTCGGGCCAAAACACTTAGCGTCACCCACCCTTGGCCAATGGTGGGGGAGGCAGCCCCTTCCTAGAGCACCCTGGGAGATGTAGTTCTTACTGTCGGTGGGCTCTCCGGCCACCTGGGTTCCACTAGAGGGCGAAACCCAACCCAGAGCTGCTAATTCCAAACATTTATTTAAAAGGTAGAATCAGGTTAAAGGAATGCATCTTGATCAAGACCGGAGTGGTATGTTGATTGTCTTCAAAGAGCACTTTACATCCCAAAGCCAAAGCACAAGACCAGGACTTTGCCGACTTTAGAGCTCGGAAAAAGGCTTGTTTGTTTTAATTAATACGTTCTAACACACTTGGGAAATCAGAGGGCCTGAGAGGTGGAATGTACTAGAAGCCTGGTCATAAGTGTTGAGGACGCTTTCTTTCTTTGTAAATCTGTCAAGGTCGCTATGAGAGCCTACGTAACCTTTTTTGTCTTACTCCGGCGCAGGAGCTGAACAAAAATTGTAACAAACCTTTATTTTCCGAGGCACATGGAATCTTCAAGATGTTTTGTTTCTAGGAGATTCCTTTTCAAGGATGACCGTCCTCTACTCTTGAAAATGTTTGGGTATTTCTGGCTTCTGGTAAAAGTTACCCTGTACTTCTACCTTCTGCACTTCATTAAGACAACCGTGCCTCCGTTCAAAAGAAGATGTGTTGCCACAAGGTAGAGAGATGAGGAGAGTTGACGGGCAGGCCATTTGATAAGCTTTTTTATGCCTCCTTTCCATGTCCTATTAACCTTAAAAAATGCCTATTGAGTACTTCCTGTAGGAGGGAAACCTTTCTTTGACTTTTCTAAGACTTATGGCTAGGTCCGCAATAAAACTGCTTTCTGGCTTGACCAGTTGGCAAGCTTTGAGATTTATAGCTTTGACCAGCTATCAGCTTTGAGAATCCTTATCTTTGGTTCTCTCTTGTCAAGCAAGGAGATTTATTTTCATATTCTCTCCTTCCTTCCCTCCCCCTTCTCCTCTCCTCTCTTTTTCCTTCCCCTCCCTTCTCTATCCCTCTCTTCTCCCCAAATTGATTTAAACAACTTAACTTGAAGATACTTAACTTGAAGGTAAACTATCTAGAATTCTTTTTGTCTATCGTCGTCGTCGTCGTCGTCATCATCATCATCAATTCTTTGTATGTGTGTGTCTGTATTGGCTATCTGAGTGCAGATGCCAGTAAAGGTCAGAGTTATTGGATCCCCCTGGAGCTGCAGTTGGGAGCTAGCTATCTGATGTAGGTGCTGGGAGTTGAACTCCAGATAGAACAACAAGAGGTCTTAGCCATTAAGTCATTTCTTCAGCTCTATTTAAATTTTTAAAATTTAAATATGTTTTGCCTGAGTCTGTGTACCATGTGCCTCCATGGAGTGCCCATGGAGGCCAGAAGAGGGCACCAGATTCCCCAGAACTGGAGTTAGTTACAGAGAGTGTGAGCCACCACGTAGGGATGCTGGGATTCTAGACTTCATCCTCTTGTAAAGCAGCCAGTGTTTTTAACATTGGGACCATCACTCCAGGTCCTTTATTTAGGTTTCAAAACAGGGTCTTGATGTTTCTGAGACTGACCTCCAATTCAGTATTGATAGATTTTTTTTGAGGGGGGGAGATTTGGGAGAGATGCTGAGCTCATTCATTTTTCAGGCAAGTACTTTTTTTTTTTAAATTTTATTAGATATTTTGTTTATTTACATGTCATATGATATCTCCTTTCCAGTTTCCCCTCCAAAAAAACAAAAAACAAGAACAATTCCCTGTTCCCTTCCCCCTCTCCCTGCTCGCCATCCCACCTTCTCCTGCTTATTGGCCCTGGCATTCCCCTACACTGGGGCATAGAACCTTCACAGGGCCAAGGTCCTCTCCTCCCACTGATGACCGACTTGACCATCTTCTGCTATACATACGCTGTTGGAGCCATGAGTCCCACCATGTGTACTCTTTGGTTGGTGGTTTAGTCCTTAGGAGCTCTGAGGGTACCAGTTAGTTCATATTGTTGTTTGTCCTAAGGGGCTGCAAACCCTTCAGCTCCTTAGGCCCTTTCTCTAGCTCCTTCATTGGGGACCCTGTGCTCAGTCCAACGAATGGCTGTGAGCCTCTACTTCTGTATTAGTCAGGTACTGTCAGAGCCTCTCAGGAGACAGCTATATCAGGCTGGATTGTCCTACCTTCAGTTTGGCAGTTCCTCCGGAAATTGGATATAGTTCTACCAGAGGACCCAGCTATACCACTCCTGGGCATATACCAAGAAGATGCTCCAACATGTAATAAGGACACATGCTCCACCATGTTCATAGCAGCCTTATTTATAATAGCCAGAAACTGGAAGTATTTTATTAATGCTGCAGCAAGCAGTACAGTAGGACCCAAAGTTAGAAGCTTAGTTTCACTCAAAGTAAGAAGCAAGGTATCTACTCTTAAAGATTTCTGAGGGAAGAAGCATCTTATGTTGTAAGGAAGCTGGCTTAGTTGATATGTGGTCTATGCTACATGAACAAGGCAGAAGAATAGGGCTTATGTGACTTGGACTATATAAGGTCATTAGATCACTCTTTCTATGGATAGGGAGGTATGGTGTGATGGTTTGTGTATGCTTGGCCTTGGGAGGTGTGGCCTTGTTAGAGTAGGTGTGTCACTGTGGGTATGGGCTTAAGACCCTCACCGTGGAAGTCAGTATTCTGCTAGCAGCCTTCAGATGAAGATGTAGAACTCTCAGCTCCTCCTGCACCATGCTTTCCTGGATGCTGCCATGTTCCCACTGTGATGATACTGGACTGAGCCTCTGAACCTGTAAGCCAGCCCCAATTAAATGGTGTCCTTTATAAGACTTGCATTGGTCATGGTGTCTGTTCACAGCAGTAAAAACCTAACTAAGACATATGGCTTGGTTAATATGTGACCCATGAAGTATGCTAGCAGTCAAATAACCTTTAACTTGTAGATGACAGTGGGACTGGATATGCTTAGAAGCCTTGATTCCAGCTTGGAGTCTGGTACTTAGAAGGTATGGGCTCTAACAGCAATATAGCTGAGGACAACATTGAACTTCTTTCTGATCTTTCTCCTTTCTGAAGGTAGTATTTTGAGTACTAGGGTTATGAGTATATGCTACCATGTCTAGCCTGTGCACTGCTACAGATGAAACCAGGGTTGCGTGCATATTAGTGGAATGTACATTGGCAAATTGCTTTGTGCTGTTTGAGCTTACTAAGAAGCTGGCCTTGGAAGTGGTGTTCCTTCCCTCCCAACTCAGACCCAAGCATGTTTGTCTAAAGTGTCCTCCTTTATTTGGGGTGAAGTTCCCAGAGAGGGAAGAAAACAGTAAAACAGCCCAAAAGTAAAACATTAAAGTCACTGTGTCTTTGAAAACAGCTAGCAAGTGAGTCACCTCCAAGAGAGGTTAGAGTGGGAAAAGGAACTTGGAAGTTCAGCTGTAGGAAGCTCATTCAACGGAGAGAAAGCTCAAGCTGCAACTCCAGCTGACTGGCTCAATTTCCCCAGTTGGTTTCTTCCAGATCTGTGAGTTCCCATTTTGATGATACTATCTCTATCTGCTTTAATTCATTCATTCATTTTTTTTTTTTTTTTTTTTTTTTTTTTTTTTGGTTTTTTTTGAGACAGGGTTTCTCTGTATAGCCCTGACTGTCCTGGAACTCAGTCTGTAGATCAGGCTGGCCTCGAACTCAGAAATCTGCCTGCCTCTGCCTCCCAAGTGCTTGGATTAAAGGCCTGTGCCACCACCACCAGAATTCATTCTTATTTTAAAAAAAGGTTTATTTGTTTATGTTTTATGTATATAGGTGTTTTGTCCACATGTATGTCTGCTCATGAGAAGAGAGTATCAGACCCCATGGGACTACAATTACAGTTGTGAGCTGCCATACTTTTGTTTTTGTTTTTTTGTTTTTTTAAGACAGGGTTTCTCTGTGTAGCCTTGGCTGTCCTGGAACTCATCCTGTAGACCAGGCTGGCCTCGAACTCAGAAATCCGCCTCAGAAATCCTACCTCTGCCTCCCAAGTGCTGGGACTAAAGGCGTGCACTGCTGCCACCACCACTTGGCTGTGAACTGCCATACTTTAATTGAGAACTTGCTTATAGTTTTATTGGGTTGATTCATGATTATCATGGCAGGGAACATGCTGGCAGGCAAACAAGGCATAGTGCTGGAAAAGTAGCTAAGAGCTTATATCTGATTTGCATGTTTCAGGCAAAGAGAGGGTGTGTGTAGAGGCTGAATAACTGCCTGGCTGTCCCTGGCATGGCTTTTGAAACCTCAAAGCCCTTACCTTCCTCCAACAAGAGCACACCTCCTAATCCTTTCCAAACAGTTCCACTAACTGTTGGAATCACTAACTGGGAACCAAGCATTCAAATGTATGCATCTCTAGGAGCCATTCTCATTCAAACTACCACAGAGTCTGTCTAGAGTTCACGTTACTGGTCTCAGTTTTTTGCTCCGGTGACCTGTAAAGGCATGTATGGACCTCAGCTTGATCTGTTATGCCTGGCACTCTTCTCCTTGAAGATGCCAACAGGCATCTTGTCCACTGTGGTCCTTTGATTGCTTAGTAGACAGGCATTCCACGAATCCTACAGCGTTCATGAAGGAGAGGGGCTAAATCTACCCAAGAGTGACCTTCCTTTCTGTTCTGGAAAAGTCTCTCCCACTTTCTTCAGAAGTTATGCTGATGAAAGCTTGAGAAATAACCTCCAGACCAAAGCTCTCATTTTGTCATCTCGGCGGATGCTGTGCTCATCCGAGGCTCTGTTCAGGCATCCCCTTCAAGCAGCACCACCTCTCTGAGGTTTCCTTAGAAACCTCCGAAAGGTTCCACAGTGATAGCCTAGAGTTCACCCTACACTGTGTTGCTTTCGTTACTCCATTACACAAGCTCAGCACTTTGGCAGTTTTATCCTCCAACTCAGTGTTTAAAGTCATGCGTTATAGTCAGAGACTTGGTTCAAAAGCTAGCTTTGCATTCTAGCATTCTCATACTTGAGTACGCTAACCTTTCTCAGCCTGTTTTCTCATCTTCAAAATGAGGATAAGTCTGAGAATGGCAATTCCCACTTGTCATCTCAGTTCTGAGGACCTTGAGACAGGAAGATCTGGAGTTTGAGGCCAGCCTAGATAACATAGCACAACCCTAACCAAACCAAAAATATATTTAAAATATAAAAATATAAAAAACATTTAAAGTATAAAAAAATAAAAGTACCTACTTTGTGTAATTATGAAGATTAAATGGGAAAAAAAGCAAATGTGCAGTATGTAGAATATAGTATTTAACAACGACCAAGAATGGTCACTATTCTTTCTCTCACCAATTTTCTATGTATATGTTTATATGCTCAAGGTTTTGGATGTGTACCACATTAGTGCTGGTGCCCATGGAGGCCACGGAGAAGGCATTGGATCCCCTGGTTCTAAGGCAAGTGCTTGAACCAACCCTTGTCCTCTGCAAGGACACTACATGATAGTAATTACCAAGCCATCTTTCCAGCTTCTCTTATATAGTTTCTTCCTTCTCTGCTTTGTTCTGTACTTTAAGAACAGGAGTTGTAGTGAAGGAAATAAAGGAAGAGTAAAAGAAGATATACTATCTCTTATATTGACTTGGAAAAGCAAGTTTTAAGGAAGAAACTCAGAAGTTAAAGCTAAAAGAAATCACAGAAATAAGCATATGTTAACTACAGGTGCAAATCAAGGTAAATGTAAGCATTGTATGGCTAGAGGACAAAGGTTTTATGAAACTTGCCTCTCTGGATCCTATTCTATTTGTTTGGTTTTGACATTGAGTTGGGGTTGTTCTCTATAACAGGCTGACTTTAAATTCACTATAACACCAGGCTGGCATTAAATTTGTGGCAATTCTCCTGTCTCAGCTTCTCAAGTCCTAGAGTTATAGACATGAGCCACCTTGACTGGCTTTAAAAATATTTTTCACTTGTCTTACTGTTTCTTTTTTTGTCAGGCTGATCTTAAAACTCATAGCAATCCTTCTCCCTTAGTCTCCCACATGCTGGTTTTGTAGACATGTCTCCTTTTTCATGTACCCAGGCTTCAGAAGATCCTCTGTAGACTTGTTATTGTATGTTATACATTCTTTCTTGTACAAAGGATATTATGGAGAAGAGGGTTTACTCTTTCTGATGGGGAAATATAATTTATCATAAAACTACACTGTATTTAGAAATATTGAGAAAAATCATAAATAGCTGGAAGAAAGGTAATTGGATAAACTACTAATCATGGAAATAGGCTTTACAATATCCCTTCTGAAAACTATAAATTAAAATGTTTTGGGAAACTACAATGAAACAATAAATGACTGATCTGTAGATATTGTTGTACTAAAGCCAATTTAATAAAAACCAAACCAAACGAACAAACACAAACTAGCCCTCTGAACACCTAATGGGAGTGAGTCCTGTCCTCTAAAGGTGTATGAAAGAGTGTCTCCGCCCCTATAATATCTTCACACAAAGGTGACATGACTGTTTAAACCATGGTTGACTCTGAGCTGTAGAACATAGGTCAAAGGGTCAGAAATTGAAGAGACCTGTTTCTTCTAGTAATAATTTGACATAAAAGACCTATTATATGCATGTATAAAGTATTAAAATACTAGTTTTATTTATTCATTACTCATAGTGCTAAGTGCTGGAGGATCAAATTTGGGGTAACGTAAATGCTAGTCAGGTATTCTGCCCCTGGGCTTACACCTCAAGCCCCTGAATGTTTCTTTTAAATGTACGTTAAAAGCCATGTCTATTTGCTTGCAGTTCTAGATCACTCTGTAATTGGCCTAGAAAAGGCTGAGGTCTCCCAGGTCACCGGCACACAGGCACAGAGCCTGGCCCCGCGGTGACAGCATTGCAAGCACATGCCTGGCATAGTTTGGAAAGCCTGTCTTGTTCTATTACTAGTGCATGGACATTTTGCTCCAGTGGCAAATCTCTAAATTTAGATGCGTTTTAGGGTGAACTGTGAGTGACCTTCGTCATGAAGCTTAGTGAAGCACCTTGCTTTTCCTTCTTGAGCCTGGATAGAAGAGCTGGTACTTGGAAAGCAAGGCTTGTGGAGATTTCTGTATCCATGGGGAGCGAATTAGTGAGTGTCTGAGCTTCTCCTTTACCTCTCTCAGTAGACATTTACCTTGCACTTGTTTATTTGTGGAGATCAATTCTCACTTGGTCAGGAAGAACCTCTTTTCCTGCTGCTGTGCCAGCTGGCCCATGCTTCTGGATGACGCCTAATCCTGCCTCCCATCTTGCTATAGAAGGGCAGGAGTTACAGATGCTTGCCTCTGCATCTGGCTTCTGACATTCGTTTGGAGACTTAAGTGTGGGTCATTAGACTTATGCTAGTAAGACTTTTATCTATGGAGCCATCTCTCCAGCCCCCTAGATGTAACTCATAAAATAAAAACCCAGGATAAAGTTCTTTTTTTTTCCAGCAACCTTATGGAGCTATATGAAATTAACATAACTTAGCTTTAATATAATGCCTTCGTGCTTAAGTGTTTTTTTTTAACCAACTTTCCAACTAAAAGTGGCAAACGCTTATAATTCTAGTACTTGGGAAACTGAGGCAGAATGATCTCAATTTCAAGGTCAATCTTTGTTATATAACATGGCCCTATGGTTCTGACAGCAGAATTATCTGACCATACTGGAAATTTGTTCAAACTCTCCCTCTCTATTCAATCTCAACCTCTCCCCCAGCCCCCCTCTGTCTGTCTGTCTGTCTGCCTCTCTCTTTCTCTCTGAGACAAGGTGTCTTTATGTACTCTGGTTGTTCTGGAACTCTCTATGTAGACCAGACTGATCTCGAACTCACAGAGATATGCCTGCTTCTGCCTCCTGAGTGGTGGGATTGAAGGTGGGAGCCCTCATATTCTCTTTTCTATCTTTAAACATACATTTTTTATTTCATCTGTATGGATGTTTTGCCTGCATGTACATCTGTGCACTACATGCATGCAGTGGCCCCAGAGGCCAAAAGAGGGCAGTGCATCCTTTAGAAATATAAAGATAGCTGTAAGCAGCCATGTGGGTGCTGGGAACCGACTTGGGGGTCCTCTGGAAGATCAGCAAGTGCTTTTAACTGTCAAGAAATATTTTTAGCCCCCTGTTCAAACTCTTTAAAGAAAATTACATATTTTAGTTAGTTCACAAAGTAGTAGACTTCCATGTCTTTTTCTCCAATACATTCTTGGTTCTGTTGATTTTCCCTCCCACTTCTACCTTCTCCACTAATTCCATTTAAATCTTTTCATTCCTACTATTTCCTCTACCTCCTTTTGCTTTTTAAAGTCTACTTTAGTTTTTAGTTATATCTACGTGTCTGTGGTTTTGTGTATGTGCAAATGAATGCATGTGCCCACAAAAGCCAGAAGAGGGCGCTGGATCACTGGAGCTGGAGTTTCAGTTGGTTGTGGGCCACCTGATGCGGATGCTCTCAAAGAGCAAGTTCTCTTACCACTCATCTAACTCTGCCCCTATCACTTTCCCGTTCTAACCATGAGTCCCCAGACCACTTGATTACACCCAAATGTATTTACCAGTCCAGTATGCTTCAACAGAGGTTCCTGGATACTCCACGGGTTCTCTCCCAATTCAGAACTGCACCGGGAACATCTGGACAGTCCAACAGAAGGTGATCTATTATCTTTCTCTTCCTACTTTTTTTTTCTCTTTTCCTAGAGCCCTTAGGAACTTTGTGTTCCCTTTCTTCTCCCTTTCTTTCCCTTTCACATTTCCTTTTGGGTCGTGGTGTATGATGTCGCAGACTGGGGATACACAGAGTGCCTGAACTTTCTCTCTTGTTTCATAGGCAGTTATCTGAGCTTAGGTGCAGAATACATGGTGTACTCTGGCTGCCAGCTGCCAGGGGCTATACCCTTAGATGATCTTGCCTCCAGCCAGCACTCATGTAACCTTCCTTTCTGGAGCAGTTGAAAATGGCTGGGCAAATTTCCTAGAGAGGTTTGATTCATGAAAAATATTCTCTTTCCCTTTCCTCAGCTAACGGTGTCCCATGTCCAGGACCCCTAAAGGGTCCGTTGTGTGGGCATTAGCTAAACTTATGCTGATGGCCAAACCTGGGAGTCCTCTCTGTGCCCTGCAGGTCCACAGCCATCTGGTGTAAAAGTTGGGGCACGCATGGAACCTCCTGAGGCACCAGGTGCTGAGTCACCTGGCAGTGAGTGTGCACTTGCAGTCAACAATGCAGGGGATCACGTTGTGCTAATGGTGCCCTCCGACTTTTCCACACCGCAGGGCTTCAGTCACATTCCCAAAGTTCCTCTTCCCAGTTCTTTTATTATTAATTAGATTTGTTCATCTACGACTTCATCCATGTGTAAAACCCATTCTGATCATCTCCACTCACCCATTCTTATCTCCTTCCCAATCCTGTCAGCACGTCTTTCTCTCTGCACATCCCCTTCCCACATTCCTGACTTGTTTTGTAACCCACTGAGTTAACCAGAGTCATCTGTGTGACCCTGCGTTTGTAAGGATCCACTGGAGTCTGGTGGGCTCACCAGTGGTTGCATAACCGAGTAAAATGACTGCCTCCATCCCTTGTAATGTATTAGTATTCAGTAGTTCTTCATAGAGGTGTAAGGCCCAATCTGCTGCTTCTCCATTCAGGTTTGAATCTTGGCACGCCCTCTCGTGCAAACCCAGTGCAGGCCACCACAGCTGCAGTAAGATCATGATTGCAGTGTTTATGTCCTTCCTGGATGACAACATTTCACAGCCCTTCTCTGTATCTTCTTGCTCTCACATTCTTCTGGGATGCTGCCTGAGCCTTCCAGGGTGTGGTGTAAATGTCCTCTTCAAGCACCTTGAGCAGCAGTGAGTCACCATTCACCAAATACATTGTTCACTGCAGAGAAGCTTCTCTAAGGCTTAGAGTGGCATTTGTCTATAGATGTAAACACTTGGAAGGAGGTTTGGTGCCATGTGAGATGAACTAAACAGCAGCTAGTAAATCCCCTCCATCCCGCCGCCACCTTATGAGTTTCCCAGAAATGAGGTTTTGAGTGGGTTTACAGTAGCAGGCATGTGTCCCTTCTGTGAAGCAGGCCCCAGATGCAAGCAGAGAGTGGTAGGCTATCCCAATAATAATCATGCTACTATCATGCTGCTGGGCACATCTTGCCAAGTGCGTTGGTACCTTATCCATGGGGGTCACACATGGGGAAGATGTCATTTCTTTCCCAGAAGCCTGTATAACACGTTCCAGCATTATGATCTAGCCAGAAGGGAGGAAGCCTTAAGCTCACTTCCATCTTGATTTCTCTATACCATACATCTTTATGATGTACAATAGCATCTGAACATCAAATTCTGGTGGGTAACCAAAAGTACCTTTGTTGCTTGGTAGCTTCTGGGGCTTCCATTGCCAACCATAAGGAGACCTGGCACTGGGATTTTTATTCATTAAACCATGGGTTTTAAGCCATGTAGGCTATCTTTGCCCTAACATAGAGAGTTATATACTTTTTACTTATGTGTATGTGTGCATGTTTGTGTGAATGTATGTGCTCGGACTCACAGAGGCCAGAAGTTAGTGGATCCCTTGTAGCTGGAGTTATAGGAAGTGGCGAACCACCTGACGTGCTTACTGGGAATGGGATTTTGGTCCTCTGGAAGAGCAGTGAGGCTTACAAAGTAATAGGTTTCTATGCTGTCTTCTCATACACCCTTGGTTTTGGTTAATTTTCCTCTTCTCCTTATTCCATATAGCCATCCCTGTTAAACCTTCCTGTGGTGGTCCCATCTCCTTTCCTATCACCCATGCTCTGCTGCCCCTTCTCCATTAGGGATCTGATTTCCCTGCTGGCCCCTTTCTAGATTGCAGGCTTTTACACCCATTCTGGTTCAAACACACAGATTTGAAGCTAAGGTGCACAAACAAGAGAACATACAGCATTTGTCTTTCTGGGCTTGGGTTACCTCACTCAGTATAAATCTTTTCAGTTCTATTCGTACTATAATTTCATTTTTCTGTAGCACTGAACAAGATTCCATTATGTAAAATATAGTCTTTTTTCTGTTTTTGTTTGTTTGGGTTTTTTTGTCTTGTTTTGTTTTTGAGACAGGGTCTCACTTATGTAGCCTTGGCTGACCCGGAACTCAGAGATCTGCCTGCCTCTGTATCCCAAGTGCTGGAATTAAAGGGGTATAACATCACACCAACCTTTTTATCCATTTTATTTCAACCAAACTACATTAGTAAGAAAATGTAGTTAAGGTAAGGATTAATACATCAATATGAATTTAAACAATAGAAGGAGTGTTTTTGAGGATTAAGGATGTTTTGGATAGTGTAAGGTTTTGATTAATGAGTTACTGAAACTTCATAAGGAAATGAAACTCAGTTGTCTGGCTTTAACCAGGTGTTTGAGTGTGGCTGTAGATAATTATTCTGTCTGGAAAGGCTAGTCATCATTTGAGTTAAATGTATTCTTGTGTTGCTGATAAATGAATGGGGAAGTAAAATACGGAACAGAGGACTACTGGGGATAGGAAGCCATGGAAAGGCAATTCAACATTGTTCTTGACCTAGTCCTTTGCCTTATTAGGATGTTTTCCTAATATAAAATATATATGCTTTAGGGCAAGGCTCTTTGGACCACCATTAGTCACTCAGCAGATCACTGCTGGCATAGCTCAAGCCCCAGTGAGGACCAAATATTTCTGTTCAACGATCTTGCACTCTGAGTGAGCTTTCATATGACCTCAGGCGACTAAGAAAGTGAGAGGGCTCTTGCTTGGTGGCCAGGCTTCTCACCCTGCGGGTGGCTGCGTTGTGACTGTAATATAATTGTGAGGTAGAAAGATGAAGGATGCCGAGTTTTAGCAAGTGTGTAGCTTTGGGTGAAGTGAGGTGTAGAGACAGATGCAGCTTGGAGAATGCATGTGGATATGCAATATGGATTTCTGAGCAGTGTGGAGATGCAGTTGCTCTCTGTTCTAAGTCACTGATCTGCTCTATCTTGTATGAGACTATAGCTTTCAGGCTGTGCTTCATCCTGGGGTTTTACCAAAGCAGCAGTTGTCTCAGTTTTGACTACAAATTCACAGGCAGAATGCCTCTGTGTTTCATTTGTGCCCATATACACAACCACATATCCAGCAGTAGCCTTTTCCTACCAGTGTCCCAACTATAAAATTAAGGAAATTAGGAACACATGTCACGTGGGTATATTATGTCAGTGCAGAAACAGAGCTTTCACCTCAAAGGAGTACTTAAAGACCACTTTCCAACATAGAAACCACTTCAAGAAGTGTTTTGTGATTACAGCAGAAAAAGAAGTCATATATCAAGACACTTTTCAAAGGGAACACCAGGTATAAGAGTGTGGTGGCTTGAATGAGAATGGCCTGCCTGTGCTCATGTATTTGAACACTAAGCCCTCAGTTGGTGAACTGCTTAAGAATTAGGAGTTGTGGCTTTTTTGAAGTAGGTGTGGCCTTGTTGGAGGAAGTGTGTTCCTAAGGGTGGGCTTTGAGGTTTTAAAAGCTTACACCATGCCCAGTCTCTCTCTGGCTTCTGCCTGTGGATCATGATATAAAGCTCTCAGCTATTGTCTGCTTCTTAACCATGGTAATAATGGACTAATCCTCTGAAAACAGTAATCTAGCACCCCATTAAAGGCTTTCTTTTGTAAGTGTTGGCTTGGTTCGGGGGTGGGGGGGGGCTAGGTATGTCCTGGCCATACAGATAGTACTGAGGTTACTGTTAACCTCACTCATTCCTGGCCTTCTAAGTGGAAAACAGGCTATATCTCTCTTATTTTGAAGAGACAACCCTGCACATTCTATATGACTGGTTTTCCTCGTATGTATCTGTGAGCAAGGACTTTGTGCCCTCCACAGAGCCCAGCAATGAATGGCCATTAAAGAGCCCAATTGTAGCTCACGAAAATTTGAGCTCTGGAGCTGGAGAAATGTCTGGGTGGTTAAGAGCACAGAGGGTCTGGGTTTGCTTCCTAGTGCTCATACGGTAGTTCAGTCATCTGTAACTCAGTTCCAAAAGACCCAGTGCTCTCCGTTCTCTGCTGGTTTATGGGGTATACATACATACTTTCCAGCAAAACATTGATATGCATAAAGTAAAACTAAATAATTATTTTTTTAAACTTTTATTTTATTTTTTTTCTTTTTTTCAAGACAGGGTTTCTCTGTTATAGCCCTGGCTGTCCTGGAACTCACTCTGTAGACCAGGCTGGCCTTGAACTCAGAGATCCACCTGTCTCTGCCTCCCAAGTGCTGGGATTAAAGGCGTGTGCCCCCACCGCCTGGCTAATAATTCTTTTTTAAAAAATATAAGTTAGATCCAGATATACAACATTCCACTCTCCACCATCATGGTAGTGTAATAGTAGTATAGTAGTAATTGTTCTTATTTTATTTTATTATTTGTTTGTTTGTTATTTATTTGTTTATTTGGTCTTTTAAAGACAATGTTTTTCTATTTTGCAGCCCTGGCTGCCCTGGGACTTGCTATATATAGACAGGCTGAATTTACAGAGGCCCACCTGCCTCTACCTACCCCAGTGCTGGGGTTAAAGGCTCATCTTGAGAGTTGTAATTAGTTATTTAGATTGAGCGTCTCTAACAGGTATGGACTTTGGAGGAGGGAATCTCCGTGTTTAGTTTCTCCTGTTTTCCTATTTTAGCCGCCCATTTTGTGTATATAGAGGACAAGCATTGCTTTATGTCCCAAGGTTTTAGGAAAGATCAGATTCCTAGGTTCTGCAAGATGAGGCTGAGTGTTCAGGGCAGTCTTCAGAGAGGGGGCCTTTAAGGAATAAATTATTCGATGTTATTAAACTTATCAACCAACATGATCTGAATATGATTTTTAGGTTTTCTTTTTGTACCTTCTATATCTGATGTTACATTGATGTGTGATGGGAGTGTTACATCTGAACTTTAGGGGTGGTTACTTCTAACTTTATGAAATACTGATTTCTAATATCTAATCTTATTCGTTACTATATTAGTCTGGGTTATCTAGAAAAATAGAACTGATAGAATGAATAAATATGTCATGGGATATATTATACACACACACACATATATATGTATATATACACATATATATGGGATAAATTATTTACATATATATGATTTATTAGATTGACTTATAGGTTATGGCCCAACTATTCCAAGAGTGGCTGTCTCCCAGTGGAAAGCTCACAAATCCAAAGGTCTTTTGGTCCATAAGGCCAGCTGGTCTTCAATATACACTGGAATCCAAGAAGTAAGCTCTAATACCAGTGCAGTGAAGGAGTTAACAATAAGAATGAAGGCAAGCAGGCAAAGAACAAGTACTTATTTCTTCCATGTCCTTTATATAGGCTACTACCAAAAGGTGTGGACCAAATTTAAAGTGAATCTTTCCTCCTCAAAGGTTTGGATTTAGGGTGGGTCTTCCTGCTTCACAAGATTCAATCAAGAAAAATCCCTCACTGGTATACCCAGCTGTTAGGTTTTCCTTAATTCCAGATGTAGTCAAGTTGACCACCAAGATTAACCATCATGACTAATAATTTATTTGTATTATTACTTTTATGGTATTATGCCAGATTCTAGTTGGAAAGTTGTTACAGAATAATTGAGATAACAATAGAGTATTATTTTAAATTCTTTTAAACAAAATTGTTCTGCATGTAACAAACCTTATTAAGGAGAGAGACAGACACATGTAACAGACACGGCAATTCAGTAACAAAGGGGCAACCATGAAGAAACAAAGACACATTTTGGGGGTATCTGCCAATCTGGGTGGGCTGACCCTGGGTAGAGAGCAAAGATGGACATTAGCAGCAGCTGCTGCTGGAGTTACCATTTTCCTAGCTTTCCCCCTCAGCAGAATCGGCTGCTTTTTGCTTCTTGGAGACAGAAAGTTAAATTTAGACTTTGGATTCTTTAGAAAACCTTGGAAGTCTCTATTTGATTGATGCATCCTAAGCTTTACTTTCCTGTTTGCTGTTGGACTCTTTTGAGCAATTTGGAATTCTTTTGAAATGTTAGATATGGCTGCTATTTCATGATTGGCTTTGTCTCCTGGGGTTCTTTTGAAGAATATTGTGTTTTTACTGTTAAATGGAGAAACATGGTGACGATGGTGGTAGAGAAGAGAGAAAGCTCTTGAAGGCATGGGGATTCAGACACAAATTCAAAGTCAGGACTGCAGAGGTGCAGAGACACTGTTCTACCACTCTCATAGTCAGAAGTTTCAAAGAGTTATGAAGTATCCTTCTGAAATAGGAACAGGAGAAGTGAAGGTTCCTTCTTGGGGTCCTTAGTCTTATTAAGAAAAGAATTTAAGAATGGGCTCAAATGGAAACTCAAAGACACTATTTTTATAGTTTAAAAGAAAATTCTAGGGCAGGCATAAAACTTAGCAGCTACCTGGAGAAGGATAGAGGACAGAAGGAAAAAGGCCATGCTATTTAAGCTGGTGTCAAGGTCAGATGCGTGGCAGACCAGCAGCCACAAGTCAGGAAGGAGACTATAGAAAAAGTGAGAAAGTCAAAAATATTGTAGAAACTCAAAAGTGTGAGGGAAAACATGCTTAGAAAAGAGAGAGAAAGAAGAAAGAAGTTATATATTTCTGAAGCAGAGAGCATAGAGGCATGCTGCCTACTGGCTTAGTTTGCTTTTGTAATACAATCTAGGACTACCTGACCAGTGGTGGCACTACCTAGAGTGATCTGTGCCCCTACCCCCATAAACATGCTCACAGGTCAGTTTAATGGAATAAATTCTTCAGTTGGCATTCCCTCTTCCCAGGTAACTGTAACTAGTATCAACCTGACAAAAAACTAACCAGCACAACTTGTCAACTTGACATTACAAACATAAGAATCAAACCATAACCTTTATTTTCTTGATTGTCTCCAAGATCTCATGATAATATTATTATAACATGAAACACAGCTCAACTTTTAAAAGCCCCACAGTTTAAAATAAATGTCAACACTTAGGGCTGGGAAATGGTGGCACATGCCTTTAATCCAAGCATTTGGGAGGCAGAGGCAGACAGATCTCCAGGTTTGAGGCCAGCCTGGTCTACATAGTAAGTTCCAGGATAGCCAGGTGTCTACAGAGAAACCCTGTCTGAAAAAACCAAACCAACCAAACAGACAATAAAAAACAAACTATCAAAACCAATACTTACAAGTCCAAGATCTCTTTAAAACTCCAAAGTTTCTTAACTGGTTGCCTGTAAAATAAAATGTAAGCTGTGGTGGTTTGAATATGCTTGGCTCAGGGAGTAGCACTATTATGTGGAGTGGCCTTGTTGGAGGAAGTGTGTCACTGTAGGGTTGGGTGTTGAGATCCCCCTTCTAGCTGCCTGAAAACAGTCTTCTGATTGCCTTCAGAACAAGATGTAGAACTCTCAGTTCCTCCAGTGCCATGCCTGCCTGGATGCTGGCCATGCTTCCCACCATGATGATAATGGACTAAACTTCAGAACCTGTAAGCCAGCCCCAATTAAATGTGGCCCTTTATAAGAGTTGCCTTGGTCATGGTGTCTCTTCACAGCAATGGAAACTCTGAGACATAGGCTAAATACTTTCTAAGAGTGTCTTAGTCAATGTTCTATTGCTGTGAACAGACACCATGACCACAGCAACTCTTATAAAGGAAAACATTTCATTTGGGCTTCCTCACAGGTTCAGAGGTTTAGTCCTTTATCATCATGGCAGGCACATGGAGAGATAACTGAGACTTTGACATCCAGATTGGCCAGAAGCTGGAAGAGAGAAAGATACTAGGCCTGGCTTGAGTATTTGAAACCACAAAGCCCACCCCTAGCAACACACTTCCTCCAACAAGGCCACACCCACTCCAAAAAAGCCACACCTCCTAATCCCTCTCAAGTGGTACCACTCCTTAAATGCAAAGCATTTAAGCAATGAGCCCATGGAGGCCATTCCTATTCAAATCACTGCAAAGAGGGAAGTAACAAGGCAGAGTTACAATTAAAACAAAACCCAAATCTACCAAAAGCTTAGGGTTACCTCTTGGCACTAAGTGTCAACTCTTGAACATGGAGAAATGGAGCTAGTGCCTACCTACAGCCTTCATTTTAACTAACTAATGTTCATGGTACTGGAAGCTACTCTGCATGCTGCCAGAGGCAAAAGTAAATACCAACCTAGCTACAAAACCTTTGATATACAACAGTGATCTGCCTACAAAATAAACTGGTGCAATAGTGACACAAAGTACGAGTAATTGTGGGTTAAAAATGGGATCCTGAATCCTGCCCAGGGCCTGGGCCTCTGGTCGAGGGGGACATAGAAGTTTGACTGTACACCCCATGCTGCTGCGGGGAGGGGGTTGGGCTGTGAGAAGCCGCAGAACCCTGCTCTGGGGTTGGGGAAGCACAGTCTGAGGTCCCTGTGGACCTGCTGGAATTGGCTTGGCAGGTTCTCAGGCTCTTGAACATCCCAGACACTATGCTACGGAAGAGCTGAGACCAGAGTGTGGGCCCGAAGGGAAGGAGGGCAGGAGGAGAGTGCTCCTCCAGCTGGGTCCCGTGGGGGAAGGGAGTCCTTGGCTTACTTGGGCCTGCTGCTTGGCTGGCGGCCACCGCTGGAGAGTGCACCTCCTGGCAGGAGATACGACATGGCTCTTGAGAGGAAGATTCTGCTTCATTGCTCCAGCACAGCAGGTCCTGATGAGAAGAGACAGTCCATGGTTTTAAGGCATTTATTGTAGAAAGAAAGAGAGAGGGAGAGAGTAGGGAAGTAGAGGCCAGTCAAGGCAGAGGGGGTGGGGGGAGGGGGAATGCGGAGAGTGGGGAAGGGGGAGCAAGGGAGTGAGAGGCAAGAGTAAGAGAGGGAGGAGGGGGCAAACAGCTAGTTTTATAGTGGGCCAGGCCTACCTGGCTGTTGTGAGGTAATTGTAGGGAGGAGCATACCTAGCTGTTGCCAGGTAACTGTGGGGGTGGAGTCCAGACAGAATACCAGGAGCTTGGGGCATTGGTCTACTTGACTGATGGCCACACACCTCTCTGCAGGGGACTGTGGGAGGCTGTAGCTGCGAGCTGCAACAGGAGTCTGGGGCCCAAGGAACTTCTCCGAACACCAGCCTTCCTTTGCAGATGGCAGTCACCTACCGGGTCTCCGGGGTTCAAAGCCTGCACTCTGAACTGGGGACCAGGCTGCCTGTGCACAGCTCACTGCCCCACAACTCCCCCTTTTACTTTTTTTAAAAGAGAGGGGTCACTGGAGTGACTGTGTCATTTGTAGTGAAAGTTTTCAAAAGAAAACCCTAAACTGGAGGGGTAACACAACTAAGCCAGAGTAGTAAGGAGGGTTAAGGGTGGGGGTTGGGAAGGCAAGGGATTATTGAACCAATTAATTGTTCCATGGGTAGTACAGTTTGAGGGTATTAACATCAGTTTTAAACAGCATTTGATTAATCTAGATAGACATATTTTCCTTACTATCAGATAACTTCCCTCAGGTTCAGCAGCCATTTGACTTTGGCAGGAGAGTTCATCTGTAGCTGGAAGGTCCCAAGTCTGTCCTCTGTGGGGTTCAGCACGTGTTTTTGGATCTCTGCGTGTGTCTCTTGGGAGTCTTCAGTCAGATGAGGTGACTGGAGGCCGTAAGGGGGTTGGTGCTGAGAGGCCTCCTGCAGGAGACTAGATGGCCAGCTCTTTAGGCGAAGGCCTGTTCCATTATTCCATACAGCTTCAGGTAAGGAAATGCTTCCATGAGATCCAGCTGTAAGGCATTTTCTCAATTAGTGATCAAGGGGGAAGGGTCCCCTGTGGGTGGTATCCCTGGGCTGGTAGTCTTGGGTTCTATAAGAGAGCAGGCTGAGCAAGCCAGGGGAAGCAAGCCAGTAAGGAATATCCCTCCATGGCCTCTGCATCAGCTCCTGCTTCCTGACCTGCTTGAGTTCCAGTCCTGACTTCCTTTGATGATGAACAGCAACATGAAAGTGTAAGGTGAATAAACCCTTTCCACTTGGTTATGATGTTTGCACAGGAATAGAAACCCTGACTAAGACACACACACACACACACACACATGTATGTATATACATACACACACACATATATATATACATATATACACACATATATGTATGTATGTATGTATGTATGCATATATGACCTGTAAGGGGAAACAATGCCCAGACTAAACATTTTGAGTCAAGAAAATTCCAAAAATGCTATGTACTTTTGTTGCTGGGAGATGTTGGTAGTACCTGTTGTAAAAGTCTGAAAATCGCTGAAGGAAGGCCCCAGACTGGGCAGTATGCAAAGAGCGTTTATTCTGCAGAAACAACCAGCATGCAGGGGTCAACCATTCTCCAAAATGGCAACCCCAGACAAATGCACCTAGGGAACCAGGGGAACTCTCTAGAAGGATTAGGTAATCTCTGTTTAATTGGTAAGGGCCAAGTGGTGACATTAGCATAACTTTGATTGGCTGTTATGTTAGGTCTATATTTAGAGTGGGTTAGGTTATCTAAAATTTCATTGGTGGGTGCTGGGGAGGTCACAGGGGTCAGCTTCTGATTGTCTTGTGCCAGGTAGTCAATAGTCTGTATTCCTATGTCATGAACATTTAACTACAGGATGAGATAGGACTTTCCAGCACAGACGACCCAGTCTGGGATAAGATGTTTTCCCATTCTTGTGGTTATCCTCAGCCTGTTCTTTGGGAGAGGGTTTTATGACCTTGTTTTTATATTTTATAGTTTGTTCCTGGAGCTGTTGCCTTGTGGCCTTCTTCTAGAAATGAAGCCTGGTCCTTAAATGGAGACAAATGGGACTTAGGTTGTCTTTTTGTATTCAGTCCACTTTGTTATATTAGGAGGCACCTCAGCCATTTGTCTTACACATCTATCTATCTATCTATCTATCTATCTATCTATCTATCTATCAATCATTTCCACCTTTTCCTTGATGATAAGGGGCCATGTAATCTCTTTTGTAACTACTTCTTGTTGTTAGCATTGTTGTTAGTGCCCAAGAAGGCTGGATGTCAGTCAAAGCCTGAAAAGGAGAGAGGAATATAGGCTTGCGGGGATGTCCAGTTTGGAGATGTCAGTGAGCCAGGAGCTCCCTAATAGTATGTAGTCTAGAAAAGGGCATTGTATACATTGGCATCAAATATAGTTGTGAGTTTCCATGTAGGTGTTGGGAACTGAATCCAGGTCCTCTGCAAGAGCAGCAAGTTTTCTTAAACACAGACATTTCTCCAGTAGCTATATCTTAACATTTTTAATATCGACAGTAACACAGTAATCCAGTTGATTGGACTCAGTTAATATTTCTTCCTCTTTGTAACTTGGAAGAAGTTTAGTTGTAGTTCTAAGAGTTTTAGATTAAAACAAAAGATGTACCACAAAATGAATTCTTTTGGGGAGATTTAAAGTAAGACTTGGCCAACTTAAAATCAGGAATTGAAAGAAGTCCAAATTGGGGGGTGGAGGTGGGGATGGGGAGGCTGGAGAGATGGCTCAGCAGTTAAGAGCACTGACTGCTCTTCCAGAGGTCCTGAGTTCAATTCTCAGGAACCACATGGTGGCTCACAACCATCTGCAATAAGATCCAATGCCCTCTTTTGGTGTGTCTGAAGACAGCTACAGTGTACTCATATACATAAAATAAATTGATAGTTTTTTTTAAGAACAACCAAAAAAAAAAAAAAAAGAAAGAAAGAAAGAAGGAAACAGTCTAAATGATATTTGTTTGGATTCAGACCCCCAGGACAAGGGACTGAGGTGCATATTTTACATATCAAAGCAGACCTGGCTTCTAGGTTCTCTCAGCATCCCTCAGTCCCTACCTGGCATACCCTGTCCCCAACCCTGAACTTTCCAGCCCCAAAGCTGGGTGGACTGCCCTAACCCCAAAGGTTCTTCCCTATATAATTCAGACATTTTGGGTTCTCCTCACTTTCCCCTCTCTCTTTCTCCTCTTCCTCTCCCTCCTCTTCAGTCTCCTTCTCTCTCTGCACATGTGTGCATGCACATGCACACACACACACACACACACACACACACACACACACACCCTTTCTTTTTTTTTCTCCACCCTTTCCCCCTTGGTGACTTCTCTCCTTGGTCCTTGGGGCCAGTGAACCCACCTGAGAGCAGTTTCCCAGTAAATCTGCATTTAATTTAACCTAATCTGGTTTGAATTAGCTCATTTCACCTTCAGAGAGATAACCTGTCAATACTGAGTAATGAAAGAATTTTCTATGAAACTAGTAAAAAAACATTGAGTCCTCTTAAACAAGAACACTCTATTCAGATAAGGCAGGAACCTGGGTAAGTAAAGTGTTTTAAATAAAAACATGACTCATGAGAAGATGTAATATAATCCTCCCTACTAAATGTTAGAGAGATTTTCAGTCTGCTTGCTTAGGTACTCAGTTGTTAAACCTGAGGGTCATCCAATGAGTATATGAGTGTTAGGTTTTGGATGGAGTGGGATAGTTTAAGAAGACACTGAGATGGATCACGAGGGAATGAGTTGCAAGAGTTGTTAATGTCATGTAGACAGACAGAGGGGCAATAGTATGGTAGGATGGGAAGGGTCACAGGAGAGTTCAGCACCAGCCACAAACACCTGGGACTCAGGGAGCGCTTGGCAGAAGTGAAAGTCTCTTCTCATAGCCTCTTGAGATAGAGTAGTTTCACAGCACGAGCCTGCAGCTGGGTCTCATGACCAGGCAGGAAGCTGGAACAGATGTGTTTGGTACTAATAGTCAGTGGCACACTTGCCAGGTAAGAGATCCTGCATTTCAGCCAGGGACTCACAGACAATTCTGACATTACACTTATACATATGTGCTCTCAGAGGGAGCTGGTCTAAGTTTGAGGTGAGATATATAAATCTAAGAGTTCATTTCATGAAGTTTTGCAGTACAGGGTCAGTTAGAAGTACCTGCTAGGGTCTATTCCCTCCAGGATAAAGGGACTCTGATGTGCTATATATCAGGGCCACATTTTCTTGACTCCTAACCCATGGTGACTTCTCCTTTTTCCTCCTGTACTTTCTTCTTCTTTGTGGCCCCTCTCCGACCCCCACACCCTGGGAACCTAAACCCCACCTATGTTTCTTCTGCCCAGCTATTAGCTGTTGGCATCTTTATTTACCAATCAGAAATAACTTGGGAGAAGGGTCACAGACTCCAGGCCCACACTTAAAAACCTCAACATGATACTTGTATAAGGAGACTACTGATGTTTTTAGGAGAAGGAATAGGGGCAATGTTGGCAATTTCTCAGAGCCATCTGTTTATTTTACCATCAACCTATAGCCTTAAGGTCATAGACACAATTAAAAAATTGTACAGTAGGTCGAATTTTACAAATAGATATTTGTCCACTAAAATAAGTTTTAAGATGTGTTTATTGTAAGAATTGAGCAAACAGGGACACCTCATAAAAATACTGGGAAGCCAGGAATGTCCATAAGCTTAAAGTCAGGGAGCTTCAAAAGAGTTTACTGAATAAACATCTGTCCCCAGGAGATGCCCCAATTGCCGGGAGTAATGCTCGATTCCAGAAAATGTCCCATTCGCAATGAGGGGCAGATCTCTCCCCACACCTTCTGCTTGCAAAAGGTATCTCCTCCTCACCTGGCGCACAAAGAACAATGGACACAAAGGACAATGGGTTCTGCCAATGAGAGAGAACCAACTCATGCTGTAAACTAAAACCTCTATGCTGAAAAGGGTATAAAGAGTGTGTGCTTTTGTTCCTCGTGGTTGTCTTTGCCCCAATTGCAGGGCGACCCTAGTATACTGGATCATTAAACCTCTTGCCTATTGCATCAATCTCCATCTCTGGGTCTTTGTGAGTGGGACATCCTGGACATAAGACTCAGCTCTCTGGATCTTACATTATCAGGTACCTTAACTTCTAGCTATATCTTCATTTTTCCTTTTCCAGTTTGGAAAAATCTTTCACTTTAGGACAGAACTAATTTACAATCTAAAACACTTTCTTATCCAAGAGCATTTCTATTTAAAAAAAAATCTTGGGGCTAGAGAGTTGGCTCAGCAGTTAAGAGCACTGGCTGTCCTTGCAGAGGACCCAGGTTTTATCCCCAGGACCCACATGGTAGCTCACAACTGTCTGTAACTCCAGTTCCAAGGGATCTGATGCCATTTTCTGGCCTCCACAGGCACCGAGCATGCTTATGGTACATAGACATACATGCTGGGAAAATCCTCAGACATGTGTAAGAATTATCAAGCATGAGTCTTTTCTACCCAATACTATTATAAAACTTGTGTTTAGGACAAGGAATTAAGATCTTTTTGTCTCTCCACCACTTAAGACTTAAAAAGGCTTTAACCCTCCCAGGAAAGCCTTTGTTTACTCAAAGGCCCAGTGCTCTAGGAATCTGATGGCCTGGACTCTTTTACTTGCCCTCCTTGACTCCCTATGAACCAGTTCTCTTTAGACTAGCCAATGGAGTAAGACTGTGAGGCTGGACCCAGCCAATGGGGAAAAGAATAATAGCCAAATGCACTTCCTGTCTTGGTGTGTGTTTGCTCTTCCTGATTACACCCTCCTAATCAAGAGTAAAGTCTGCCTTGTTCAGACACTTCAGTTGAAATGGTGGTCTCTTTCTTTTCATTATATTTTTAAAAATTCTTAGCAAAAATATATTTTGTAACTTTCACTCCCCTCTCTTTTCTTCCTTCTTTCCTTCCTCCCTCCATCCCTCTTTCACTCTTTCTTTCTTTCTTTCTTTCTTTCTTTCTTTCTTTCTTTCTTTCTTTCTTTTTTCCTTTCTTTCTTTCAATACAAGATCTCTATATATAATCCTGTCTGTTCTGTTCTGGAACTTGCTAAGCAAAGTGTCCTTGCCTTTGTCTCTAAAGTGCTAAGATGAAAGATGTGTGTTATCATAACTAGAAACAGTTCTTTCTTAATAAAAATAACTATATATTCCAATGTGGAAACTCAGGAAGCTGTGTATGGAACATAGGAAAGACAGTATCTCATTTGGCCCTTCCAGGCATCTGAGAGGGGAAGAGAGTCTGACATGTCCATCTCTACTCTTTTTGTCTTTTTTTACTTTGTGGTACCTGTTCACATTTGTGGTGGGCATGGTAGTAATTTTAGTAAGTCATGGATAATAAATTGCATAGGGTCATAAGAAATTGAGTTATGATGTACTGGGCAGTAGCGCCTAGCCATAAAGAATTATAGGCTTATCTTTGCTGACCGGAAATTCAGCTCTATCTGCAGAAACAATATGCCCAGGTTTAGAAAACAACTCACCTTGTTCCCAGTCAAACCACAAAACAAACAAACAAATAAATTAAAGTAGCTGTATCTTTTTGGTAGCTGCCTGCATCTGTGTCTATGTGTATATTCATACCCCAGCCTCTCTAGATGTACTCAGCCTTTACCCTTCAAAAAGAGGCCCCTCACTGTTCCAGTAAAGCAATCTCAGCTGCCGAGATCCAGTCTGTCTCCTTCTCTGCCTCAGTTTTCTGTTTTCTTCCTCCTTCTGCTCCTCCTCCTCTGCCTTCCTTTTATTGGTATGGTTTCTCTGTGTATCCCTGGTTGTCCTGGAACTCACTCTGTAGACCAGGCTGACCTGGAACTCAGAAATCCACCTGTCTCTGCCTCTCAAGTGCTGGGACTAAAGGTCTGTGCCACCATTGCCTGGCTTGCCTCAGTTTTCTTACAGTAAGTTATTTTATCCTTCCTTAAAGCTGAAAGCACAGAGATAAGTTGTTGTACTAGGTACATTGTAAAAGGAGCTGCATTTATTTCGTGTCCTGTTAGAAGTAAATAAGAATTATTTTCTCATATCAGTAGGTTTCAGAGTTCCTCTGTATGCCCCCTAAGTATAAGAATAATATATAATTGGTCTGGTCCCAAACCAGAGGTGCTTTTACATAGACCCATGTTTACCAGATCACAAATATACAGGAAGCACTAGGCTTCTGTCTTTTCTGTGTAATTCCCAGAATTAACCTGTAATCCCCACATGTCTAGGAACCAGGTAACTTCCTGGAATGTTGGAAATTGTAGTCTTGGGAAATAACAAAGTCTCATTGGAAAGTATGGTGGCCGACAAGATTGTCCTTACAAGCCCCTGCAACATGGAAAATTCCAGTGAATGATTCTGACCAAAGTTCATCGTTGGTCAATTTGCTTTAAATTTGGCCCCAAATGGTAGAGGGTATGTTGCTGTTGTTGTTGTTGTTGTTGTTGGTGTGTGTGTGTGTGTGTGTGTGTGTAGGCTTAACACCTGGGAGCTGGTGCTTGCCTGCCTATGTGTTTTTAGTTTATTTTAGGTATGAAAAATTACAGTTTGCTTTGTGTCTGAGCCCATGTGAGTGAAAAAAAGAAATAAGAAAAGAAAAGTATGTTGTAGGAAAAAGTTTATTGTGGATAAAAGGATAAGTGTAGTCAGAGGCGTAGACAGGGACATCTGGGGAAGTCCAGAGTAGTGATGGCCAGACTAAGCTGTGTCAGGTAGGGAGAGGAGGGAGGGGAGTCATCTACAGTAGCCCGGAGGCCCAAAGGTACAAAGAGAGTGGGTACCCAAAATGTTTGGATTATATAGGAGGAAAGAGTAGCCTAGCCCCCTGGGCTGGAGAATTCAAGGTAAGGGGTGAGGTATGCCAGCCAGGGGGAGGGCCCTGTAAAAGGTAGGGAGAGAGAGATTACATGGAGAACTTGGTAGGTGGGGTTCACTTTGATATGTTAAATATCAGTCTTTTAGCTCAGGTTTAAAACCTAATACCATGTTACAGGGAGGTAGCAGGCTTGCTAAGCCCCCAGGATATACATTATATAAGGCAAGCTGAAACTAAGTATAAAATAAACAAGTAAATTGGATACCTTGATCCAGGCCCCTGGGAAAGTCTACCTCCCGGAAGTGCCTAGCCAAATGGAAAGATAAGGGAATTTCAAGTAGGATAATAACAACTGCTTTTGTGCCAAGTTGACTCATCAAGCATTTTCACTGTCCTTTGGGCTGACAACCAGCACTGCAGAAATGATAATGAAATTGCCTCATTTTTGGTGTGCCTACACAGAAACATAGTTCTTGCCTCAAAAGTCATGAGTGACTATGGCCCGGGAACACAGATTTAAGTGATCCCAAATTTCGTATTGTAGCATAGAAGCAGTTTCATGATGTCTTTATGGTGACAGAACAAGGGGAGTCATAGCATTTTAACATCAACTGGTGGGATCGTCAGAGAGCCGTCTACAAGCAGATGGAGAACTCAAAACTGCTGGCCTTATATGGGACCTGGTAGCATTCTCATCCATTTGATTGGTGGAGATTAGGGTTTTGTTAAGTTTGTTAATGCACACCCTGAAAGGCATTTATCTGCTTATCAGGATATTAGGTCTGACACAGAGTTGAGCAATGACTGGCTCTCTGTGGCCTAAAGGTATCCAAAAATCAAAAGTAATGGCTGTGGACCTGCAGCATCCTAACCCCTCCATACCACTGAACTTGTAATCTATCTATCAGGTTTGTAGGCCCAGCTTCGTTCCAGGAACTTTTCAAGATTCTTGATGTTTCGAGTTCATTATTAGGGACTGAGGGTCTTGTTTCTCATACCAAGCATCCAAGAATTGCTTAGTTTTTAAATGACACTCCCCTCCCTGCCCTTCAGTTCCCCCCTTTTTTTTTTAAGATAAGGATCTTGAAAACTACCCTTTTCAATGAGGCAACAGCAGCAGTAAAATGGTGAAACTGCCTGCAGTTTCACAACTGGGTTCTTCTCAGCCAGGAGGGAATAAAGGACCTGAAATAAAGGGTTTGAAATGCAAAGAGAAAACACCCAAGTTGTGTCCCAATCAAGGCTCCACTTTACTCAGAATAAGCCAGGGTTTTTATAGTCACAGGAGAAACCGAAACCAAGTCTTTAGATTATACTGCAAAGAAAGTTCAGGTGCCAAAGTCCTGAGGTTCAGAAGATGTTCAGACAACTGGTGTACTCAGGCAGTGGGCGTGCTCAGGCAATGGGCATACTCAGGTGGTGGGCATACTCAGGCAGCTTCCTCAAAGATGAACCGAACGGATAGTCAACAGAGAGCATCTGTCTTAGCTCCCAGGTGTTAGCCTCCAAGCAGGGGCTGCTAGAAGTCCGATGGCTGAAGCGAAGGGGGAAGGTAACAAAATGGAGAGAGAGCACAGGCAGACAGGCCAATATCTCCTATAGTGTTGACATAATTACAAGTTCAAAATTCATCCTAAATATGTTTATATTCACACACACATATTTTTCACACACACACATTTTGAATTAAACATGCCAAGAATAAATTAATTTTGTCAGACATCAAGTTAAAATGTAGAAAATAATTGGCCACAAAGTTTCTTATGCAGTTGATCTTAGAAAGTCTATGGGCAGCTTGAGTTTTGACACATGCTCTTTTAGACAACAACAACACAAATGTCATGTTTGATGCTTATTCTTGACTGTTGACTGTGGAATAGAATCAACTAACAGGCACACCTCTGTGAGAGTGTGTGACTGTAACCCAGGAGAGATTAACTGAAGAGAGAAAGCCTTTGTCCAGCGTGGGCAGCACATTTCAGTGGCAGCCTGAATATAAAGAGATAGAAGGATGAAGCAGAACTGCTTGCCCACATCCTCTTCCTGCTGGTGGGTGCATCTGTCTCACTGCCATGGTCATCAGTGGCTGACAGAATCTAGCTTTTCAGTACAGACCAGTGGCTTTTCAGTTATCCTCTTGGCCTTCAGCCTCAGATTAGGATAGTTTATATCCAGCTTTGTGGACCAAGGAGCTACCAGATTCTTAGCTTCTCCAGGATGTGGTAGGCATGATTGGACTACTCAGGCCCTAGTATGTAAGGTAATATAACAACCCCACTTATAACATTTATCCATTCGAAGAGCTCTGTTCTTCTAAAGAACCCTAACATTTGTAGTATGTGCAGGGATCCTACAAAAGCAGAACATTAAGAACAGCATTCTCTAGTAGGATCAGTGGCATCTATAGCTGACTTTCAGTTTTGATTATACTGAAAGCTACTAGAGGCTCTCCAGTTAGTGTGGAGAGCACTGATAACTGATGGCACAGTGCATTTAATGAACTGTGCAAGATAAATATATTTGATGGTACTGTAAAGGAATTAGTGACTATGTAAAACTTCTGAACAGTTAGTTCTAGAAAAGTAAGGAATAAAAAGATGGTAATCAGTTACTGTTAGCATTTTCTCTAGGCTCTGCCCAACAGTTACCTAGCAACAGTCAGGTATGAGCCTGGCTCACTTATAAAAAGACTATTCAGGCTTCTCTCTCTTTCTCTCACTTCCCTTCCCCTCTCCCTCTCCCTCTCTCTCTCCCTCTCCCTCTCCCTCTCTCTCTCCCTCTCCCTCCCCCCTCTCTCTCCTTCCCTCCCCCTCCCCCTCTCCCTCTTCTCCCTCTCCCTCTCTCCCTCTCCCTCTCCCTCTCTGTCCTTCTCTGTCCCTTTTCTTTTTCTACCTCTACTCCCTTCCCCAAAGCCCCTTCTTATGTCCAAAATAAACTTCATTTTATACTAGGCCAGTCATATGGCTGATACCTGGGGGTGGGGTTGCCTCAGCATGGTCCTGCTAAGTCACCCCTTCCCACCACATCATGTTCCAGCCTTATAAAACATATCAGTTACTTCTAGCATCTCTGAAAATAAAAGAATGAGCTCAGAGATGAAATTTCTCAATTCAGATGTGTGTAAAATATAAAGAGTGTCCAGAAAGAGAAAATGGCTTCTTCATTCCTGAAGCCATTTGGTAACTCAAGTTACCACAACTAAACCCAGTTCTTCACCATATTGATACAGAACTATTGGTGGTGTATTTGGGTGTGACAGAGCCTTTCTTGGCTCTGTTGTATTTAGCTTGAGAGATGAGGGACCTGGAAACTCAACAATCAAACAGCTGCCCCAAGCCAGAGGCTTTTGGGTTTTTGTCTTGTGAATTAGAAGATTGAAACTTAGACTATGGAGAGTAAATTCTAGAAAGTATTTACTGTAGGGAGCTCTAGAGACTGAGCAGAGCTCATGTGGAGCAGGAAGATTACCAGGAGTCAGGTACTACCAGGAATCCTGTTAATCAAGCTTTATGGGGCTGGTGAGCTGGCTCAGCGGTTAAGAGCACTGACTGCTCTTCCAGAGGTCCTGAGTTCAATTCCCAGCAACCACATGGTAGCTCACAACCATGTGTAATGGGATCTGATGCCCTCTTCTGGTATGTCTGAAGACAGCAGCAGTGTACTCACATACATGAAATAAATAAATCTTTAAAAAACATTAAAGCTTTATGAAGCTTGGAGTTAATAAGCCTTCATAATGGAGGAAGAGTGTAGATGAGTGGTCAGGCCAGTTTGCATTCCAGGAATCAAGGTCCTCAAGGTTTCGGTCATGGCCTCAGTTTGGTCCAGGAAAGGGAAGCCAACCACTCCTTTAGAGAGGAGAGAAAACCAGACCCCCTTCCTACCTAACATTGCTAAAGGTGCCAGAGGCACCTTTAGCATAGTAGATATTTCTGACAAGGACAAGGTTGTAGACATTCCCAAGGACATTTCTGGCCTTCAGCCAAGAAAGAAACTGATTACATTGGGGTGTTTTACTTGAAACTGCCTAGTCAATTTCTACCTCTAGTTCTCATTAGTATGATTGGCTGAGTTATAGTGAAACTTTTAGTTCTGACCTCAAAAGGGTGTGAATAGTTAAAGTAAGGACATTAATTGGAAAAGAATGTGGCCCTGTAATTTGAGATGTGTGTTGGAGGATCTTGAGAATGAGGCCACTAAACTCTCTGATTCTGATAACAGGTTTATTTTGCCCGAGGAAGTAGCCACCCTACTCTTAGAGAGGATATCCTTTTCCCTCACTCCATTGGCTCCATTGCCCTGCCTGAGGAAATTAATCATTCACAGTCAGTGGATCCGGCAAGGATTTTCCCTGAAGGAAATGATGAGCAAGACAATGTTAACAATTCTCATTGCCCACCTTCACCACCTTTCTTGGCCTCTAGATGACAATCAGATATAAACAGCCTATGTTCATGGAATTTAATTCATTATTGTGAAGCAGAGGTCTTGATAGGGTGGTGGAACATCCACTAAATTTTCACTTATGACCCTAACAAAGTGGCAGTAACCAAGAGGATTGGTGCATGGTCTCCAGAAGACTGTATGCTCTATGAATCAGCATCCAGTGCATAGTACTGTTTCTCCCATAGCCAGGTGATTTGGCTACTATTCTTGCCACTGTGATAAAATATGACAAAAGCAGGAGGAAAACGGGTTTCTCTTGACTTCTAGTTCAAGGCTAAGGATCATCACCGTAGGAAAGACACAGCACCAGGAGCTTGAGGAAGCTTATTACTTGTACTCACCGTCAAGTAGCAGAGAACAAACGTGTATTCTCGGCTCACCTTCTCCTTTTCTATTGTCCAAGATCCCATGCCCAGAAATTGTGCCACCTATAATAGGTAGGTCTGCCCACTAAACTTAATTAAGATAATCCCCACAGGCATGTTCAGAGGCTGGCCCTCAGGTGATTCTACATTTCATCATGTTAACAGCTGCGGATTACCCTTCACACCAGCAATCAAGGGGTGCAAATGAGAATGGTAATTATCACCATCATTCCTAATGTCCCACTAGCAAAAGTTTTGCTGCCTGCCTACTTGACCCTTTGCTCTGGTGGCCTAGAAGTCTTGGTTCCAGAGGATCAAATGCTGCTAAGACTTCCCCTTGGCCTCATTTGGATCCTGCTGCCCTTGAGTCGACAACAGGCTAAGCAAGAAGTTACAGATTTTTCAGGGGTGACTAAGCCTGACTACCAAGAAGGAAATGGACTGCTTCTCCACAATGAAAGTAAGGATGAATAATATGTCTGGAGTAAAGGAGATATTCTACGGTACCTCTTGGTATCGCAGTGTCTAACTAAGGTAAATGGGAAGCTCTAACTCAATCCAGGAAGGATGACTAATGTAGGCTTAGATTTTCCAAAACCTACTTTAATAGGGGTTCTCTGTGGTATCCCCACTGACTGTTGGCATCTTTATTTGCCAACCAGAATTAACGTGGGGGCACATGCGCAGGGACTACATGCACATTCCAGGTCTTGGGGTCCTGTACTTAGCATTACAATAGACAGTAAAAGACAAAACCTCAACAGTTGAGTCCTACTTATACTCTCTCCAAACATCGAGTGTTCTCTCACAGGTCTTGTAGGTGTGGTTAAAGAGAAGGTTTTTAATTGTAGATTTGAGGGAAAGTACAGCTAGAGGTATCAGGAAGGGTCCAGGCTGGAGAGAGAAAGTAGTAGACTAAAACATGACCAACATACTGAACTGGGCCATGAGAGGAGAGGGAAAGAGCAGAGAGAGAAGAGGAGAGAAGGCAAGGTAGACCAAGGAAGAAATCAAGGACCAAGAGACCAAAAGCAAGCCAAGAAGCCAAGGGAATGTGTGGCCAAAGTGGCTATTTTATATTGGAAAGAGAAGGTAGAGGAAGCGAGGTAACATCCAACCCCTGGGATGGAGAGGTCTAGGGAAGGAGGCATGAGGAAGCGAGGTAACATCCAACCCCTGGGATGGAGAGGTTTAGGGAAAGAGGCATGTAAGAAGTGCTGGGAGGAGCCACAGGTACTTGTCCTGGATGTCTTTGGGACCTGGAAAAACTTGGACTTGTGATAGTTACTCTTGATTGGTTACTTGATTGGGTGTAGCATTAGCTTAGATAAAAGTCTCTGGGATAGTCTGCTGGAATATTTCCGGGAAGGAGTAACTGAGTGGGGAGCCCCTGTTGGTAATGGCTCAGTGTTAAGAGGAAAAGCAGTGTTCCATGATGGCGAGTGCATGTAACTAACCATGCTGCTCTCCTTCACGGACCTCAGAACACAGCTTCTTTTTGTTAGATATGGATTGAAGACCAGACTCTGCTGGAGTCTAAGCCTTCAGCTCCAGCGTGGGGCTGCTGGGGCATTCAGCTTCACCAACCAAGCATGAGAACACAGAATGTTCTCAGCCTCTTAAGCATACATGTGCAATTGTTGGAGCACTCTGTAAGTTTAAATCTGTAAACAATCTAATAAATCCTCATTTGTAATATTCATTCTATGGTTCTCTTTCTCCAGAAACCCCTAATATAATATCTGGAAAACAGTTATCATGAATATATGTAACAAAATTGCACTAGACCAGACTACTTTTAGGAAAAACAAAGTAGGAAGTTTAGCTATCTGTATTTATGAAATATAACAAAGACTGAAAACCAATAGATCAACAGAGTAAGCTTGTTATAAAGACACAGCCTAATGCCACCTGTTAAAGCTAATCAGCAGGAAGGAAAGACCTTTACTGCCTTAGTTTCTCTTCTGCTGCTGTGATAAAATACTCTGGCAACAGTATTGTAAGAGATAAAGGGCTTATCTTGGCTCACAGTTCAAGGACAGTCTATCATGATATTCAAGTGCCAAATTTGAAGTGCCTAGTCATACTTCTCTATGTTTAATTTTTTTAAAAAAATTTGTGGTGAGAGTCACTTTTAAAGCATTTGAAGATTTCATTGCCCTGCATAAAGCATCTGTTATTTCCTGTGTTAAAATGAGTAAAATGAACCATAGCTTTTACGTTTTCCTCTCTTTGCATGTTGAAATCCAGTCTCCCTAGTACCACTCTGTGCTTTCTCCGATGTATTTTTTTGGCATCTTTATTAAAAATACTATGTAGTCGTAGTTCTGTAGTCTTACACCTACATTCCCAAATATACCCCATTGATCCATGACTCTGTTTTTGTATCAGAACCATGCTATTTTTGTTACTATGACTCTGCTGTATAACTAGGAATCAGGTATCCTGATACCTCCTACAGTATTCTTTTTATTTAGAACATTTGACACACATGTTTATTGCTTCTCTATTTATAGTAGCTAGGAAATGGGATCAACCTAAAAGTTCATCAACATATTGCTGGATAAGAAAAGGTGGTACATTATACATGACAGGATATTACTCGGCTGTAAAGAAAAATGAAACCATGAAATCCACAGGTAAGTGGATGGAACTGGAAAAATTAAACTGAGTAAGTAATTCAGGTACAGAAAAACAAATGCTGTATATTTTCTCCCATATGTGATTTTAATTTCAAACATTTTGTTTTGTGCATTTAACTTAGAGCACAAGTAGAAGCCATGAAAAGAAAAAAAAGGACCTGTGTATGTGGGGGAGGGCAGGGGTGGTAACGGAATGGCGACAGCATTACAGAAAAATGAAAGTATAGAGGTGGAATTATGAAAGCAGAAAGGCTAAATCATGAAGGGGTATAGCACTATGGAAGAAATCATGGGTTGGGGAGGGCCAACCCAAAGTAAAGATGCGTGAAAAGCCATGTAGGAGTCTACTATCTCACAACCCAGGTAAAACATAGTTGAAGGTATAGTAGAATACATTGGATATAAGAGAGAAGATACCAGAAACTAAAGGACTAAGCAAGGATAGGGTGGGAGGGTGAGAGAGAGAAGGGGTTGATGATGGGTTAACCAAAACTAAGGACATATGTGAAAACCTATGAATTATTAGTGTAACTTCAAAATATGACTGTAAGAAGAAAAGAGTTGAAGTGGAAGTAATGTGCATGGTTAACCCAGAAGACATGGACTATTAAAGTTGTGCAAAAGTAGTGCAAAACATAGGTAACCTCCTTAGGAATTATTATTGGTGAGGGAGGCTTCAGAGGTATCTAAAACAATGCGGGCTATTGACATTGCCATCAGGTATGCACTGTAACTACATGATAAGACCTGATTGCTAAAAGTCCTACACATATTGAATCCAGGATGCATAGAAGTCAATCTCAGTCTGAGGAACTTCCTCTCCTCTGGCTAGCTTTCATTGAGCCTGAAGCTCTGTAGGCTTCTGAGGAAACAATTAAAAAGGTATTGTCTTACTCAGAGCTGGACGCTGCATGCTACATTGTTGACATGACAGACAAGATCCACCCACTGGCAAATAGTGGTACAAACTACTTCCTAATTGGATTTTTTTTTGTTGTTTTTTGTTTGTTTGTTTGTTTGTTTGAGACAAGGTTTTTCTGTATAGCCCTGGTTGTCCTGGAACTCACTCTGTAGACCAGGCTGGCCTCGAACTCAGAAATCCGCCTGCCTCTGCCTCCTAAGTGCTGGGATTAAAGGCATGTGCCACCACTGTCTAGCCTTCCTAATTGGATGTGAGTCCTGTTCTACAGGAGGAAATTTCATGTCTGCCTCTGTAATCCTACCTAAATTCCTATGTCTTGGTTATAGGCCCTGAGGTAGACCTGCTATTTTTAACTTTATTTAACCAAATGGTGTAGCGGTGAATTAGTTAAACTACTTTGGCTTTTGGTGAATGGTGTGTATGCTGCACCCGCCCAAAAGCTCTCCAGATTCTTGAATGAAAGACACACATATGCTAGCTGCTTTCAGTTTTGATATAAATTTTGATATGCCTTGATTAGCTCAATGGCTGGACATTTCTAAACTTCCCCAAGGCTAGCATACATTTCCCTCTGGCACTCCTGGCTTAACATGTTCTAAATCTATGTTTTATCTTTGCTGTTACTTTCTAGGCAGCTTCCCATAACCCCCACCCCAATATGGCCAGTTTCCCTTTCTATCTACATTGCTGGATGATTTTTCTTTTGCAGCTCTTAAATCGGATCCCTCTCCTTCTAAGTCATGGCAATTCTCCTCTTCTTCCCGGCAGTATCCCCTGCCCTTGCCCGAGAAATCTAAAAGTCCTGCCTCTGTCTTTCTGCCCAGCCATTGGCTGTATGACAATTCTTTATTATCAGTTGAAGCCAGCTTGGGGCGGGGACCCTCAGATCTGGAAGTGTGGCTTTGGACCCAAACTAAGACAAAGCATTAGAACTAATTCTGAACAAAATGGTCAGGTCGTCAAATTGTCTTCTAAATATTTATGTGTATACCTGCATATGACCTGAACATCACTAAACCAGTCAAGATCCTGACATAGATGGGGAGATGTTTCTTTAGGACTCATCCCTTACTAAGGAGATATTGGCAATCGCTAAGCTGCCAGGGAGGGAGAGTCATTCTGATGCCACTGTGGTGAGGTCATCTAAGGTTGCAGGAACACATTCAATTTATCTGCTTATTTAAAGAATGGGAAGGCAGGAAAAGCAAGGTCTTAGCACGCAGCCAAGTTTTATTGAAAGCAGAATCCCAAACAGACAAAGCACACAAAGAAACGGACTTCCCCAGTAGAGAAGGAGCTCCAGGTCTGGAATCCAAGTTCATCTGGCAGAGCCCCAAGTTTTATAAATTTGAGGATGTTGTAAATTTTCTTTCTCCTTCAGAATTGGCTCATTTGGCTTATGGTTGGGACCTGGATAATCCAGACAAAGAAAGGGAAACTGATCGGTACTTGGGCTAGGAGCCTGCTCACTCCCACCCTCGGCGTGGGAGAATGGACAGTCCCACTAAACAGTTCCCTCAAGCAGGAAAAAAAAAACCTCTGGGTCCTTATCTTGGAGAGAGAGAAGAATTAAATCAAGAACTCGAGCATTTTAATATGTAAGAGAAAAGTACATGAACATACCAAACTGGGCAGAAAAAAGTTCAGGAGGTCCCAGTTCCATACAAAGAACTATAAGCAATTGAGGAAAGCTGTTCTTCCCTCTCTCAGGTAAGAGCAACAATTGGTTGTCCTGTGCCAAACGGTCAGCTCTGAGAACATACATACAGGTAATATTATATATATATATATATATATATATATATACACATATATATATATACACACATATATATATATACATGTATATCCATATGTATGTGTAAGTGTAATAACAATTAGCAAAAAAAGAAAGGCCATGAAATCATGAATTTGAAGGAGATCAGGAAAGGGTGGGTATATGGAAGGGTTTGGAGGAGGAATGTCAAAACTAAATTGTAATCGCGATAAAATTTAAAAAAGGACTTGAATCCACTTGGAACTTCTTTTCCTTGTCTGTCTTCCTACCTGGGAGCGTTTTGAATCCTATGCCCTCGTTCTTCCCTCTCACAGGTCACCCTAAAACTGCTTTTAAAGTTTGGGGAGACAATTCTTTTGGCTACTTCCTGCTATGCAAGGCAGCAGCAGTCAGGATGTCCTTGGGGATGGTCAGTCTCTGAGGCTGTATGAGAACTTAGTGGTTAAGGCCTGGGATTGGGATGAAGGGCAGCTGATGGTGGCATGAGTCCTTTGGGTGTTTTCCATACCATGCATCTGCAAAATAAATGTAATAAAAATAATAGTCCTATCAAAAGTATAATAAAAAGAACTGTCCATTTTATCTTGAAGAAGCTTATGTCAGAGGAGAGGAACATGCAGGAGAGCCATCAAAAAAAAATCCTTGACACGCACTGTCATATATAAATATGTATGCATATATATAGATATATACATACACATTTGTATATATGTATATATCTAGATATATCATATCTAGATATATACATATATAGATATGTGTATATATATGCAAGACTGAAGACACTCTTAACATGCCTACACACAGGAATGTGTTATTTATTTTTTATTTATTTTTTCATTCATTGTTTTTCTAAAGGTTTATTTATTTTATGTATATGAGTATACTATTGCTGTCATCAGACACACCAGAGGAAGGCACTGAATTCCATTACAGATGGTTGTGAGCCACGATGTGGTTGTTGGGAATTGACTTCAGGACCTTTGGAAGAGTAGTCAGTGGCTCTTAACCACTGAGCAATCTGTCCAGCCCCATTTGTGTTTTTCTAGGTATGATTGCTCTGTGCAACGTTGGCTATCCTAGAACTTGGTCTATAGCCCAGCCTGACCTCAAACTTATAGAGATTCACCTGCCTCTGCCTTCTCAGTGCTGAGATTAAAGGTGTGTACCACTGTCCTTCCGTTCTGGGCCAGTGCCCTGAGCAGACCTTGGGCATAAACTCTGCAGCCAGTCCCACAACACCCAGAGGAAGATCCACTCCCAGGCACTCTAACATGCCCAGGATCATAGGATCAGAGGTGAGGAGGATACAACATTTACCCCAGCACTGGAAGTAACTGGGACCAGAGAGACCCAGGCACCCAGAAACTCTGCCCGACCAGTGATACAGGTTCCTTCTAGTCTGAGCCTGTGCCTTGAGCAGACCTTGGGCACAAACTCCACAACCAGTCCCTCAACATGCAGAGGAAGCTCCACTCCTTGGCTCACTAACACACCTAGGACCACAGGATCCCAGGATCCCAGGGTCCCAGGAGCTTGGTCACACCAGGATCTCAGGATCACAGGATCCCAGAATCACAGGATCACAGAGACAGCTGAACTATGAGGAGGACACAACCAGAATCACAGGAAGGACAGGCTCCAGTCAGTTATAGTGAGGGCAGGTAGCATTAGAGATAAACCAGATGGCAGGAGTCAAGCATAAGAACATAAGGTACAGAAACCAAGTTTATTTGGCATCATCAGAACCCAATTCTTTCACCATAGCAAGTCCTGGATACACCAACACACCAGAAAAGCAAGATTAGATCTAAAATCACTTCTCATGATGGTGATAGAGGACTTTAAGAAAGACATAAATAACTTCCTCAAAGAAATACAGGAGAACACAGATAAACAGCTAGAAGCCTTTAAAGAGGAAACACAAAAATCCCTTAAAGAACTACAGGAAAACACAATCAAACAGGTGAAGGAAATGAACAGAACTATCCAATATCTAAAAATGGAAATAGAAACAATAAAGACATCATGAAGGGAGACAACTCTGGAGTTAGAAAACCTAGGAAAGAGATCAGGAGTCATAGATGCAAGCATCATCAAAAACCCCACAAGAGATAGAAGAGAGAATCTCAGGGGCAGAAGACACCTTAGAAAACATTGACACAACAGTCAAAGTAAATGCAAAAAGCAAAAAGCTCCTAACCCAAAACATCCAGGAAATCCAGGACACAATGAGAAAACCAAACCTAAGGATAACAGGTATAGAAGACAGTGAAGACTCCTAACTTAAAGGGCCAGTAAATATCTTCAACAAAATTATAGGAGAAAACTTCCCTAACCTAAAGAAAGAGAAACCCATGAACATATAAGAAGCCTACAGAACTCCAAGTAGACTGGACCAGAAAAGAAATTCCTCCTGTCACATAATAATTAAAACATCAAAACATCAAATGCACTAAACAAAGAAAGAATTTTAAAAGCAGTAAGGGAAAAAGGTCAAGTAAC
>NW_022196894.1:17631040-17632874 GCF_008632895.1 Mastomys coucha | reverse complement strand
AAAAAAAAAAAAAAAAAAAAACAATGGAAAGCACCCATACACATGGAAGCTGAACAACACTAAATGATAACTTGGTCAAGGAAGAAATAAAGAAATTGAAGGCTTTTTAGAATTTAATGAAAATGAAGACACATCATACCAAAACTTGTGGGACATAATGAAAGCAGTGGTAAGAGGAAAACTCATAACTCTAAGTGCCTCCAAAAAGAAACTGAAGAGAGCTTACACTAGCTAGCAGCTTGCCAGCTCGCCTGAAAGCTCTAGAACAAAAAGAAGCAAATACACCCAAGAGGAGTAGATGTCAGGAAATAATCAAACTCAGGGCTGAAATCAACCAAACAGAATAAAGAACTATAAAAAGAATCAACAAAACCAGGAGTTGGTTCTTTGAGAAAATCAACAAGATAAACACTTAGCCATACCAACTAGAGGGCACAGAGACATTATCCAAATTAATAAAATCAGAAATGAGAAGGGAGACATAACAATGAAATATCTTTAAATAATTATTCTGTTTGTTGAATATTAGCAGTTTTTCTTCTTTTTTTTTTTTCTTTAAAGTTTATTCAATACAACAGTCTCCAAAATCACTGGGGTGGCTGACCACGCCCACGACCGAAGCCGCCTCTAAATGGGAATTCAGTTGCTGAACCAGCCCCAGCCTCAGCTTTCTTGTCAGCTCCAGGTGGCACAGCGCTCCTTCTGTAGGTGTCTCTGTCCGCCTCCCCTCTTGTGAATCTTGCAGGCCGCTCACCCTCTGGACCTTTTGGCCGTGGCCTGCCAGTCTCGGGACGGCTGCGGCGCAGGGTGGCGGGCACGATCTCCAGAGGTAGGTGCAGGTAATCTCGTAGATATTGGATGCCCTCGTTCGTGAGGTACCAGTAGAAGTGTCTCCAAGCAAACTGCTCCTTCACGTAGCCCCGAGACTTGAGAGACTGCATGGCCTTCATGACGTGAAGGTTGGGCGCGTTCTTGTCCGCCAGCTCCGGGTGTTTGGGCATGTGGACGTCCTTCTTGGCGCGACCATCACGCCCTCCTTAAAGAGGAGCTCGTAGATGGCGATCCGATTCTTCTTGGGCATCAACATCGCGGCGGCTGCAGGGTGCCAGGCGGAGGCCGGAAAGGACGAATATTAACAGTTTTTCAACTATTAAAGTATTCAAATCATGTTCTACAAACATCACGGAAATATTGATAATTTTTCTCACTGTGCTTGAAATTAGCATTTTCTTTTTTTTTTTTTAACTTTTATTGCATTATGAGAAAAGTTACATGATTTCAATTTATCTGAATTTGTTAACATTTAAAAACATATTTCAATTAAATATAATTGAATCACATTCTTGTTTCCCTTTTGTACCACTGCTCTTCCCAGAGACCCCCCCCTTCAATACCTACAATACCTTTTTTGTCATATACCTTAAAATTTATAAAATATTATAACAATAAAAATAAGTATTGTAAAAGTTGTTTGATATAAAACAACAATCAATTTAACAGTCTTATGTAGGTGCTCGTCTACAGCAATAGTGAAAATACATTTTTCTCAATATAAATTTTAAATAACTCCATACTAACTGTATACTTAAAAATAATACATCACTACTAGTATTTTCTTAAATGAACATGAATATATAAAGTCTTTTTGTTTGTTTTGTATTTAGTAGAATTTAAAATCTTGGCTCTTACTGTGGTACAAGCCCAAAATAAGAACAATTTTTAGACATTGGATTTCATTGTAATAAGGCTGGCTGTATTTCGATGATCCTCACATCACCAAAGGATTTTTACCTCCATCGTAGCTAAGCTGAGAGTTGATAGTTCTGCTGCACCA
>NW_022196894.1:17625105-17629095 GCF_008632895.1 Mastomys coucha | reverse complement strand
ATCCTGTGATTCTGGGATCCTGGGATCCTGGGCTTGTTAGATCACCTGGGAGTGTGGCTTTTTCTGTGAGTTGTAGGACTGGCTGCAGAGCTTTCGCCCAAGGTCTGCTCTGGACTCCAGCCCAGACAGACCGGAAGGAATCAGAGTCACTGGGCTGGTGGAGTTCCTGTGTGCCTGGTCCCACTGGTCCCAGTTACTCCCAGTGTTGGAACAGATGTTGGTTCCTGCTCACCTCTGATCCTGGGTGTGTCAGAGTGCTTGGGAGTGGAGCTTCCTCTCAGCATTTTCTTAATGTTTAACTTTAAAGAGTTTTATTACTTTGAAATTCTTAAAATAAACTTACTGATAAAATAATTTCTCTCCTAGAAACAGTGATAATCTTTTTTAAGTAAACTGATTGTTAGACAATGTACACAGATATATAATGCATTTTAAATACTCTCCCACTATGTTAGGTGGTATCATATAAGGGCTTTTGAATATATTTCTTAATGATTCATTTTTAATATTTTATGTTCTTTTATTGTGCTTAATTCCCAAAGAATATTTTGTATGCTTTGAAACAATTTAGTATTCAACATTAGATATATGATCCTCAGTTATGGATAGTATTAAATATTCATTAATGATATTTTTAGGGTATGAAAGGATATGAATATGAAAGTTGAACAAAATTTATAGATTATTTGATTCTCAAAATATTCAATATTATTAATATGTTTGATGTATAAAATGCATTTAAATAATAAAAAATTTTAAGAAAAAAATATGTGTACCATCACCGCCTGGCAAGGAATGTATATTTTTTAAAATGTTGTCATTGTATTTATGTACAGTATAGCAGTGTACATTTAACCCAGTTTTGTGGCAAGTTCTTTAGCCTTTGCTTTTTCCAGCTTGGCAATGGGAGCCACAGGCATAGGACCCAGGACCTTGCCTCCCCAGTGGCAGTGGATCTCATCAAATCTGTCATTATAATTGGTCCTAATCGCTTCCACCTGCTTAGCCAAAGCACCCTTCTCTTCCAAGTTAACCTGTATGAAGGCAACTGTGGTTCACGTCTTCTTGTGGAGCAGGCAGCCCAGCCTGACCTTAACCTTGATAATGCAGTAGGCTACCCCCATCTTTCAACACAGGCAGGCAGGAAAACCTCCAGCTCAATGGGGTCTACATCATGGACAATCACCACCAGCTGAGCTTTCTTATTCTCCACAAGGTAGTGACTGTATTGACCCCTGTTCAGAAGACACGTGGTCTCTTAGTTGGGACATCCTCTTTGCCAGCAGGTTTCTTGTCAGCATTCATTGGTCTGTAGCTTTTGCTTCCTCTCCTGCTTTGTCTTTGGCCGTACTTGTGTGCAAGCTTAAGCAGCTAGTAGCTGTTTGCCAGTCCAGGGTCTGGGTGAACTGGTTAATAGCAGGAGGTACTTTGAGCTGCTTATAGAGGATGGTCTTTGCTACTGTAGCTTGATGTACTGTGGCTATTTGACAAAGCATGTGAGATAGTTTTTTTGGCTGGATGTCCTGCTCAATGCTGAAGTTCTTGGGCCTTTTCTCAAACAAAGGATTGACTATCTTTTTGCCCTCCTATTTCTTCACAACAGTGGGGGCCAAGGTTACCTTCTTCCCCTTGGCCTTCTTCCCTTTTGGCATCTCGCTCAGGTGGAGGAAAGAGCAGGGACATGTATTTTTAAGGTAATGGATTTGTCTGCTTCAAGAGTTTGTAGAGGTTTTCATCTGTTGGCTTGAATTAAAAGACTGAGCGCTGGCTCTCAAAAATCTTAACCTCATGTGAAAGGTCAGAGAAATGGCCTTTTCTTCATCCAGATTGATGTAAGTTTTGTTTGACAGGTCAAAGTGTAACTGCAGTCTCTATATAATCAGCTGCTTATTACATTAGTCTCCTACATGTGAAAGCAAATGCCTGGAAACTACCAGAAAAGTATAATAAAATAGAAGACAATAATTTTATTGGCAGTACCCTCTCTGCAATAGAAACCCCTACTGATGTACCAGATATAATGCCTGGTCCACATTGACATTATGGTCCATCCTTGAGTAAAATTTAGATTTCAATCTTGTTGAGAGCATGGCCAGACATCATCATCTGGGAGATAAATACAAATCCATTGGTTCTGTTTTGAAAGATTTACCAGAGATGCTCCAATTTGGTATCTTGGATAATTTCTCCTAACCCTATGAGTTTGACAACAGGCTATCTGGTACCTCATTTAAGCAGGGAACATGGAGTGCAGGAGGACATGATACAACCATAAACAGTAATTTTTTTTTTTTAAGATTTATTCATTTATTTAAAGTTTGTCAGCACACTGTCACTCTCTTCAGAGACACCAGAAGAGGGCATCAGATCCCATTACAGATGGTTGTGAACCACCATGTGGTTGCTGGGAATTGAACTCAGCACCTCTGGGAGAGCCGTCAGTGCTCTTAACCTCAGAGCCATCTCTCTAGCTCCCGAGCAATAATCTTTTAGTGAGATGGTATTCCACAGCTGATAAATGTGTTTAGATTTGGCCTCAGCATTTAACTGAGTAGACACGTTTTTCTTGGCTGCAAGTAGGTGCTCCAGTGCTGACCTGAGCCAACATCATAACCTCCTATATATGGGCATCATTTCCTTATCAAGAAGAAGATTACTAGTGAGAAGTAGTTGTCTAAATAACATCTCATATGGATTTAAGTCTAATGCTCGGGAAGTGTGATCTGTTAAACAGTTAGACACCCCAATCATTTAAATTTTGGGTTATACTTTTCAGTTGGGTGGTTAAGACCATGACTGTGACATCACTTGGAAATATGGAAGAAAATTTTCCTCTGTGTTGACCCTCCCATCCATAGAATAAAAGACACTGCTCAGACTCTAACTATTGGAATATATCCAGTGGGTTCTCAAATCCTTCTTTGAACAAGAGGAAAGATGACTCATCAGAGATGCAGGTTATTTTGAGAGATGTCTCATAGTTTACTAGGTCCTAGGTGACCTTGGATGGTGTGATAGCAATTCTTGGCTGTGTTGTCCACTTGACTGCACCTGGAGTTAGCTAAAACCCAAGCAGTTGGTACACCTAAGAGGGGTTATTTTTTAATTAAATCATTTGAACTGGGAAGACCCAGTTCTAATATGGATCTTTCGAGGTGGAAAGAACTACCTTTGATGTGGGCCACGCTTTCTGGTGGCAGCCTATATAAAGAACATGGAAGAAGGAAGCTTTTGCTCTTTGTTTGCTTGCCCTCACTCTTGCTGGCAGAGTTCATTCCTTCTCTGGTATTATAGCTTACTTCTTTGGGACTCTGATGTAAGCTGAAGTCCAGCTGAGACATCCAGCTTGCAGACTAAACAACTACTGGATCCTTGAATATTCTGTTGCAATATACTATGTAGATCGGTCTGGCCTCAAGTTTACATATACTCACCAGCCACTGGGCTGAAAGCCATGTCTGGCTTAAAATTTTATCATTTTATTAAAAGAAACTTGAATAGAAACTACATATGTAACATAATGTAATAAATTAATGTTACCTCTATGCATACTGTTAAACTATAGGGTTTTGTAACGTTTCAAGATAAACCTTGTAGGAGTAACTGGGACCAGCTTGACCAGGCACACAAGAACTCCGCCAGCCCAGTGACTTGGGTTCCTTCTGGTTAGGGTTAGTGTTCTGAGCAGACCTTGGGCACAAGCTCTGCAGCCAGTCCCACAACACACAGAGAAAGCCACACTCCCAGGTGATCTAACAAGCCCAGGATCCCAGGATCCCAGAATCACAGGATCACAGAGACAGCTTGACTCTGAGGAGTTCTCACACAACCAGGATCACAGGAAGGACAGGCTCCAGTCAGATTTAGCAAGGGCAGGTAGCACTAGAGTTAACTAGATGGCAGGGGACAAGCATAAGAAAATAACACAAACCAAGGTCACTTGCCATCATCAGAACCCAATTCTCCTGCCATAGCAAGTCCTGGACACAC
>NW_022196894.1:17623681-17624042 GCF_008632895.1 Mastomys coucha | reverse complement strand
TTTACACAGTATCTTTCCACAAATCCAGCCCTACAAAGGATAATAGATGGAAAGCATCAACATAAGGATCAAAACTAAACCCTAGAAGAAGCAAGAAGGTAATCTTTCAACAAGTCCACACAAACCTAATTCCATCTTTTACAACAAAAACAACAGGAAGTGACAATTACTTTTTCTTAATATATTAATTTGAAAATTAATATGACCAACATATCCTAATCGATTGAAATCCAATAATTTGAGGAATTGGAAATTTATTGATTGTCATCCAATGATCTCTCTAATTTGGTAAGTGTAGAAATAGGTCCAACATTGTACAATCTATATACACTGTCAGCTTGTATGTTTGTGACAGTGTCTT
>NW_022196894.1:17604459-17623058 GCF_008632895.1 Mastomys coucha | reverse complement strand
ACAGCTAATATGTTTGGAATTATTTAAAATTTATATTGAAAAAAATGTATTTTCACTATTGCTGTAGATGAGCATCTACATAAGACTTAAATCGATTGTTTTATATCAAACAACTTTCATAATACTTATTTTTATTTTTATAATATTTTATAAATTTTAAGGAATATGACAAAAAATATAGGTATTGAAGGGGGGTCTATGCGAGGAGCTGTGGTACAAAAGGGGAACAAGAATGTGATTCTATTCTATTTAATTAAAATATGTTTTTAAATGTTAACAAATTCAGATAAATTGAAAAAAAAAAGATAAGCCTTGTAGAAAACACAAGTCAGTCAAAAAATATATATTTTTTATACAGTCTGGAGAATGACCTACAACAACTGTGATTCTGAATGAGGGCAAGTAGCAGGTGGAATCAGAGATACATAGCCAAACTTTGCTCAAATGTGTGTTCATAAAATTCCCCCTGTTTTAGGGTTTCTACTCTGTGAAGAGACACCATAACCATGACAATTCTTAAAAAGGAAAGCATTTAATTGCAGTTGGCTTCCAGTTTCAGAGGTTTAGTCCATTATCATCATGATGGGAAGCATGGCAGCAGGCAGACATGGTGCTGGAGGAACTGAGAGCTCTGCATCTTGATCTGCAGGTAGCAGGAAAAGAACTATGCCATTGAGTCTGATCTTGAGCCTAGCCTAAAGCCTGCTCAAGATCACACTTCCTTCCACAAGGCCATACCTACTCCAGGGCCACGACTCCTAATAGTGCTACTCCTCCTGGGCCAAGCATTCAAACACATGAATCTATGGGGGCCATTCATAGTCAAAACACCATTCCCCAGAAATCAACTAAGGAATCTTTGAGAAATTTCTTTATATAAAAATTACTGTTTGAGAGATTTTTAGGAGGTGAGCTTAAACAGTGCAGGAAATTTACTAAGAGAATGTGTGCACAAAAGGTATTTTTATTCCTCTGGTATATGCAAGATACTTGGTATAGTCTTGTGAAAGAGTCCATTGATGACAGGCTAGACCTATCTGGCCTCCTGATAATCTGTAATGATTTGTTTAAATGGATCTTATCACCCACTGGGAACTGGGACAAAAAACAAAAATAAGAGACAAAAAACATTTTTTTTAAAAGAATGTTATCAGGGTTACAACACTTGATTTTTTTTTAAGGGTTACTCTCATATCTCTAAACATTATAAGGTCATAAGTGAGTGGCTAACCCCTATGATCAAGCCAACAGAAGTGCATGTCTTTACCGGTGTCTAACCTTAGACTCCCAGACTAGACTTGGGGTGACTAGACTTGTGGTGTACCTACAATCAGTTTATGTGTCTTGCAATTGGAGGCAGACAACTTTTTGAAAACTTAAGTGCCTTACCTCCTATAAAAAACCAGAACCTTTCACTTGAAGCCCCGAGTATCTGATTTTTTCCCCTGCTTTACAAAAGGAGGAAACCAGGGATATTTGAACCTTTGCTTTCTGTCTATGAAAGCAAGAGGGAGAATTCAATCAGGAGTGGCCCTTTCCCTTCCCCCTTTTCAACCTATTGCCTGGGAAGGCTTTTGTGGCCTATGAGAGAAGAGGCCTCAGATGGCCTGATATGATCTTACATGGGGGACTTGGACTTAGATGGTGGGAATGGTCTATGCTTCCTGTGGCCTGTAGCTCTGGTCGTTGATGGTTTTGCTGATACCCCAAATATCTCTAATCCCGTCTGAAAGGAAAAACCAAGAATGGGAGAGATGAATGGGAGCGAGGACATCTATCCCAGCTGTGATCCCTCAGTCTTCTGTCCAGAGAGGTAGCTCCGACTTACAAAGAAATACACAACCAGATGGTATGTCCCTGGGGATCAGTACCAGGATGGATGGTTTACACTCATCCAAACCCACAAACCCAGTCCCTAATATTTTGCCTGTGAACTAGATATCTCTGATGCCTCCATTCCTGAAGACGTATGTCTCCCGTGAATGGAGGTACCAGTGTAAGGGGAGCCTGGTGCTTGAGAACTGCACATTTTTCTCCTTTCCCTAAGACTGCACAGTGACGTAGGGTTGTGAGATAGAATTTCTGGAAAGGAAGTTGTGTCTGCAAAAGCTGTGCGATTAAAACTTCCACGATGGGTCTCACAATAGGTCTTGACCTATGTTTCACATTCCAAGTAGCCTTTCCTGGCACTTCTCTGTGCTGGACCTAACATTCCCTGACTAACAGATAAAAATCACTGACTAAAAGACTGTCACCAGTATAGAGGCCAGTAGGAGAGTTGGCAGCTCTGCTGGAGTCACATGCTCAATGTTTCCACCAGTGTTTCTGCAAACTGCCTTGATTTATGACTTTATTTGTTCTATTCTATAAAAACATCATGAAGCCATTTCCATGTTGGAACATGGAATTTGCAGTAACCTTAATCTGTGTGTCAGATCATGAGCACTCACATTTGACTCTAGAACAAACTACTTTTTATCCTCCTTTGAGGTGAGAGAAGTGTTTTCATGTTGTCAGAGCCCCATTGGTTACTGTTCTATTGTTGAGAGAGGACAGCACAGCCAAGGCAACTTATAAAGGAAGCATTTAATTGGGGCTAGCTTACAGTTTCAGAAGGTTAGTTCATGATCAAAATGGTATGGAGCATGTCTGCTGGCAGGCATGGTGCTGAAGCAGTAGGTTCGAGCTCACATCTAATCTGCAAATTGTAGGCAGAGAGATTGGGTGGGAATTGGGGGGAGGGGGTTGTGGGGAGACTGGGCCTAGTGTGGGGCTTTGAAATACCTCAAAGCCTACCCCTCCCAACCCCCTATTGGGCATAACCATCCTCTGCTACCACTTGTTGGGTGGAGGACGTGGGGAAATAAAAGGGTCCCACATCTGGGCGAGGCGGGACACAGGAAGGCTGACTACTGCGCTGACCTTGCAGAACTGTCAGGCAGGCATTGTACTGTGAGAAGCCATGGGATCGCTCCTGGGGGTGAGGAAAGGGCACAGTCTGGGGTCCCCGCGGAACTGCCAGAGTCGGGCTCCTGCTCTCGGACACCACAGACTGCTGGATACTGTGTAAAAGCTGGTTCTCTGGTCTCTGGGTTGCACGGAGGCCAGGGACAACAAGTTCTCGCTCTTGGACATCCCAGACACCACTATATGTTGCAGAAGAACTGTGAACCAGCCCTCCGACTGACTCTGGCCTGGGGGCTGAAGGGAAAAGGATAAGGGGAGAGCTCTGGCAGGTTACTCTCTGTGGAGGAGAGAGTCTGGGTAGCTTAGCTGGCTAGCTGGGTCGGCTGCTTGGTTTGGCTGGAGTATGGTGGCCTTGGCTTGAGTGCAGGGAGGCCTCCAGGCGGGAGGTTAGACATGTGGCTAGTTAGAGGGAAACCTGCTCCATTGCTGCAGCACAGTGGATCCTGATGAACAGATGAGCAGAGACGGTCCATGGTTTTAAGGCAGTAACCTACAGGCAAAAACAGAGGCAGAGGCCTTGGAGAAGTGCTGCTTCCTGGCTTGCTTGTTCAAGGTTTACGCAGCTTGCTTTCTGATATCAAGTAGGATCACCTATCCATACAGGTGTGGCAGCATCCACAGTGATCTGGGTCTACCCACATTGATCATCAATCAAGAAAATACCCTACACCGAATCCTATGGAGGCACTTTCTAAAGTAAGATTCCTTCGTCTCAGATGACCCTAACGTGTGTCAAGTTGATACACACATTAACTTTCACATAAGTCTGACCTGTGAGTGTCTCACAGACTTGTAAAGCATACATCTGGAAGGGCAGTAGAGACAGCAGTTAAGGAGTTTAACAAAGACACTGTGTATTCTGTTAGACTGTCTTTTTTTTTACCCCTAGTATACAGTGGTAGTTGCAGAGATTTGTAACTGGTCAAGATTCCAAGAATAAGTTGTTACTGGCATAGTGGCCTAATGCTTAGCTGAAGGTGGAGGAAAATAATCAGACATTTGTACCCTCTACTATACTCTCTAAGGCTCAGAGAACATCCTGGAAGAGGCCATCAGGGGGAATATAAGAACCAGAGGAAAGCATATGAGACTTGTAGAAAAATATTAATAATCCCATCATGGGGTTTCTTTCTATCTTTGACCATTTATCCCAGATGAAGGACACACACACACACACACACACACACACACACACACACACACACAGCCTTTATATTTTAATATGCCTTAAGTAGCACAATAGCAGGGCAATGCCTACCCTCCATGCTGTTAGAATCTACTTCTCTATCCATACTCAAGTTATTATTTGCTATGTTTCATCTAGAATGATCCTAGATCCAAACAGCCAGGCCATATGGCCACATTTTTATGGCTCAGCTAACCCATGGAATCTCTCCTTTCTCCTCTCCTGCACCTTCTTCTATCCCATGAAGACTTCCTCTTTTCCTCTCCTCTGATCCTCTCTCTAAGCCTGCCAAAACTCAACCCCACCTCTTTCTCTTCTCTCCAACTATTAGTTATTGGCATCTTTATTCACCAATCACAATAGAGTAGGGGCAGGATCACTCATTGTAGACTCAACTTTGGGGCAAAAAAGCCTTGGGGACTCCAAATTAGTGTTAGAATACAAGTGGCATTAGAACAACCCATTACAGATACTCAAGAAGTAGGTGAGACTTACGTGACTCAGGGAGCCTAGAAAGTCACAAGTTACAAGACTTATAAGATTTCCCAGATTGTGTAAACATTCCTAGACAGAATAGACTATCCTCTGAGCTGAGCTGCGTGACAAAATGCCTCCATCAGATTGCCTATAGACAAGCCAGTGGAGCATTTCCTTGATTGACAGATTGATATGGATGGACCCAGGCCACTTGGTTAGCACCACTTGGGGTATATGAGAAAGCAAATTGAGCAAACTATGGGAGCAAGCCAGTAAGCAACATTCTTTCATGGCCTCTGCATCAGTTTCCGTCTCCAGGTTCCTGCCCTTCTTGAGTTCCTGCTTTGGCTTCCCTTGATGATTGATGACTACAATCAGGACATGTAAACCAAATAAATCCTTTCCTCCAAAGTTGCTTTTGGGTCATGATGATTTATCACAGAAATAGAGACATAGCTAAAGATAAGTACCATTCATGAAGCTTTTGTAAATCTTCACCTGTGATAGTTAATCTTAGTTGTCAATATCACTAAATCTAGAATCAAAGAAAATATAAGCACTTGGGGATTTTCTTGATTGGATCATTTGAGGTGGGAAGACTCACCCTAAATCTGGGGCACATCTTCTGGAGGCAGCATATTCCTCACTTGGGTGTGTTATTCCAATTCACATACCAAGTCACTCAGAAAGCTACTAGCTTTGACTGGGGGGTAGAGGCTGTAAGAATTGAGCAAATAGGGATACCTCATACAAATACCAAGCAGCAAGGAATGTCCATTTAGCCTAAAGACAGAGCTTCAGAAAGGTTTACAGAGCAAACACCCATCCCCAAGAAATGCCCGGTTCCAGGAAACGTCCCCAGGAGGGTGGATCTCCCCCTGAAACCCCTTACGTGCAATCAGTATCTCCCCCTCACCTGGGGCATAAAGGTCAATGAGAACAAAAGAATGGGCTGCACCAATCAGAGATAACCAACTCATGTTGTAAACCTATGTACTGGGAAGGTATAAAAAGTGTGTGCTTTTGTTCCTGGGGGTTGCCTTTGCTCTGAATGCAGGACGACCCCAGTATACCGGCTCAATAAAAACCTCATGCAATTTGCAGCGATCTCCCTCCTGATTCTTCACGAGTGAGGGACCCACTCCGAATCTAACAAGGGGGAAAGGTTCTTCAATAGATCCAGACTGCTGTGCAAGAAGCTCTACCACTTGGATCATGTGATCCAGCAGACCTGATGGTACCTGAGGGTTCACTGGAAGACAAGGATTATGTTTGGAGGCTTTGGCAGGCCTCTATAGGTGAATCACAAAGGAGACCATGCAGTTGTACACAGCATCATCTGTATATGACTACTCTCCTTTGAGAGATAGCTCTTGACCTGCTATTGGGCATAAGTTGAAACTGAATGTTTCACAATGGGCCACTAAGTTGTCATGTGACCTGAGCTGCTCTTTATGATCTGGGTGTTATCTGATCAATCCATCAAGCCATGAAGGAGGGCATACATAGCAGGAATCCACCACCAAACAGAAGTCATATATCTGTGACCAAGCCTGAACAGGTCTTGAAGGTTCAAGAAATTTACTTAAAGAGGTTGGTCAGATACCCGTGGTTATGTGTTTTACATGACTGCTGGAGTGTCAGAACACTGCTGGGATGTCAGAATGCTGCTTGATGAGGCAAAATACAGAGGTACTATGATACATTCCTTTTTCCCAATTGGGGTGCCAGGCTTGTGGGACACCAACATGCCATTCAGGGGAGACAAAACACAGCCTAAGATGAGGGACCCAGCCCATGTTTCTCTAGGTGAGAAATGGCAGGGGATAGGACAGAGACTGTGCTTCTCAAACTCTTGGGCACCCAGACTGCTCTGGGAACTACAAGGAGTTGCGAACAGGGGCTAAGGGCCTGCAGTGAGCCTGGGGTTGGGGAGAATCCAGCTTAGCTTAGGGTAAATGTCAAGAGTGCTGGAGAGGCCTTCTGTGGGAGACTTAAGTGTGGCTCTATATGATCAAGGCCTTCCCCCATGTTAGTCTTTGTGAAGGGAGACAGTCCTTGCTTGTCCAAACTGTTTATTCATGGCAGAAAATGATGCATCCAATGTACTCAGGGTGAACCAGAGATTAAATACCTTTTTCAGGAAGGAATGTCCAGGAAGGGAAGCTTATTGGCTAAGCCCTCAGGCCCCACCTAGATACCTCATTAACATGGAGAACTCTAGTCTCTATGCTATTGACCTGTTATCAAGGTCCTCTTGTCTTCTTAGTGGGGTGTTGTGGTCCCATGCTCCAGGACAAGAACATGGTTGGGAGTAAATTCAAACACCTAACACCTCAATAAAGAGAATTGTGAGGGTTCCTTAATTTCCTTGACCTTATCAGTTCTTCTGTGTAGTGGCATGGTTTCTTTTGCTCCACAGATACCTAGTTTCTATTCCTGTTACAATGCTGTCTGTTGCTAAGCATGCACTTATGGTGTGTGCCTATGACTGATTGACTGAAGAAGAGGAGACTAGGGTCTGGTTTACTAATGGTTCTACATGTTGTACAGGCACCACCCAGAAGTTGACAGCTGAAACATTACAACTCTTTTCTGGGGCAACCCTGAAAGATACTGAAGAAGGGAACTCTTCACTGTGGGCAGAACTTTGGGCAGTACCCATGGTCATACATTTTGTTTGGAAGGAGAAATGGCCCGATGTGTGATTGTTCACAGATTCCTAGGCTGTAACCAGTGGTTAGCTGGATATTCAGGGATTTGGAAAGAACATGACAGGAAAACTGGTGAGCAAGACACCTGGGTGAAGGATGTGAGGATATTTGTGTTCCATGTAAATACTCATGAAAAGGTGATTAGTTGAGGAAGAGGTCAATAATCAAGTAAAAAGGATGAAATTCTGTGGACAGTCAGCCTCTTTTCCAGCCATCCTTGTCATTGCTCAGTGGACCATAAGCAAAGTGTCCATAGTGACAGAAATGGGGCTATGCATGGACTTGATAACATGGATTTACATTTATGGATTCTGTCTTGGTTACAGCTGCTACTGAGTCCCAGATCTGCCAGCAGCAGAGACAAATTCTGAGCTGTAGATATGACACCATTTCTGGGAGTGATTAGCCAGTGAACTAGTGACAGGTTGACTACATTTGACCCCTTTCTTTGTAGAAAGGGCAATGCTTTATTCTTACTATAGTAGATATTTATTCTAATTATGGATTTACCTTTACTGCACGTAATGCTTCTGCCAAAATTACCAACCATGGACTTACAGAATGCCTTCTCCATTGTCATTGTGTTCCACATAGCATTGCTTTAGACAATTGGTTTTAACTCATGTTTCCAGAAAGAAGAGGCAGGTGCACCCACACTCATGGAATACTTGGCCTTACCATGTTCTCCACATCCTAAAACAGCTGGCCTGATAGAACAATAGAAATTGCCTTTTGAAGACACAGTTACAGCATCAATTAGATGGTAGTACCCCGGAAGACTAGGGCATGGTTGCCTAGAAGGTGGTATATGCTTTGAATCAGTGTCTGACATATTATATGATTTCTCCCATAGCCAGGATTCACAGTTCCAGGAATTAAGGAGTGGAAATAGGAATGTTCATTCTACCTACTATAACCCCTGTGAGCTACTAGGAAATTTTTTGCTTCTTGTTCCTATGACTTTAAGTTCTGTTGGGTTAAAAATTTGGTTCCAGTTTGGAGAGCACTTCTGTGGGGAGACACAACAAAAATTCCATTGAACTGGAAACTCAGATTCCCCCTGGCAACTTTGGGCTTCTGATGTTCTTAAATCAACAGACTAAGAAAGGAATAACAGTGTTCGGTGTGGCTATTGATCCAGATTACCACGGGAAAACTGGATTGCTTCTCTACAATGGAGATAAGAAGATTATGTCTGGAGTGCAGGAGACCTTTAGAGCATCTTTCTGTTATTATGTCATGTGGTTAAAGTCAATCCAGGAAGGATGACAAAAGAGCCCAGACCCTTCAGAGATGGAGGTGTGGCTTGCTTTTCTAGGAAAAGAACTAAGATCTGCTGAAGTACTTGCTGAAGGTGGAGGAAATGCAGAATGAGTAGCACAGGAAGGTAATTAAATTCAAGCCAAAGCCATATTCCCAACTGCAAAAATAAGATTGTAATGGACATGAGTGTTTCTGTCCTATTTTTAAAAATTATGTTTGTGTATATATGCATATTTGTTTCTCTTCTATATATCCGTCATTTAATGTAACATATATTAAGATGTCAGATAAATAAATACCATATTTAAGCTATGAGAAACTAAAAGACCATGCATAAAGGATATTACCACCTATTCTAAAATATATAATGCATTTGAAGTTCTCTGTGGAATACTTATATCATGTTATGCAGAATGATAACCTGGTTATTGTTTTCATTTGGGAATTAAATACAACATAAAGAGACATGATTGATGTGTCAAGTCGACGAAGGCTAGACTTGTGATGGTTAATCTTGGTTGTCAAATTGACTATGTTTCTGGTTGCTGATGCATTTCTTCTCTGGTGTTAGGAACCAGTTCTTTAGGATTCCAATGTTGATTGAAGACCAGCTCTCAAGGAATTTTCTGGGACTCCATAATCACTCTGGGACTCTTGAGACATCCACTTTCCTGGACCAAGCAACTCAGGGTTTCTTGAGTTTTCCTTTGGGAGACAGCCATTGTTGGAATATCCAGGCCATAGCCTGTCATCCGCTGTAATCAGTCACACACACACACACACACACACACACACACACACACACACACACACATTCTATCAGTTTTGTTCCTTTAGAAAACCCCGACTAATATGGGTGCTTTAAGCCTGTGCTGATCTGTGTCCTCTCTGACCTGGACTGACACGTAGCAGTCTGCTGGCCGCTCTCGGCTTTGCCTGACTTTACCCTGTAACAGCTGCTGCCTCTTTTCCTGGTGCAACCCCAGCCTGGGGTTGGCTTCCAGCTGGCTTCATGAGATTAGCAGTGAAAGGCCTGGAAGATAGTTTCTGAGAGTCACTAAGGGACTAACTGACAGTCACTAAGGGACTAAGGAGGGGCATTTTCCCTGGCCTCTGGATTCTGACTGGTAGAAGAATGTTTTTTTTTTTTTTCCTTTCATATTTGAATTCATCCTGGCTAAAGATTACTGGAGGAGTGGAACACCTCATATGAGGAATGTATCCTTGGATGTAGATCATTTTGTCAGGCAGGAAACCAAGAACACCATCCATTCTGCCTCCTCTGAGAGCCATAGGCATGTGTTTACCAGTTTTACAAGGATGCTAAACAGCAGCCGGGGAGATGCTGCAGAAAGGAATGAAGGCATGAAAGCCCTGGAATCAGTACCTGGAACACAGACTGAGCCCCATTTCCTGAGAGCCCTGTCAGAAGCCTTGGGGATACAATATGGCAATGCTGAGAATACCTCTTCAGGTTTAAATGGAAAAAAGGATCCAGGGAGAGTGAGTGTTCCTCAGAGCAGAATTGTAGATTTCTGGTGTCCAGGTGACACTTTCAGGATTGGAGATAGTTATACTGAACAGAGTGAGCCAGGGAAGGAGTAATACAGTCAGGGCAGCTGGGGAAGGCTGTTTGACTGAAGTAGCAGTGTGGCCAAGAAAGAGAAATAAAGCCTTCCCAAAATAAACCATGTAAACTGAATGAAATAAAGCATGGGGACTAGGTCTAGAGACTGGCTCAAAATGAAGGCTGTGAACATCTAGTTTTTGAGAAAGCTTCTTGCCCTGTGGGGCTTATGGATTTAAGGGTGTATGTAAAGTTAAATGTAATCATATACGGTGGATCTTATGGGTCTGTGGAATTTATTTTTCATTTTCATTCTCTATGGTAAGGAGAACAAACTGTCCTCATGTGAATGTACATGAGGGGATTTTTAGACCCTTCAGGTTGAATGCTCTTCTACAGGTCTGGTTGATACTGAATTCTGATTTGTCCTAAGACACAGAGTTAGTATGTTGGAGTCAGTCTCTGACCCTTCTATCAACATTAGCCACAGTCACTATTTTCTCTGACTCTCAAGTGAAATGGCAATTGTTTTGTTGAATGACTTCCATATTTTCCCTGTAGCTGCTCCACAAGGTCATCATTTTGGTTGTTGTCGTTGATGTTAGATATCTGATCATTGTGTTCTTTATGAGAAGAAAATGAGCCCCTAAAAGTCTTACATGTTTAAAAAAAGTTAATATATTTCAAACTGAAGCAAGTTATAGGGAGCTGTGGTAAATATGATACTTTTGTTTTAGGAATATCTAATCATTTGTTACATTAAAAATAATAGAAATAAAGGGCTTGTCAGTAAAGAGACCTGAGCTTTTTTTCATTTGAGTCCTCACCTCTGAAATTACTTGGTCTTTCCTAGCCTCATCTATGAAACCAGGAAGAGACTACACCAGTACTTCCCAGTTACAGCATGCATGCAACTCATCTGGGAGCTTGTTAAAGCAGACTCTGATTCAGTTTAGGTCTGGGGATATCCTCCATAATGCCACTGTCATTGGTCATATATGGATAGCAAGGGCTTTTAATATTTCTTAGTATGCATCAGAACTGCATTGGCACCTCACAACACACACATGAATATAGAACCTAGACCCCACCTCCTAGAGGAGGACTCGAGTTGGCTTGGGAAGGGTCCTAGATAAAGGTGATCTTAGTAGACTGTCAAGGGTGAATATCACTATACAGAGCTCTGGGAGTCTACGAAATGGTGTACATACACAAACATGTTTATATATTTGTGTATTTGCACATACATGCATGTGCATGAATAATTAACACACAAAGCATCAATAAGTGTAGAAAATGAAAATCTCCTCCATTTCTGCTTCCGATTTGTGTGTCTGGGGCTGAGGAGGCAGGCAGCTAGGCTGGTAACTGTCTTATACAATGCAATGTTCTTGAAACAGGCTATCTAACACAGAGATGAGTCCTATTAGAACTCATGCTATAACCCGATTAATATTTTAAACTAAAATCTTTGTTTTTAAGCCTAAGTTCTTAGCATTGTAAACTATCAAGTCCAAAGCAGGTAGTAGTTATAACTGCAGGATTTTCTAAGCTCGAGAAGCTGAGTGTTCTATTGTCAGTGCATGCAATGAGAAAACTGTGTTCTCTGTTTACTGACACTGAAGAAAAGGGCCCTTGTGTCTGGTTTCCACTCTGTGGGTTAAAAGTGGGGTCCTGCATCTGGCTCACGGCTGGGACCTCTGGGTGAGGCAAGACGCGGGCAGTTTGACTGTGTTCTGCCACCGGGTGGGAATTGGCTCAGGGGTCCAGGCACAGAGGTCGAGACCAGCAGGTTCTCAGGCTCTTGGACATCCCAGATGCCACTGTATGCCCAGGAAGAGCTGAGAATGGAGTGTGGGCCTGCAGGCGGCTCTAGCCTGGGGCTAAGGGGAAAAGGGCAGGAGGAGGGAGCTCTGGTTGGGTCCTGTGGAGAGGAGAGTCTTAGGCTTGCTTGGGCAGGAGGTGAGACATTCAGTTCCTTACGGGAAGACCTGCTCCATTGCTCCAGCACAGCGGACCTCCAGTGAGAAGAGGTAGTCCATGGTTTTAAGGCATTTATTGTAAAAAGACACAGAGAGGGAGAGAGTAGAGAAGTAGAGGCTGGCCATGGCCATGTGGAAAGAGAGTGGGGAGAGAGGGGGAGCAAGGGGCAAGAGGCAAGAGAGTAAGAGAACAAAAGAGTAAGAGCAAGAGAATAAGAGAGGAAGGAGGGGCAAGCAGCCCATTTTATAGTGTGCTGGGCCCAAGTAGCTATTGTCAGGTAACTGCAGAGAAGCATACCTGGCTGTTGCTAGGTAACTGTGGGGGTGGAGTCCAGACAGAATACCAGGAGCTTGGGGCATTGCCCTATGTGACTAATGGCCATACACCTCTCTGCATGGGGTTGTGGGAGGCTGTAGCTGTGACAACAGCCGGGGACTCAAGAGGCATGGCCAAATACCTGCTGTCCCTTGCAGGCTATAAGTCACCTACCGGGTCTCCAGGATTCAAAGACTGCGCTTGACCAGGGAACTCGATGCCTGTGCACAGCTCACTGCCCCACACCACTGTACATTTATCATAAAAGCAGAGAAGACCGTGCAACAGCATCTATCTGCAAGGAAGATGAGCACAGTTAAAGGAGATCAACTATGAAGTCTAGGCCTCCTTGAGGAAACAAATGGATCATTTGTTCAGTAAAGAACCTGAAAGGATTGGCCTGAAGTTAGGCCTGAAAGACTTGGAGAAAAAAAGTTAATTGACTTATCTAAAATCATGAAGGACATTTGGACCTAGAGGTTGGTGATGACTGGGGAGGTAGGAGAGGAGAGGAGATAAAAGACAAGAGCAAGGTCAGGGTACCCTGGGCTTTGTGCGGGCAGTGACACATGCTGTTCCTTGGGTGTCTGTTGAGTAGCAGTTTCTTCTGAGGTTAAACCTTTTTCTCTTGGAAGAAAACTCCAAGTTTTCTTATATGAAGAAGGAAGATGAAACAATAGGATATTTTAGGACAGGATGTCTACAGGGAGGTGAAAAAATGGGTGTTGTAAGTAAAGGTGAAACATTCCACTTAGTCTGTCTAATATGAATATTGTAATAAATCCTGGCACAGGGTTACTATTCACCTCAAAGGTTTGTGTTTCTGAATAAAAGACACACACACACTGCCATTATATTTTAGTATTCCTTAAACACTACAATATAGCTGGGCAACTGCCTAACCTCCATGCTGTTAGAATCTACCTCCCACCGACAAGTCCAAGTTACTACTTACTAATTTTGATGTTCTTTCTTGGCTGCTCTTGACTCAATTGAGTAGCCCTCTTGGTTGTGTTCTCTTAGCCCCTTTACATAGTGGCTCTGCTTTGTTTCCTGCACATTACCATTCCATGGTGGCTTTCATGGCTTCTCTCCCCAACACTCCCCTAAGACATGGCAGCTCTCTTCTTCTCCTCCTTGAGGTCCCAAGCAAATATCCAGATATTTGGGGGAGGAAACCTAAAAGCCTGTTTCCCCTTTCCATCTATTGGCTGCTGCCATTTTCATTTACCAAACAGAATTAACTAGGGGCAGGTTCCCAGAATCTACTTGCAGACCCTCTTGTGCAAAGAGTTTTTGGGGAACCCAATTAGCATTAGAATAGAAGCAGTACAGTAGGGAAGCTCATTAAGACAGGAAGTAAACAACTCAGAACTGTAGATGAATGATTTTGATGTTTGGGTTTAATTGGGAATTTGTGTTTTACTGCCACTGTTTACTGCCACTGCCCCCAACTGGTTTTTGATCTATCAATAAAGATGCCAATGGCCAATGGCTGGGTGGAATAAAGAGGTAGGACTTCCAGGTTCTCATAGGCAAGGAGAGAGGAGAGGGCAAGAAGAGGAGATCCAGATATTTGGGGGAGAGAGATGGAACATACTCAGAGTTTTTGGGGAGATCTTCCAAAATGTAGTCAAAAAAGGAAAGCAACCCACAGAATGGCAGTGTCTTGGGCTTCACAGCAGGTATCTGAACAACTAAGTTGAGGACAGATTTAGAGGTGTTGAGCTAGGAGTAAAGGTAAGGGCTTGCTAGCCATATAGAAGGCCTAGAAGAGCCCAGCCACAGAGCGGCCATTTAAAAATGAGATAATGTGTGTTTTTGTGTTTTATCTGTGGATCCAAGATAGCTCCTGGGTGGGTGTGCACCTGCAACTGGCCAGGACTTAAAGTGGTATAGAAAAAACTACCCACTATACAAAATAGCTTCAGGAAGTCCCTGAAACTGATCAGATTCACTAGGTCTCTCCCTCCTGCAAAGTATGTCATCAGTAAAGACTTTTGGAGTTACTCTTGGACAAGCTGAACTGTTTAGAAGAGGCTTAGACTGAGCAACCTAGAAGATGCAAACACCAGTCAAGCATTTCTGAAGAGACACTCTCCAACCTGTTAAGCTGCCTGCAAGTTGTACAGTGAGCTCCAGTTTCCAGCTTTTGTGAGGTGTTACATGCTGAGATGGGCTTTGGTGTTCCTGTAAGCAATCAATTATCATACTCCTGTAAATAACCCCAATAAAACATATTGGTTCAGCAAGTTGGACTTTGATCAGTCATCAGTTCCTTATCTGGGTTCAGTAGATGTTTGTTCTCTCCTCAGGAATAATTGTCACACAACAGTGTCAAAGGAACTTGGAGAGTAGGTAGTTTACACAAGTATCTGAGCTGGTTGCAAGGAAGCATCCATGGTGGCTTAGTTAACTTCCATGGTCACTAGTGAAAGGGTCTAAGCCACATGCATAATTCCAGGTCCAACAAAAAGCAACTTCACCAGGGAGCTTACTTAGAGCCCCAATTGAGGAAAGAAGCTAAAGGCCTCTGAGCTCTTTCTTATAGTCTGTCATTTGCAGAAAGCTCAGGGAGAGTCTGGGACTTTCCATAGGACACAACACTGGCTTTGGCACTTGCAAATCTTCTTAATGGACTAAGGCTACCCCCAAGTTCACTTTGAAGATATATTCAATACAGACTTATTAAATGATATAGTGGAGAAAATATCTTAAATATTATATTTATGCTCTTATTAATTTATAAACATTAGAAGTAGTTGAGGGGCTGGAGACATCTCTCAGTAGTTAAGAGCACTGGCTAGTCTTCCAGTGTACCTGAGTTTAACTTCAAACCCCCACATAGTGCCTAACAAACTTAGGTGGCTACAGTTTCAGGGATTTCAGCACCTTCTTTGGCCACCACCAGGCATGCAAGCAAAACACCCATTTACATAATATAAATACATCTAAAAAATTAAAAATAAAAAGAAGTAGTTGATGCTAAAGAGTTATTTTAGAAAAAGAAAGTATTAGAGAGTATTTTAGTATAGTGAGAGGCTAGGATGGGGAGATTTGTAAACATAATTCTTGAAAAAACAGTGACTTATTGGGAACTTCAACTTTGTGAACTGCAAAGGTCACTGAGCTGCATTTCCTTAGTCACCTTACTTTGGCAACCTGTGAGAACATTAACATTGAAACTGGTCTAGGGAGGGACAGAGCCTTAGCCTCAAACTGTGCAAGGAGGGGCTTTGCTGACAGTTTGGTAAAGTCTTAGGTTTTGAAAAGCTACAGGGATGTTTGTAGGCAGTAAGTTGCAATGTCTCAGAAGACATTTGAGGAATTTGAGGCATGCTGTAAGTTCCTGTGGGCGCTATTAGAGTTTTAGGAGATGATTTTCATGCAGCTTAGTAACTCCCCTGGAAAACTGTTTTTCTTATTCAGAAGTGTTAACTTAAAACATCTGTAACATAAATGTGTCCATGTGCTTTTATACCCTGTATGTGGCCTAGAGAATTGTATCTGGGCATCAGCATGGGGCAACGCTGAAGGGAACTCATTTGGGTTGAAATCCTACCTAAGCTCTGATCTTTAAACCATGCACCCCCTGAGTATGATTCTGCTGTTGCAGAGGATGCCTTTGTGTGATGCACTTGATGAAAGAGGTCACTGTCCCTAAATTTACACAAGGTAGTATGTAAACTGGCAAGACCTCAGTACGTGATGCCATGTGAGGGTAGGGTGCATTGTCCCTCATTGGCTATTATAAAATGGTAGTAAGGGTGGAATGCTCTAGGTAGATATGGAAATAGAAAACCAGGCAAAAGTTGGATGTTTCCTATTATTGATTTCCTTGGACTGACCAATTCTCAGTATTGTTGTGTTTTATAAAAAGATAAGAGAAGGAAGGATTATGTTTGGTGGAGGCATGGTATAGTGTCTCAGCAGAGGCACCCCCTTTCCCCTCCAAGGTACCCCTTCCTCCCTCCGAGGTACCAGCCACACAATGGTATAGTATAGAATAGAATTTATTCAGGGCATGGGGGAGGGGAGTTGAGAGAAAGTCAGAGGGAGAGAGAGAGAGAGAGAGAGAGAGAGAGAGAGAGAGAGAGAGAGAGAGAGAGAGAGAGAGAGAGAGAGAAAGGAGTAGAGGCCAGTTATAAGCATGTGGAGAGAGAGGGTGGAGAGGAATGGGGGGAGAGGGAGAGCAGGAGCAAAGGAGAGAGCAGCAAGAGCAAGAGGGCAAGAGATAGAGGAGAGGCCAAGCAGCCCCCTTTATAGTGAGTCAGGCACACCTGACAGGTAACTGTGGGGTGCAGCCTAGACTAAATGCCAACAAGTACCCCTGACAAAACTGAAATACTTTAGTAGGTATTATTTAAGTTTGAACTTATAAATGCCTTCCAGATGCTTTTTAATTACTATGGGATTGCTGTATCCATTTATTATAATTTTAAATTGTAAATGAAACTCAGAGGAAGTGTAAGACCTTGATGAGCCTTAGCTTACCAGAGACCCCCTGAGTGAATCACATGGAGCCTGATCGATGCAAAAGAACATGAGGATTTTTATTTCAGTGCACTGAGGCTGTCCCTGACCCTCAGGAAAGGAGGTGACCCCGCACACCTTGTTCAGTGAGCTTTTATACAATTTTCAGGGCAGCAGCCATTAGACACTATGTGATTGGTAGAACAGTGTGACTTTTTAAACTGATTGGTCTTCAGGGAATGAGGTGGCAAGGACTTCCCTTGTCTGAAGGTGGGCAAAGGTCCACCCTGCGAATGTGCCCCCACCTGCAGGTAGTTTCTCACCCTGTGATCTGAGGAATGTTAATTTGCCTTTCCCTTTCAGAGAGGAGAGTTCCCCTACCTTCCTAAAGTACCTGAGATTATCTTATTAAGGAAATTCCTGGCCTCCTGGTGTTTTTCTGAGATGTCCTTGTTTACTCAGACCTTATGGAAGCTAAGAGTCTCTCAGGTTTGGGAGACCAGGAAGGATCAGTAGACATTTAGAATTTAAGATCACAGGGAACCTGAGTCTGACTCTATTCTAGTTAATGCTGTATATCCCACCTGTAGCAGAGTACTTTCCAGAAGAATTTATGCAAAAATATAGTTTTAGAATTAAAATAAGCATGAGGTTCTATGGAGCTAGACAAGAGGAGAGAAAACAAACTACATGGCTAAACAGAGACTGTTTATTTGGGGGTGCATTCAAAACTTCTTCTTTGCCAGGACTTTTAAGGATTTAGGACTCGCGTTGGAGTGGAGCTAAGGATCAAGACTTTGTAAAATTGCATGTTTACTTTATGTTTCAACATGCCTTCATTAATTTTTGGTGGTCAGAGAAACATGTGCCTAAGACATTTATCATTTTATTTACTATATTTTATATATTAAGACATATGTTAAGTGCTGTGTCTTTAATACTAGGGCCATACAAATATCAAGACACAGTTCTTGCCTTTACATTACACCCAGATATAGCATGTGAATGGTCACCTGAACAGGTATTTCCAGTAGAGAGGGTCAAAATGATAGAGAAGCCCTGAGTTCTAGGGGTGGGGGTAGGAGCTAATAGGAGGCAAATCTAAACCAACCTTATTGGGGTGAGGGAAGCAAGGTTATAGGGGAAGTGACTGCTTGGATCTCAGTAGATAGCCTTCAGTACTGGGCAAGCTGTAGCTCTCCTCTTAGCTGTCTACATATGAGCCACTTTAGTCTCTGTTCAAGATTAAGACCTCTTCTCCCATGGAAAGCAGCTCTCACCCAGAAAAAGCATCTACCTGAAAAGCTTTACCGTTTTTTTTTCTCTACACTGTTACTTGACTAAATATGGAAAGCTATGGCTGAAGTCCCTGCCTCTCCATACAAACCAACTTCACTCCAAAGAACCCTGTTTATACTCTGTGCCTCACAGACATAGCATACTTTTATCTTTCTGTATGGAGATGTATGAATTGAAAACAACCATGTATTATGATGGATCAGCTAATATTCTCAGATTAGGAAATCCAGGCAAGGATTCTCTCGCTAAGCTACATTCTCAAACTCTGATTAAGAAAACTGATTTTAGGGCTGGTGAGATGGCTCAGTGGGGAAGAGCACCGACGACTGCTCTTCGGAAGGTCATGAGTTCAAAT
>NW_022196894.1:17562852-17604449 GCF_008632895.1 Mastomys coucha | reverse complement strand
GTTGAACTTAGAATTTATCTTTTAAAAAATAAAAATTGAAATAATTTTTCTTTTACTTGTTGAGTTTTGTGTGGAGCAGTAAGTCAGAAGGGCATTGCAAAAAATAAGAGCCATTTGTCTTGGTTGGTGGGAGCACTATAAAGAACAAAAATGGGGCTGGAGAGATGGATCAGTGGTTAAGAACATTGGCTGCTCTTCTAGAGTTCTCAGGTTCAATTCCCAGCATCCCTGTGGCAGCTGACAACTGCCTATAACTCCAGTATCAGGGGATTTCATACTCTCTTCTGGCCTCCCAATGCACCAGGCACACATGTGATGCTCAGATATGTATGCAGGCAAAAATTGATAGACAATAAATAAATAAATAAATAAATAAATGTCTAAAACCAAACCAAAACAAAAATTAAGTTTGGACTGAATACCAACAGAATATCAACTGAGCACAAATGGCTTGTTTTAAATAAAGTTGAGAGCAAATATTTTTTAGTACATCCACATCCTGCTCTCACTTGGGATGAATTTTGCAGGAGAGCAAGTTTAAATTTATCAGTCAGTAAAACATGAGGCTAAGAATAATCTAGATGGGAGACGATACTCAAGGCATTTATTGGTTGATAGCTGAGAAGCTTGGAGTGGTAGTGCTGTAGTTGTCAGTTGAAACTGGAAAGTAAGACATGCAATACTATCCTACTGTGCTTTGGGTTATTACAACAGAGTATCTTCCGGGAAAATTGTAAAGAAAAGAAATGTATTTCTCATAGTTCTTGAGACTGAGCAGTCCAAGAGCAAGGAGTCATATATGGTAAGAGACTACTTTCTTGTGGGAATTCTAAAGACTGATGTGGTACAGTGCTTCACCTGCTGAAACAGAACACCAGTGTCTTCATTAGGGTTACTAATGGAACATCATGACCAAAGCAAGCTGGGGAGGAAAGGGTTTATTTGGCTTATACTTCCACAACACTGCATCATCAAAAGAAGTCATGACAGGAATTCAAGCAATGCAGAAACAGGGAGTCAGGAGCTGATGCAGAGCCCATGGAGAGGTATTGTTTACTGGCTTGCTCCTCATGGCTCACTCAGCCTGCTTTTTTTTAGAACCCAGGACCAGGAGCCTAGGGATACGACCGCCCATAATGGGCTGGGCCCTCCTCATCAATCACTAATTAAGAAAATGCCATACAGGCTTGCCTACAACACAATCTTTTGGAGGCATTTTCTAAATTGAGGCTACCACTTGTCAGATGACTTAAGCTTGTATCAAGTTAGCATAGAACTATGTAGCATACCAAGTGTGTCAAATAGCTTATTTTTTACATTGCTGCAAAGATAGTTCCAAAAACTTGAGAACAGGTCAATCACTCATGAGGGCACTTTTTATTAGCATTCTGTCTAAACTTCACCACACAGTAACCTGGCAACAACCAGGTATGCTCCTCCTACAGTAACCTGGCAACCGCCAGGTAGACCTGACCCACTATAAAAGGGGCTGCTTGCCCCTCCTCCCTCTCTTGTTCTCTTTATCTCTTGCTCTTCCTCTCCCCTTCCCATCCCCTTCTCCCATCTCTCTCTCCTCGTGCTCATGGCTGTGGCCCAACTCTACTTCTCTACTCTCTCACTCTGCCTTTTTCTGCCTCTACTACCTTCTTAACTCCCTTCCCTATTCCCTGAATCAACTCTCTTCTATACTATACTGTCATGTGGCTGGACCCTCAGGGGTGCCTTGGCATGGGCCCACTGAGACATCCCCTTCCCCCATACCTCACCACATACCCCCATAGAACATACCCCCTCTCTCTTTCTCTTTTTATAAACACATCATGGTGCAGAGACTCAGATTCAGAAATTCTGGAGGTTTGCATCCCACCTCAGCTACCACAAGAGATCTATACTCACTAGCCCATAACTGGTAAGCCCCCATCCTCCACTGGTCAGAGTAACTGTTCCATGGTCCCAGGGGAGATTTCTTGAGCTTGGAGCTACCTCTGTGTTGTCCTTGAGGATGGGAGGCCTTCAGTCTTTCACGGACCCTCATTTTAGGACTCTTTTTCCTTGGGTGAGATTTCCCTCTCCTTGGAAACAGTTTCTTTCTTGCCACTGAGAATTTCCCAGGCCCGGGTAAATGTTCTCCATCTCAGGAGCACCTGCTCTGGCTCTGAGACATCATGTGAGGACCTGGTGGTCTGGCCTGTGCTAGAATCTCTCTTGGGTTGTTAATGCCCTCAGTAAGCTGGTAGTTAATAACCAACCCTGTTCTCTCACTCAGGGGTCAGTCTTTGTCCCTGTTTACTGGGATGTCTTGGTCTAGTTCACAGTTAACAGAAAACACCATAGGGTAGGCTTCTCTCCCTCCCCTCTCCCTCAGTTGCTGTCTCCCCACCACCCTCCGCCCCCCGCTGTGGCAGCTGGTTCTACTGGTTCAAGTGGCTCTGGCTCTGCACCCTGCTAGGGACACTGTTACCCTCCCCCACTCACTCTCAGCTCTGAGTCCGTCTTGCCCCGCTTGGCAGTTGCTCTTGGCTCCCTCAGTCCGCTGTGACCCACTCCCTTTCCCCCACTCTCTCCCTCTCTGCTGGGACTTAGAAAGTAAAGGCTAGCAATGCCTTATGCCACAAGAATAGCATGCAGCATTGCTGGGATACAAAAAACGCTACTTCAGGTCCTTGCTTTTCCCCCACAGCCCACTGCGGACTCCGACAGCTGGGAGCACTGGCCTGCAACTTCTGGTTGTTGGAAGTAAGTTCCACCCCAACTTGGCTGAAGTAAACACACCAGCCAGCAGCCAGCGACAGCCCTATATGGGGTCCTGGTGCACAGGTAGTGAGCTGCTCAGCGGGCCCAATCATTGCTGCTGCCCCAGCCGCCTTGAGCTCCTGATTTCCTTGCTCTGTAGACTAGCCATTCCCATGGCTTGCCTGCCAACACAATTAGATCTCAAGCCACTGCTGTTAGCTCTTATTCTGGTCCTAGACAAATGTTTCTTTACTAATACAAAAATGTGCTTTTCGCTACCTACACAACCTTACTTAAGGTTCTCTTTCCTATCCTGTCTTGATAGATTTTTACTACTGCCATTAAATTCTATTCAGTTATGACCAATCGGTATAGCCCTCAACCCTATCAGAAGTTTGGTAATTATCAAGTTTATGACAGACAGAATTCCCAAAACCTTTAACAGTTTAAAACTCCATGAGGTCTCAGAAGATGTGGACACAGCTACAGGATACTGCCTAGATTTTGATATGATAATCACTGAAAAACGCAGTGGACAACCCCAGATACCCTGAGTTAAATGATTTGGCTAAATCAAGGTGAGTCATTTCTTATATCACAAGTATCCATTCCACAAAGAAAAAGCCCTGCATCTTCTGCTCTTGAAAGCCAGACTGACTGCCCACATTGCCATGGAGACGGTGGAGACCACATTTAACTATTGGCTAGTGGACTCTGTTACTTTTTAAATAATGTAACTGATAAATTATTGCTTATTCCCCAGACTTCTGACTATGTTGACAGCTACGATAACTATAGCTTGACAGCTAGAAAAAGCTTTCACAGATGCAATCTGTTACCTCATTACCCAAACTCAATTTCCATTGATTAAATGCTTCATATTTTCTCTTCTTGTTATGCCACTGTCCTAATATTATTTGAGTTCCTATAAATTTGCCTTACCCTAATAAAGCATTCCACTATATGATCCAACTTTTTAAAAAATTTTTTATTAGATATTTTCTTTATTTATATGTCATACAATATTTCCTTTCCCAGGTTCCCCTCCGAAAAGAAGAAAAAAGTAAAATAAAATAAAATAAAATAAAATAACAAAAACAAAAACAAACCCCTCTTCCCTCCCTCTTCTCCCTGGTGATCCAACTTTTTAATCACAAATTCTTGTTCCTTCTGCTCCACAAAAGGCTCATCTTAAAGACTGTTCATGTTGTTAACTCATGTTCTTATCTCTTTTGTAAACTTATCAGATCTACCTCTCATGGACCAAATAGGCTCCATCCAGATAAGTACATCTGCCCAAAGTTCCAACTTATTACCTATTCCAGATGATGGGATTCCTCTGGGTTTCAAGTGTACATCTTACAAAGAATTTTTCTTTCTCCCAAACATACTTAATCTTATTCCCTACCTATAATAATATATTTTCAACATCTTGTCAAGTCCAGGCACTTGACTTGACAAGTTGTCGAGGACAACTCCAGAAAAGCAACCTTCAGATGCTTCAATCTCCTCTCAGACACAGACACTTTGACTGGACCTGTTACATCTGATCTATCCTCAGATGGCTCCACGGACCCTGGACAGCAGGAACAGTCAACTAAGACTGGACAAACATCCCCATTCCCATTCTTCTAGGTTCCCTAGAGACATGTCGCTCCCAATGCCAGCATGAAGCAGCCAGATCATAACTATCCTATTCCTGCTTCATCATTCCCTCTTTCTAATTTTTCTTTTTTAATTAAATCAAAATGGGGGAATGTTAATATTCTGTCTAAACTCCACCCCATAGTTACCTGGCTGCTTGCCCCTCCTCCCCTTCTTCTTCTCTTGCCTCTTATTCTCTTGCTTCCTTCTTGCTCTCTTGGGCTCTTCCCTTCCCCCCTCTCCATGTGTTCATGGTCCATCTCTACTTCTCTACTCTCTCCCTCTCTCTGCCCTTCTGTTTCTACTACCCTCTTAACTCCCCTCCCCATGCCTTGAATTTATTCTATACTATACCATCATGTGACTGATCCCTCAGGTTGTCTGTGTTCAGTTTGCTTTCTCTTTGATTCTGTCTGTGACCCCAGGTAATGGACTCTACTGTCACATTTAGAATCTGTCTTTCCACATCAATCAGCCTCACCGAGGTAATCCTTCACAAATACGACCAGAGATTTGTTTTCACAGAGATTCTAAATCTCAGAAATTGACAAGGTTAAATATTACAATTGTGAATAAAATATTATATTTGTTATAATATGTGGCACACTCCCAGATCATACCAGCGACAGGTCTCATGTAGGAGGTTTATTGGTAGAGGAAGCCTCTGATGGGGTGAGAGGGAAGGAGAAGAGAAGGAGGTTGTGGGTTGGGGTACATGTCTTTTATTTGGATTGTGGTGCATGTGACGCCTGTGCAAAGGAATGTGCAGTGGGTGCCATGGCAATGGGTGCAGAAGCAGCACTGTCTGTCACCTAGAGATGATGTGTCTCATAGATGGGTTCAAGGGCTGGCTGTAAAGAGCTTTTGGTTGTACACAGATACACCTGATGCTAACATTCCTCTCTTTTTGTTATCATACAGGGAGGAAAGTGGGGGGGGGTTGGGGGAGGCCAATGGTGAGGTAGGAATAGGGATGTCAGATCTCTTAAACTGCTTCCTGCTGTCAAGGGGCATCGTCAGTTTTAGGGTGTAGCTGACTCTTACGATCTGGACTCATTCGACAGTCATTAACATCAAGGAACTGATTAATTGTTTGGTTAGAAAATTTTTGAATTTGTTGTTGGAGGATTGTGGAGATGAGGTCAATGAGGCAGGGAGCAAATAATAAAGCCAGAAAAATGAGAAGAAGAGGCATTAGGAAGGGTAATATCCATTTCCATGTAGGGTTTTGGAAAACCCAGGAATTAGAGGTCTCATGCTGTTCCCTGCATTTTGGATGTTTGATTGTAGCTGGATTTTATTTCTCACTATTCCAGACTCATTGATGTAGAAGCAGCATTCCTCTTAGGGTAAAAGGCAAAGACCACCTTCTTTTGCTCTAAGAACATCTAGTCCCTGTCAGTTCTGAAGCACCAGTGCTGCCAGGGAATTGATCTGTCTTTGGAGGGAGAGCATAGTTACCTCTTGAAGACCATTATCAAGCTGGAAAGAGAACTGATTGTATAAAGTTAGGGAGGTAGTCAGCCTTGCTGTTCTAGTACCAGCATGACATGATTTGAAGTGCCCTCTTGTCATGTTGGGCAAGTATTGTATCTACAACAGGGACTGGCAAAGGTTTTTTTTGTTTTTGTTTTTGTTTGTTTGTTTGTTTTTTCCTATGGATTACTCCTAATTCGTGGAAAAGGAACACCAATGTGCAAACTCTTGACCAGCTGGCAGGTAGACGATGATATACCTGCCACAGAAAGTTGACATGTTCTGGACTGTAGGGCACTTTGGCAGAGATGAAGTATCAAGGTTATGGTTCTGTTACAGTGTAGGAAGCTTAGTGTTCCTGCAGAATATGTCCTAGTTGTCTTAAAATAGTCTGCATGTCAAAAAGAGTGATAGAGGAAAAGGTATGGGGTTGTTGCAACATAAGAGTTGGGGCAGCTGATAAAAGGTGAGATGAGGTTGCTTGCTGGGAAGCTGTAAGTGGAAATTGTGAGTTAGTTCGAGGGGGTACACATAGCCAGCAACCTTTAAAGTGACCAGGTCAGGTGATATTAAGGAGTTGGCGGGCTGAGGTCAGGGTCTGAAGCAGAAAGTGAAATGACAAGTTAGTATCATTTATGGAGGGGGTGGGGATGTCAAGGAAGTGAAGAACTTTGAGGAGTGTTTGATTACTTCTCCTATTTTTCTGATTCCTAGAGGTTAGAAAATTGAGGCATATTTTCTCTAAATGTGATTAGTACTTACAGGGGACCCAGATTGTTTTTTATGGTACAGTTTACAAACAATACCTATTTCCCACCTGGAATTCCATAGGTCTTGAATATAGAAGAAGAGGATCTTGCAATGTTGATAGAAGAAGTGGTTGGTTTGTGATCCTAGCACATGCATCTGGTAAGAGAAATATGGATAGCTCCCATATTTATCTGGGCACTTTTTTTTTTCAATCGTCTTTCACCTGGTTAAGGAGGAAGCAAACAAAGAGGTCATAATATTTAGATGGAATGGTGGATATAGTGATAACAGCAATTTGGATCAGCTCCTGGTATAAAACTATGGAGCAGTTTCCTGACCCCATCGGGAAAGACTGTTTGTTATCAGTGGGTGTTTCTAGACCCTCAAATCTTCAGATGTAAGGTCTACCCTGGAAGCCTATATCTAATTCAGTGGGGTCAAGTGCAGCTGTCGGAGTGGAGTCTCATTTTTCTGGTATTGGGGACAAGGTGGGTGGTCTCGATGTCTTCTGGAGCTTAAGAGAGCAGGATCCTGTTGGAGTCGATATGTAGGAAGAAGAGTTATTTTGAGGTTGAGGTGTGAAAGTTTTGAGGTGAGACAGGTGGACCCAATGAGAGAGTCCTTCGAGTTTCGCAGCTATTGGAGTCACAAAAATTACCTTGAAGGGGTCTTGCCATTTAGGAGAGAGAGGTGAGGGCCAAAGATCTGGAGGGGAGAGAAGAACCTGGTCCCTAATGTGGATAGGGAGTGGTCAGGGGACAGTGTGTGGCCGTGGTAAATGGTGGTCAGCAAAGTTCCATAGGAGAGAGCAGAGGTGGTAAAGTAATGGGGTAAGTAGGTAATCTAGAAGGGGATAACATTTAGGTGAAAGACCAGGAGTTAGGATCAGAGTGGACTCTCTCTCACTTAGGGAGAGTCCATAGCCTTTAAAGAGCCAGAGGTAGGAGTTTTACCCAATTGAGGTGAAGTTCCTATGACAATTTGACAAGAGTAGTTTTTAAGGAACGGTTAGTTCTTTCTATCTTTCCTGAAGACTGGGGATGATAGGGAACATGAAAATACCAGGGGATGTCGAGGGCTTTAGACAGAGTTTGAGAAACTTGGGAGGTGAATTCAGGGCCATTGTCTGACTGGACATAGGCTGGGACACCAAATTGGGGAATGATCTCTCAGAGGAGATCAGACACTCTCTGAGACTTTTTGTTGGTGGGGAATGCCTCTACCTACCCTGAGAAGGTATCCACCAAGACCAGGAGGTACTTGGCATGCTTGACAGTTGGGTAAAGTCAAGTTGCTAGTCGGTTCCAGGAAGGGAACCTCTAGCTTTCTGGGTAGGAAAATGGGTGCTATGATACCTGGAGTTGGAGTCTGACATCTGACAGATTTTGCAAGAGGTAGTGATGATATTAAGAAATATAAGTCCTTGGGAGTAGGCTGTAGATGTTTAACAAAATAGGACAATGCATGACTGTTAGGATAAAAGAACTGGTGAAGATAGGACAGAGTTTGATGAGCATCAGGGGGTGAATGTGGGGATGCAGGTTGTAGTGTAAGGATGTCCTCTGGAGGGTGTCAACAGTCTAGGGCCCTAAGGGCTGCAGCTCTAGTTGCCTTGTTGGCTTGGTAGTTACCCTTGAGACAACAGAGTCACTGTCTGATAGGATCTACAATGGACAATTCTAATACCACTGTCAATAATTTGGTGTGCATTAGTTACTGACTCTCCTTTTGTTGTAAGTAACCTGTGCTTTTTCAAGATAGCAGTATGGGACAGGAGGATATGAAAAGCATTTTAGAGTCTGTATAGATTGTCTCTGTGCCAGTTGAGTGGCACAGGTAAGAGCTTTTAGTTCAGCCTGTTTCACACATATACACATAAATACAATCACACGCATATGCATACATATGAGCACACTTACCTATGAACACACGTACAGACATGCATAAGTGTATGGTATGTGCATATATATTAGAAGCTACTATCCACATATGGCAGAGTACATGTGGTATTTGTCTTTCTGAGTTGGGGCAACCTTATTTAATATAACTACAAGATTCATTCATTTTCCTACAAATTTCATAGTTTCAGTTTTTTTATGGCTTAGTAAGATTCCATTGTTGATACATGACTTGCACCAGCAGGTGGCTCTTCATTGAGAAGGAATGTCTAGGGGATCAGAGAGAAAATTAAACTGTTGGCTCAGTTGGTATGCATGTCTTATGCCAAGCAAGTTTATGAAGAAGCAGAGTGACTTATATACTATTTCCAGGTGAGAGAGGGGTTAAAGTCACCAACAACTGCCTTACAATAGGACTAAGGGAGAAGCTAATCAACCAGTACAGCACATGGGAACACAGTGTATCTCAAGAGCACTAGACCAAGCACTCAGTGTCCTTGGGACAGTCCCTTAGGGAGGGAAGACTTGGGTTCTCAAGATCTAAAGTCATAGCTTCCCCAAGACCCTGGCCCCAGGCCATCATAGATTCTGCCAAGAATATTGCTGGCCTTGAGAAAGAGCTGTGTTGTGCTCTTTATAGACCAGGGTCTCAAGAAAAAAAAGCCCCAAAGGCTTGGTTCCAGGCTACTACTGTTTCTGACAAGCATGTTCCTGGTTTTAGACAAGGAAATATTTTCCTTATCTATACAGCAGGGCCTCAGGGAAGTCCTTGGATCAGCCCAGCCAACCATAGTATGTGCAACATTTTCATGATCATTCCTCTATTGATGTACATCCAGGTAAGCCTGATTCTGGATTTTTAGCTATTGTCACTAAAGAAGCATTAAGTATGGATGTGCAAGTATGTCTATGGTATAATATAAAGTCCTCTGGGCATGTGCACAGAAGTACAATAGCTGGACTACATGGTAATTAACTTTTTGAGAAAAACCTCACACAATTTCTATAGTGACTGTCCCAGGCCATATGCCCTTTCACCAGTGAATAAAGGTTCCTCTTTCCCACATGCTCACAGTGTTTTTGTCATTTGCTTTCTTCCTTCCTTCCTTTCTTTCTTTCTTTCTTTCTTTCTTTCTTTCTTTTTTTTTCTTTTTTCTTTTTTTTTGACTTGAGTGAGTGACTTTATTCTCTATGGATAAAGTCCATAGAGAACAGGTTACATTCATTTAAGAAATGGTGTGTGTATTAAGATAGTCTATCCATAAAGTCATTCAACAACTGTTTCAATGAGCAATGGTTCTGCTTGAAAGGTGGCACAGACATTAGGTGTAGGTAAGAATCTGGTTCATTGGCTGTGATGATTTGGAAAAGCATTCATCTCAGAGAAAGAGTAACTTGTAATGTCTTCTTCCTCAAACTTGTCATTTGCTTTCTTGATGATAGTCATTCTGACTATAGTGAAATGGAACCTTGAAGTAGTTTTAATTTGCATTTTTCCTTGTGGGTAAAGATGTTGATCACTTAAGTGGCTATTTATTTATTTATTTATTTATTGTGTGTGTGTGTGTGTGTCTGTGCATGCATGCATGTCCCATGGCCCACAAGTATGGGTAAGAAAACAACTGTGGGAGCTGGCTTTTTTTCACTGTTTGGGACCTAGAGATCTAAGGTTGTCAGACTTGGTCACAAGTGCCCTCACTTACTGAGCAATGTTGCTGGCCTAGATGTTGAACACTTTTAAAAGTTATTTACTGTCCTGTTGTGTTTTATTTTTAAGAACTGTTGAAGGAGGATACAACTTGCCCAGTTCAGCCTCGGGCCTTTGGCGGCTTCCACCCAAGGCGGTCACCTAGGGAATTAAGCCGAAAGACCTTCTGCAGACTATCGGCTTATCTCTTGTTGTTTGTTGTTTTTATTTTGTCAGCTTGATGCAAGCTAGAGCCATCTTGAAAGAGTGAACTTTAGTCAAGGAATTACCTGTATAAGATTTGCATAAGCAAATCAGCAACTTCTTGATTGGTAATCAATGTGGGAGGGTCTGAGATAGGTAGTTTTGGGGTGTATACAAAGAAAATCGAGCAAGCTATGATAAGAAAATGTTTTAGGAAATTGGGAGTCCTAATGTTTAGTATGTACTTACAATTGTTATATTTTCTTGGTGAAACTTTACTTATATGTAGTGATTTCAATTATCTCACTGACTAGTTATGGTTTAGAGTCTACTTTAAAAGGTACAAGAATCATTATGATTGTTAATAAACTCCATTTACTTGATAGATTGATTCCTACTTACCAACTCTCAGTTTTGAACATCTAAGTGCATTTCTTAGAGACAAAAACTAATTTGGTCTTGTTTGGTTTGGGTTTTTCAAGACAGGGTGTCTCTCTGTAACAAAGCCCTGGTTGTCCTAAACTTGATTTGTAGACAAGGCTGGGCTTGAACTCATAGAGATCCACCTGCCTCTGCCTTCTGAGGACTGGGATTAAATGCATATGCTACTAGGTCTGGCTGGTTCTTGTTTATTTAATCCATTCAGTTCCTGTGGATCTTTTAATTGGTGAGATGAGGTCATTTGTATTTAACGTTATTACTAAGAAGGATTTAGTATTTCCTATGAGTTTGCTATTTGATGTTATGCTTGGTTGGATTATTGATATTTCTTTTTCTCTGGTTTGTTCATGTTAAGAATTTTTTTGGTTGCTTGTTTGCTGTGTTGATTGAGTTCTTCCCTATTCCTTGGTTATCTGTTCATTTCACAAAATATGTTGTTTTATGGTTTTTTTTTTTTTGTATTTTCGAGACAGAGTTTCTCTGTATAGCCCTGGCTGTCCTGGAACTCACTCTGTAGACCAGGCTGGACTTGAACTCAGAAATCCACCTGCCTCTGCCTCCCAAGTGCTGGGATTAAAGGCATTCACCACCACCATCTGGCTTAAATTATTTTTATTTTATTATTTTATTAGATATTTTCTTTATTTACATTTTTTTATTATATGTAAGTACACTGTAGCTGTTTTCAGACACACCAGAAGAGGGCGTCAGACCTCATCTCATTACAGATGGTTGTGAGCCACAATGTGGTTGCTGGGATTTGAATTCAGGACCTTCGGTAAAGCAGTCAGTGCTCTTACCTGCTGAGCCATCTCACCAGCTGTTTTATGTTTATGTGTACTCATAAATGAGACTGTTTATTTTTCCTTCATGAGTAGTATTTCTTTAATAATTCTTTAAGCAATGCTTGGTTTTTATGAATTGCCTTAATTCGTGCTTGTCTTGAAATCTTTTTAATTCACCATACGGTGGCACAGCCCATAATCTACAATTTATTTTAAGATTCAAGGGTCATCTGGGAAGATGGAGTCTCAATTAAGGATTGACTATAATATTTGTGACTCTATCTTTGGGGTAATTGGCTTCATTGTTGATTGATGTGGGAAGATCCAGTCCACTATGGGCTGTGCTGCTCCTGGGCAGGTGGTCCTGTGTTGTATGAAAAATTTGGATGAGCATGAGCCAGAGTGAGCAAGCCAATAAGGATCTCTGTAGTTTCTGTTCCAGGTTCCAGACTTCCCTCAAATATGAACTGTAAACTGGAAGTACAAGACAAAATAAATCCTTTCCTTCATAAGTTGTTTTTGATCCTGTTTATCCCAGCGACAAAAAAGTAAATTAGAATAGTTTGTAAGTTGGTGCATTTGTGCACTTGTATGTGAGCTAATTATTTTCCCTTGTTTTAAATATTGTTTTCTTTGCTTTGCATTTCTTGACATCTTGACTACTATATATTGTGGAGAGGATATTTCTGGTAATATATATTTGGAATTCTAAATGCATCTTATATTTGTATATTAATTTCTTTCTATTGAGAAAATTTTTGTTGTAATTTTAGTGAATAATTTATCTATGATTTTTAAAATTTTGTCTCTGCTTCTTCTCCTTCCATCCCATGGAATCTTATGTTTGTTCTCTTGAATGCATTCTAGAGTTCTAGTTGTGTTATTGGTCATTTTCAGTGATTTTTTTTTTTTTTACTAATATGTGTATGAATACTTTGTCTTGACCTTCTCTCTTATCCCCATACTTTGTTTTATCTGTTGAAGATGCTTTCAATTGTTTCATTTCCAGAATTTCTGGGTTGTGTGTGTGTGTGTGTGTGTGTGTGTGTTTCCTTGCTGAATTTAGCCTCAATGTTTTTGAATCTCCCTTTCAAGTTACCAGCCCTTTTATTCACTTCGGTAAATGTTGACATTTAGTCTAGGCTCTGCCCCACAGTTACTTGGCAATAGCCAGGTGTTCCTGACTATAAAAGGGGTGCTTGCCCCCTCCTCTCTCTTGCTCTCCTGCTCCCTTATCTTCTTCCCCCTCTCTCCCCATTCCCCTACCCCCATCTCTATGTGCTCATGGGCAGCCTCTACTCTTCTACCCTCTCTACCTTTCTTTGTCTTTATTCCCTCAACTCCCATCCCCATGCCCTGAATAAACTATATTCTATACTGTACCATCATGTGGCTGATCCCTCAGGGGGAAGGGATGCCTCAGCATGGGCCTGCAAAGACACCCCTTCCCCCACATCTGACTACACATCCACCAAACATATTCTGTTTCCCCTTATCATTTTTATAAAACACATTTGGTGCCAAGACTTGGATTTAGAAATTCCCTGCTGCTACTTTCCCTACTGACATATGGAGACTCATCACTTGCTAGCCCAAACTTCAGAGAACTGGTTAGCTCCTTCCCCCTATTGGTCAGCATAAATGTCCTCTGGTCCCAGGGGAGAGTTCTTGAGCTCAGAGCCACCCCTGTGCTATCCTTGAGGATGGAGACATTTATTGCTGGTCTTTCACTGATCCCCACCCATTCTAGGACCTCTAACCCTTGGGTGATCTCCCCTCCTTTTTGAAAGCGGTTTTTGTGACCCCTTCCCTGGGTTGGGTTCTTACAGCTGTAGAACAAACTCCTAAGCTTAGATGGGCCACTTTTTTTCATGAGTCCAGGACTCACCAGCCCTCTCGCATCCGTGTGACAACTTGGTACATCTAAACTGGCACATTCACATTAGTTGTTGAATTTTGTTCTTGGGACACACTGGGAGGAACATTATTTATTTATTTATTTATTTATTTATTTAATTTTATTTTTTTGGTTTTTTGAGACAGGGTTTCTCTGTATAGTCCTGGCTGTCCTGGAACTCATTTTGTAGACCAGGCTGGCCTCAATCTCAGAAATCCGCCTGCCTCTGCCTCCCAAGTGCTGGGATTAAAGGCGTGTGCCACCACCGCCTGGCAAGGGAGGAACATTTTTAATAACTCCTACACCCAACAGATTGGTCTTTGCTGCCTTGTCCCTACTTATGGGGCACTTCCAGGTCTAATTCACTGTACCCAGCAGGCAATATCTCTACACGACCACCTAACTGGCACTTTTAAACCAACTCTCTCAGTAGTGATCCACAGGCTTTCCCCTTCCCCGTTCATTCTCTTGCCCCACCAATTGTAGCCACTTGCTCTGCCCCCACCTCACCTCAGAAAAGGCAGGTATTACCCTACCGTACCCTGCTCTTGTGCACTGTCATATTTTGATCCTGCCACTGTGGTGCCCCAGGAAAGGGCCGACTGTGCCCCATGGTGCCTGCTTCGCCCATGACCCACACCAGGCTTTGAGGGACATTGAGGTCAGCAGGTGGGGGAGGGGAGGGAATGGATCAAGTGTCCTGTGCCAGTCAACCCCTCAGGCAAGAGTTGTTGTCTGGCCTATTGTGGCTCCTCGAACTGTGGACATGTGTCTCCAGCCCTGGCCCAGACATACTTGGTACCTCAGCCACACATGTACAAGCACCCATCTCTTGCTCCCCAGTCCTGGAGTACCCCACTTGCCTAAGGAGAGGTGAACCAGCCCAGGTAGGAAGTGGAACACTCTCAGCTCTTTCCCAGGAGATCAGCGCTGCTTGCCCATAGTCCACATCCCAGAGCCTGGCTGCTCAGTGCTCCTACACCCCCAGCACATTCCCACAGGTGGGTCCCAAGGCCACTGCTAGCTGCCCTTCTCTCTGAATTACTCTGACACAGTCTGGGAAATGGGCCTGCACTCACTTCCACCTGTCTGAACTTGCCCGGACACACTTGCTTTCTGTCCCTGCTCACAGCTCATACTACCATTGTCTACTTTTTGGTTTCTTTCCATTCTGGTCCACATCAACTTTAAGTCAAGTGTACACCAGACAAAACTCTGCTATTTGTCTCTGTGTGTGTCTCTTCATGTGTTTTTCTCTGCTAATGCAGCCTGTCAAAGTCACTTAACAATTAAGAAAGGTTTTATTTCTATCTTGCCTCGGTTAAATAATGATTTTTAAACAATACAAAAGTTAAAGATCACTGATATATACTATATATATATGTATGTATATGTATATATATACATATATATACATATATATGTGTGTATGTGTGTGTATGCCTTGTTTTTTTAACTACTACCATTAAATTATAGTGTGCTCTTTAATCTAACTCAGAGTATGCTTAATAGATACTCTTCTCAATGTTGTCAGAAATATGCTGAATGTATTAATATTAAGCTTATGACAGAGATTCCCAAAGCTTCAGAGCTACCCACTCCCCAAGGCCTCCAGGAAGATATGGACACAGTGACAAGAGTCTACCTGGATTGTAGTATGGCAACCATTGAGAAACACTGACGTTGCCTTGACCACTACCAGGGCTTGGTCTACACTGTGAACAGAACAGGAAACTCTGACAGTTAAATGTCTCATATTGCCTAAGTCAAGGTGGGTAATTTCTCATTTCACATGTATCTACTCCACAGAGAAAAAGCTCTTTATCTTCTGGGCTTGAAATCCAGACTGACTCCACCCAAGTTGCTATGGAGACTACAGGGACCTGGGAACTGTTTAGGTTGTGGACTGTAGTTGAACTTCTGTTGTTTTAATTAATACATGACTCCTAGATTATAATTTACTCTTCCCAGACTTCTGACTACATTGATAGCTAAGGTAAGTGGAGCCTGACAGCTAGAAAACAGGACTAGCTTCTTACCCTAAGGTAATTCACCACTATAGTTGCTCATTTAAAAATCATTAACTAGCTAAGACTACCATATTTCTTACAGACTTCATGAAAAACAATACACAAGTTCAGATGTCAGCTTTCTCAGATGTAACCTGTTACTTCCTTACCTAAACTGTTTTCAGCAATTAAATGCTTCATATTTCCTCTTCTTGCTATGCCAGTGTCCTAACATTATTCAAGTTCTTACAAATTTGCCTAACCCTAAGAAAACATTCCATTATATGATCCAACTATAAAATCACAAATTCACGTTTTAAGTTTTCTTTGATTGTCTTTTAACTAAATTTAAAGTATTTCTCATGTTAAACTATATGATCCAACTATATAATCACACACTCAAATATGTTTCCTTTGATTGCCTTTAAGATAAACTTAAAGTGTTTCTTGTGCTAAATCTACACTATAAGATGTCATGCTCAAATATGTTTCCTTTGGTTATCTTTTAACTATGGACTTAAGGTATTTCTCATTCTAAACTATAGAATCAACTGTATTCACAAGCTCAAGGTCTTGAGTTTTCTTTGTCTCTCAATTATAAACTTAAAATAGTTTTTCCTTATGCTAAGTTTATATATATTCAATCTTCTAGATGGATGGAAAAAGCCCTTCTTGCTCCTTCTGCTCCACGAAAGGCTTTTGTCTTCTGTAAGCTCATCTTAGATTATTCATGTTGGTAACAAATTTATCTCTTTTTAAAATTATAAGCTACAGGAAACACACTCAAATTAACCTCTCGTGGAACAAATAGACTCCATCTAGATAAGTACATCTGCTAATCAATAGCCCAAATTTCCCACTTACTACCTATTCCAGAGGGTGGGATTCCTCTCCTGTGCTCTGGAATTGGGACTCACCTAACCCACCAACCACCAAGACCTAAGAGTTTCAAATGTACTTTCAAATGTACACCTAAGAAGAAATTTCTTTCTCCCAAACATACTTAACTTTATTTTCCACCTATAATGTATGCGTGTTTCAGCATTTTGTCAAGTCCAGGCATTTACTACATCCAGGACAGCTCCAGAGAAGCAACCCAAGGTGCTCTAATCTTCTCTCACAGACACTTCTACTGGACGCTGGTCAGCAAGCAAACAGCCAACTCTCCTAAGACTGGACCATCATCCCCATTCCCATTTTCTTAGGTTTCCAAGAGACACGTTACCCCAAAGTCAGCAGGAAGTAGCTAAAGATCTTGACAACCCTATTCCTGATCCACCATCACCTCTTTCTAATTTTTCATTTTTTATTTAAACCAAAACAGGGGAGTTTTCTATTATTTTAGGCTCCGCCCCACAGTTACCTGGCAACAGCCAGGTGTGCCTGACACACTATAAAAGGGGCTGCTTGCCCCCTCCTCTCTCTCTTGTTCTGCTCTTTATTTCTTACTCTCTCTCCCTGTCCCCATTTTCCTCTCCCCTCTCTCTCCACATGCTCATGGCCAACCTCTACTCCTCTCTTCTCTCTCCCTCTCTTTCTCTCTGCCTTTCTCTGTCTCTATTCACTCAACTCCCCTCTGCATGCCCTAAATAAGCTATATTCTATACTATACCATTGTGTGGTTGGTCCCTCGGGGGAAAGGGATGCCTCGGAGTGGGCCCACAGAGGGACCCCTTTTCCCTACACCTGACTACACATCCACCAAACATGTTCCTTCTCTCCTTATCTTTTTATAAAACACAACAGTCACAGTTTTGTCTAGGTCTTCTACTGGTTTTCTCAAGTTGTTCATCTGCTTATTAGATACTTTATATGGCCATGGCTCCTTTCTAACAGTAGAGTTCTGCATTCTTTCTCTAGCATTTCAGTTATTTCAGTGATTTTGGCTTCTCTTATTGGGAATGATAAGGCTGAGAATGTGTAGTGGTACATTGTTTTCTCATATTCTTTGTGATTTGTTGAGATGTTTTATGTACTTAATATGTTGTCCAGTTTTAACTTTTCTCTCTTTTACAACTCTTTTGTTTTGCTTTTTGTGAATCCTCAAGGAGTGTTATCTTCACTAGAAATTACAGAGACAGTGGCATAGGGATACTAGTTGGGGAAAAGTTTGCAGATGTTTATTTTGCATGTATGTATGTATGTATGTATGTATGTTTGTATGTGGATAGGATCTCATTAGGGAGCCATGGTTGGCTTGGAAGTCGCATTGTAGATTAGGCTGGACTATGAGTCAGGAGAATCCACCTGTCTCTGCCTATTAAGTTCTGGTTTAAAAGATGTGAGCTACTATGCTGGGGCTTGCTTTAGATATAAGAATGTTAATATTTAGTGAATCAAGAAGGAATCAGAAGGAGGAAGTAGGTAAATTATGAGTGGGAAAGAAAGCATATCAGTTGAAGACATGAGAGGTAGTAGAGAGACAATTATAGGTACAGAGATGTGGGTGTAGAAAAGTCATGAATGTCTTTTTTGGTGAGACAGAAGTCAAAACGCAGTAGCTTAATGACTAATATACAATATTTACATTGTAAATGGTGATAAGATAAATTTAGAAAAACATTAAACGTTAGGCAAATTTAAAAAGTTGATAATATAAAATTTAAATACTATGCTCTTAGTATGATTTTACCCCTTCCTGGAATGATTCTCCCTTCCCTCCAGGACTGTCATTCGTACTAGTCTCAGTAGGTTCTGGAGCAGACTGTTAGTCTCAGTATTTCAGAGAAGTGAAGTCAAGGTGTCCTTCTAGACAAGGGTTTCTTTGAGCAGAAGGGTTTTGCTAGAATTTGCTGACCAAATTCCCTAGTGCCACACCCCAGTAAGGTGTAGTTGTTCTTAGTGAATCATGGATGGAACTTCACATAGGTAGGGCTTTCTGTAAACAGTATTCTGAAGGGATGCGGGATACCCTCCCACCTGGGTATAATGTGTACCAGCATAGTCCTTGGATACACAGCATAGCACGCCATTATACTTCAACTTGGCAATGGTGGGAGAGAAGCCATTCTGTCTGACTTGCAGTCTCATGTTCAGGCCCCCTTTATATATATCTTCATGCTTTTCTGCTCTGGGGTGTTCTCCATTTGCTTTTCATCAGGCGACTGCTGCTCATGTGTATAGTTCAGTGGACAAAATTTAATTCTGATTTGTAGGATGGCTGAGGTGGCTGTGATAGCATGCTAGCAGTGGCAACAGATCACTTGTGGCACTGTCCCACTAGCAGTTCATTAGCAGAAACATTTAAGGATGATCAGCAGGGTGTGTCTGGTAGCTGTGGCCCCAACCCTTGGAGCAGCAGCAGTGGGTACCTGAGCCCTTTTGCAGAAGTTCACTGATGTGTACACAGAAAATTCAGGCCATCAAGGTTGGTAGTAAGTTATCCATTTTGCTTTTTGTTTTTTATTTTGTTCGCATGGTACACTACTGCACATACACATTAGCCTTTTCTAGATTAAATTTGAAAGTATTCCCACAGTACTTTCCATTAGCAGATGTCTACAGGAAGAGGAGGGCTAACCCATAATACATTGGTACTGTTGACAGTTTCCAGTGTGTCTGATAAATTATTTATATTTTTACTATACCGTATTCTCACTAGACTGTAAAAAGTGTGCAGAGAACAAGATAGTTGTTCTAACACAATTAATAGAAGTGATGTAAGATCATTGAGCAGTATACATTGTTGTTTTGTCTCTTCTATGCTTCCTGATACATAGATTGGGACTCTTAGGAAATCTTCAGGCAGATCTCTGTGAGTTCAAGGACAGCCTAGTCTACAGAGGGAGTTCTAGGACAGCCAGGGTGGTTTTACAGAGAAACCCTGTCTTGAAAAACAAAACAAAACAACCAAAACTACCCCCAAAACAACAACAACAAAAAAGAAAATAAATAATTTTCCTCTACCTTCTTCCTATTATACTCTGCTTTTTTTATGATGCCCTGCAGTAGAATCCAGGGCTTTCCTGATATTCAGCAAGCATTCTACCATTGAAAAACATCCCCAGCCTTTTAGGCTGCTACTTAAAGGCATCAGTGGGAAATTTCAGGACTACCTGAGAAAGTGAGGATTTTGTCTTCCCTGTGAATTCTCATTTCATTCTGTTTGGCTTTGAGTTTCTATCACCATCACCCAGTGATGCTGTTATATCCCTCTTTTAGAGAATGTTTAGCCCAGAAGTAGCTCAATTTTACTTGAAGTTTTACAAATTTTAAAGCCAGCTCTATTACATCCATAAAAAGGTGCTGGTAGAGCCAGCTGGAAGCTGTGCCAGAACTCTGCATACCAGGCCTGTGGGACTCTCCTCTCTAAGGCTATAAGTTCTAATTATTTCCACTTATTCCTTTTGTTCTTGAATACTAACAGACTCTTCTAATGTCTCTGCAATGGCTTTGATTTCTCTTTTTAATTAGTAAGTAGTAGTTCTCAGCCATCTTGTTTTTCTCTTATGTTAATTTTTTTGTTTTGTTTTGTTTTGTTTTGTTTTGTTTTTGTTAAAAACACCTGCTTTTCCAGGTTTTCCCTCCTTCCCTCTACCTTCTATGATTCTTTTGTTCTCCCTTCTATGTTAGACTGGAGCATCTACACTTTGATCCTCTTTCTTCTTAAGCTCCATATGGTTTGTGGGTTGAATTGTGGGTATTCTGAGCTTTTGGGCTAATATCCAGTTATCAGTGAATACATACCATGTGTGTTCTTTTGTGGCTGGGTTACCCTACTTGGGATGATATTTTCTAGTTCCATCCATTTGCCTGTGAATTTCATGAGGTCACTGTTTTTAATATCTGAAAAATACTCCCATTGTGTAAATGAACCACATTTTCTGTATCCATTCTTATAGGTTGTTTTTAGCTTCTGGCTAAGAAGAGAGGAGGGGGAGGGAAAAAGGGGGACATGATCAGGTATTGGAAGGGACAGGAGTGAAGTACAGAAGGTCAGGAAATCGAATAAAAATATGTAGCAGTAGGGGTGAGGAACTGGGGGATAGTCACTAGAAAGTCCCAGACGCTGGGGAATTGAGAGGCTCCTAGGACCCAATGGGGATGACTTTAGCTGAAATATGCTGAAGGAGATTGCAATCCCATAGGAAGAACAATGTCAACTAACTGGACCACCCAGAGCTCCCAGAGACTAAACCACCAACCGAAGAGTATCCATGGAGGAATCCATGGCTCCAGATATATATGTAGCAGAGGATGGCCTTATCTAATATCAGTGGGAGGGCAGGCCCTTGGTCTTGGGAAGGTTTGATGGCCCAGGGTAGGGGAATGCTAGAGCAGTGAGGCAGGAGTGGGTGAGTGGATGGAGGAGCACCCTCATAGAGGCAAAGGGAAGGGTAGAAAAGGGGGATGGGATAGAGAAGTTGTGGATGGGTAACTTGGAAGGAGGATATCATTTGAAATGTAAATGAATAAAATGATCAACTTGACATAAGCTAAAGTCATCTGAGTGGAAGGATTCTCAATTTAGAAAGTGTCTCTACATGAAATTGGACTGTAGGCAAGCCTGTAGGGCATTTTCTTAATTAGTGACTGATGGGGGAACGTCTAGCCCATTAGGGGTGGTGCCATCTCTGGACTGGTAATTCTGTGTTTTATAAGAAATCAAGACTAGCAAGCCATGATAAGAAAACAAGTTAGCAGTTCAATGCCTCTGCATGAGCTCATTCCACCAGTTTTCTGCCTTCATTGAATTTCTGTCCTGACTTCTTTTGATGATGACCACTGAAGTGTAAGCCAAATATACCACTTCTTCCCCAAGTTTCTTTAGGTCATGGTATTTCATCACAGCAGTAGCAACTCTGACTCAGGCAGGAAGTTTCCTGATGATGGCTGGTCAAATCTGATTTAAGAGTAGAGAAGAATGTTGTTAGGAGTCATCTTATTGTTATGTTCCTCTAGCAGAACAATAATATTTTGTTTTCCTCTGGGCACATGATCTACCTAGGCCATGTTCTTGGCTACCTGAGCAATATCAGGAATGGGTTTCATCTCATGGAATGGACCTTAAATCCAATCAGATAATTGGTTACTCCCACAACTTTCATGCCACTATTATACCAGTGTATCTTACTGGCAGGACACTGGCTTTGCAGCTATGCTGGCATTTATCTTTTTCCTCTGGCAACATGCAGAGTACCTTCCAGTAACGTGTATACTATTCAGTAGGGGTGAAGACTCTGGGTAGGTACCAGCTCAATTGCTCAATGTTCATTGACTTATATAGGTGCTGTCTTCAGCATTGGGGCTTTACCACTAATTTTTGGATAACAATCAATAGCTTTGGCAATAACCTGGGTTCTTTGGGGTGCTTATATGAGCTCTTTTTGGCCAAGAGTTCAATTAGATGTACCCCATTCTTAGAGGTTTCATTTGGTGGCAAGAGATGTCTAGTTGGGGCTTTGTCTCCCTGGTACTTTTTTTTTTTTTGGTGATTCCATTTAGATTTCTTATGAAATGTCAGCATCAGATGGTCCCATGCCTATGTCTAAAGTTCATTAACTCATTCAAACCCCAACAGTAATTATCCTCGGTAAATTGCCCCATTGGACTAAACTTTGTCAAGTATATATTATACAGGAAAAGAACTAAGCTCACATTTATGAGGGATATTTCAGTTAAGAGTATGTCATCTATATGAAGTAGGTACAATTATCATTAGCTCTGTCTTATCAATGAGAAAACCAGGACACTTAGTTTAACTGACTTGTGCAAGGTCGTACTAAACAAGTGAAAAAATGAGTTTAAAACTCAGGCATTCTGTCACCAACTACTTTTATGACTCATTGTACTTTATTACATCTCACTGGAACTGTCATGTGGGAGAATTTCTGTGGATATTATAATTAGATTTGTCCTTAGAAAGATTAGTGTTTCTCTCGGTGATTCAACTTCCCTGTAGGAGTCCCCCAGTATATCCTCCATGAGGGTTTTCTTGCAGGCCAATCCAGTAGCATGCTACAAACTGTTGCAGCTCCGTGTGCCCACTTTCTGAGTTTTTATTGTTCTGTAAAGAACTAAATTGAAGAACAGTATAAAGTCTTAAAAACATATCATTAAAGACTTTGCCTTAAAGTGTCAATAGAATTTTAGACCTTATTCCCTGCTGTAGTTGTCTGCACATTCTGCATGCAGAGTTTTTCTGTCTACGTGTACGTCTTATGAATTTGGAGACCTCCTCCAGTGAAAGGCTTGGGTGAAATATTGATTCATTTCTGTGTCTGTACTGCAGAATGCACAGCCTTCACAGTTTGTAAATATCAATTAAATTTAACTTTTGGAAAAAGACCAACTTGAAAATCCCCTTTATTAGTATTCCCTTTTACATGACATTAACCCAGAAAAGATCCCAAAGATGAAGAAAAAAAGGGGTACTGTGGTGAAAAGGTTGTATTGTCTAATTTAGAAACACAAATGACTTTCTCAAATGATCTCTCATGGGGGTTATTAGGTGAGAAGTTGCTATAGAATGTCCTTGGCACCTGGCATAGTAATACTCAATAAATAGCAACTACGGTTAAATAATGAAATTTCTAAATCATATGCAAAAAAGCAGAGCTAGAAATTACCTCTAGATACACTGAAAACCATTTTTGGTACTGGCTGGTTGACATGTAAATTACTTTAAACTTTCTTAAAATAATTTTCTTTAACAGAAAGTCATACTGATAAGAAAAACCAAACATTAAAAAATGTGAACAAATCATCAAGGTCACAGTCTATTAATATAATAAATAGGAGTTAAGTTCACATTTATATGAGTCTAGAGTTTAAATCTTCCTGATAGTGTTTTGCTTTTTTGCTTCCCCAGGCCTCTGCTGGGTCCCTAAACTGGGCAATGGATTTCAAACTCTCTCTTCCACACTAGGTAAGATTCTCACCTCAGATATAAACACTCAATAATCTCAAACATCCTCTGTAAAGATGATGGCTGAATTTTCTAATCCCAGTTAGAATTGAAAAATAGACCTTTACATCCCCCTACATGGAATGAGACATCAATAAAATGTCCATGGAATGTTTAACATTTAAATCTCACCAACCTTCACTTCTCTTGTCAAATTAGTACCTGGAAATAAAGAAGCTCGGACCCAAGGAACTGAAGGGGTTTGCAACCCCTTAGGAAGAACAACAATATGAACTAACTAGTACCCTCAGAACTCCCAGGGATTAAACCACCAACCAAAGAGTACACATGATGGGACTCATGGCTCCAGCAGCATATGTATAGCAGAGGACGGCCTAGTCGGTCATCAATAGGAAGAGAGGCCCTTGGTCCTGTGAAGGTTCTATGCCCCAGTGTAGGGGAATGCCAGTGCCAGGAAGAGGGAGAACATGGGTTGCTGAGCAGGGGGAGGGGGGAGAGAATAGGTTTTTTTTGTGGGGGAAACTGGGAAAGAGGATATCATTTGAAATGCAAATAAAGAAAATATCTAATAAAAATAAATTAAAAACAAAAAAGAAGATAAGAGCTGGCCTGCTCCCCCCCACCAAAAAAATTAGTACCTGGAAAAAAAAATCAATGTGATAATGAACTAGACTGATTAGTAAGTGGTATTTAATAATATTTCCCCCTTTTATGTATCCACAATGCTGAGCAGTGCTATTGACCATTATTAGACAAACTGGAGCTTGGCTAAAAGATATTAACTTCATTTGGAATGTATTAATACTTCTACATGTTTTTAAGGAACCTCATAAGATTAGAATTACTTTATCATATTTACTATGTCAGTAAAGTATGGAGTCTAGAAACACTTTAGTTATTTCAAATTCAGGGATCTCTCAGTAAAGTAGATCATAGCCTTGTGCATACAGATGACGTGGAGAAATAGAAACGCAGATCTTACTTGCCCATTATTTTCCTTGTTTCTCACCTGTTATCTAGAGGCATACAGCTGACAATTAGTAGCTTGAGGTTCAGTGGACTTGAACACCTCTCTTTCCCCTGGCTGAAGTATTTTAAGGGTGAAAGGCCACCTGCCTGTTTTGCAATGAGACTGAGTGGAAGTCCCCAGTCCCCATCTCCCAACTCTCCTGTACCCTGCTCTTAACTTCAGCTGAGCAGGGCCATGGCATTACTGCTGATATACACCCAGAATGACCATTTCTAGGGGCTTTTGTATTCAGTTGGACCTTTTGGCAAGATTGGCAGTGTCAGTGGCACAGGTAGTGGTGACAACAAGCACTTTATGTTGGCAGTTTTTGAAGCTTCATTGCTTTGGGTCAGCTTTACACTACTAGTCAAAGTACTAGAGTACTTTAGATAAGTTGTAAGAAGCAAGAATGGTTGGTTTGTGGTTTGGGGGGTTCAAGAGGATGATGCTGGCATGTATGTGTCCCTCACCAGCCTCAGCCTCAGGACAGGTGATACCACTCTGGGGGGGAGTACCACCAAGAGGAGTCAGCATCACCAATCCCCTGAGGGGGATTAGCAGCAGTACCAAGCTCATCTAGAACAACTTGCTCTGTGTGGGTATCCTGAAGGTGTGAGACCATATTTCCTTTGAGAAAAATATTAATCTTTCAGAAAGACCTAATCTTTACACACTAAGATTTCTTCAGCCATGCTGTAACCTGTGTTCATCTTGAGCCTTTGGGGGACAAATTATACACAAACCATGTTATGGTCCATGCTGGAGATTTCCTGTGATCCTTATGCAACCCTCCAAACATTTTATGTTTGAAATATTAAAAGAGAGTATAATGAGTTTTGATTTATCTGCTTCTTTTTTTCCACCTGTGTAAAATACTTTTGTTTGCTGAATCACTTGAAAATAAGTGGCAGTTATCATGGTGCTTCACATGTATCTCCCAAAAGAAGGACATTAATATCATACCATCATCACATGTTGGCAACACAGCATGAATAATATCATGGAGTATAGTTCACATTCGAGTTTTCTTTATTTACAAATGTCCTTACTATCTACTTTTTAGACAGTATAATGAAACCTCTATGATCACCCTCATGCATAAAATCATCTTTGTTAATTTTAAATGCTCCAAGACTCAACTTGCATTAATTTTTATTTTCACATCTAAGTCTAGCACTAAGTGATCTAAGGATATTTTCAATGATATAACAAGTGTTATTAATACATTTGGAACTTTGTCATACTTCCACTAAATATTCAAATATTCTAAACTTAGAAGGAAAGATCTCTTTTTTTAACTGCTTTATTTTGTTGTTGTTGTGGTTGGTGATGCTTGCTTAACAACAGGAGCTGAATATTCTAACATCTTCTTTGCAGTTCTAAGGTGAGGTAGGAGGCAAGAGCCTGCCCATATTCAGTGCTTGTTTGACTATACAATATGGCTTCAAATTCATTAGTAGTAAATTATTTTGTCTTCAATCCTCTTTCCATTTCTTTTTTAAAAATTCATTCTTACAAGATATTTTATTTTTGCTTTTAGTTTTTTCTTTTATTTTTTGAGATTATAATGCAATTTCATCACTTTTCCTTTCCCTTTCCTTTCTCCAAGCCCTCCTATGCATTCTTCCTCACTCGCTTTCAAGTCCACAGCCACCTCTTTTCATGAACTGTTGTTACATACATACATATGTACATATATACTCAAAAATGCATAAATACAGACTGCTCAGTCTGTACAGTGTTACTTGTATATATCTTTTCCAGATTGAACATCTTAGAAGCATACAATTGGTGTATTCTACCCTAGGGAAGACCATTTCTCCTACTCTCAGTGTTCCTTAGTTGCTTATAGTTCTTTGTGTAGGGTGAAGGTTTACTCATTGTTGAGTGAATTTCCTGCCCTAAAACTGCCTAACCAGTTTTTTCTTTCCTGTTTTATCACTCCTGTCTCTACCACACAGTACTGGGAGTACAGATAAATGCTACCACACCAAGCTCCCATGTGGGTACCGGGGATGTGAACCTAAGTGATTCTTGATCTTGACAATTTGATGATCAACACTAACCATCAGAGCTACCACTTCTATGGGAACAGAGTCTATTTCATATGGAAATCATAAAGGTAACTGATGTAGAAATATATAGTTAGACTCTCTACACAGTAGTAAAGATTTTTCTAGGCAGATATGGTGGCACACACCTTTAATACCAACACTGAGAAGGCAGAAGCCAGTAAGTCTCTATGAGTTCCAGGACAGCTGGGTCTAGAGAGCAAGAACTTGTCTTAAAAACTAGCAAACAAACACAACAGACAACAAGCTTTTTGTTAGTTGCTTGTATATTTTATTGGAAGGGCCTTGGTCCTTGGGACCAGTGAACCCACCCAAGAACAGCTTCTAAATAAACCTGCCTTTATATACTCTAATCTGGCTTGAATTGGCTTACTTCACTGGCAGAGAAATAATTTATCAGTGCCTATAAAGACTGTACTAGTTAATGATGAATCTTAGAATATATTTAGGCTGACATATGTCTTAGGGTTTTACTGCTATGAACAGACACCATGACCAAAGCAACTCTTATAAAAGACAATATTTAATTAGGATTACCTAACAGGTTTAGAGGTTCAGTCCATTATAAGCAAGGCAGGAACATGGAAGCATCCAGGCATGATGCAGGAGGAGCTGAGAGTTCTACATCTCATTCCAGAGGCAAATAGGATAAGACTGACTTCTAGGCAGCTATGACAAGTGTCTTAAAGCTTATACCCATAGTGATACACTTCCTCTAACAGGGCCACATCTACTCCAATAAGGCCTCAGCTCCTAATAGTGCCACTACCTGGGCCAAGCATACTCAAACCACCACATTCCACTCCTAATCTTGTTTAAGCACATTAGTCTATGGGGCCATTCCTAGCCATAGCATAATGCAAACTACATGTAATTCAATTTCAAAAGTCACCATAGTCTTTAACAGTCTCAGCAATGTTAAAAGCTCAAAGTTTCTTCTGAGATTCATGCAGTCTCTTAATTATAATCTTGTGTAAAGTAAAAAAAAAAAAAAAAAAAAGAAAAAAAAGAAAAAGAAAAATACTGGACCAAAGCAAGACAGAAAAACAACTGGGCAAACTCCAAACTCCATGTCTCCATGTCCGATGTCAAAGTAGTCTCCAGACCTCCAACTCCTTCTTGCTGACTGCTGTTGGCAGATCTGGCATTTAGCAGCAACAAACTTCATTCTCTTGGGCTGGTTCCACTTCCTGCTAGCACCTTTCCTTGGCAGGTATCTCACAGCTTTGGCATCTCTAACATCTTGGTTTATTCAAGTCAACTTCACCTTCCCAGCTTCTTACTCCAATGTCTGGGATCAACACACAATCTTCTGAGCTCCTTCAAAGGGCTTGGATCATATCATATCTGCCCTCTGTAGTACTTTAGGCTCTGGTTGATTCCACTCCACTGCTGCTGCTGTTCTTAGTAATCAACCCATGGTACTGGCATCTCCAATATGCTGGGGTCTTCTGCTGACAACTAGGCTTCACCAACAGACTCTCAGGCTCTCTTCTTGGTGCCTCAACTTCTTTGTGTGACCCCTTCAGTCCTGGCCTGTCAACTGCAACTGAGGCTTCAACCAAAGGCCTTCCCTGGCCTCTCATAGTGCTCAAGCATCAGCTGCTTTCCATGGCCCCTCATACCATGAAAACCAGTACCACCTGGGTGATTCTTACACAGTACCAAGTCCAGCTGCAGCAGGGGCACAACATTGGCTCTCTAGAACACAGCTTCTTTGTGCTCTCAGAAAATACTTCCCAGAAGATTTCACCTCAGTGATGCTTGTCTCTTCTTAATCACCACTAATTTCTTAGCTCCAGCCTACCAGCATCAATTGTCCAAGTAGTTCCTTCTGTTCTTGACTCTAAAGTCACAGGCATGTGGCTGAAGCTGCCAGGTTCTACTGCTTGCTGGGACTGGAACATGGTAACCCTTGCCTATTACATTATCATGAGCCTTCTGTTTTTCAACTCCTTCACTGCCTAAGCTTGGCTGTCCTGGAACTTGCTCTGTAGATTCACCTTGAACTCAGAGATTTGCATGTATTTGTCTTCTGAATGCTGCGGTAAAAGGCATGTACCACCATGCCTGGACTAAAGCATTTCTCTATTTGGAACTTGCTCTAGACCAGGCTGGCCTAGAACTCAGAGACATGCTTGCCTCTGTCTCCTTGAATTAAAGGTGTATACTTGGACTTAAGCTAAACTTGGATCTTGCCCCCAAATCACCACTTGCTTAGTCTGTTTATCTCCTTAAACACAGAACTCAGCTCCATTTTCTTTCCTGGTGCTCCTTTACTACTTGAACCATATATTTTATATTTTATCTTTCTCAGCTTGATCCTTTTCATTAAAATGTTCTTCATAAGAGTGAACTTTAGTAACCACACAACAGAATTTATGCCAGGCTGTTTTGATCTTTTTTTTTTTTTTTTAATTTTTTAAATTTTATTTTATTTTTTTGTTGTTGTTTTTTCAAGACAGGGTTTTTCTGTGTAGCCCTGGCTGTCCTGGAACTCACTCTGTAGATCAGGCTGGCCTCAAACTCAGAAATCTGCCTGCCTCTGCCTCCCAAGTGCTGGGATTAATGGCATGCACTACCACCGCTTGGTACTAGGCAGTTTTGAGACCTCCTTTGTCAAAGCAATTATCTCTTCACTTTAGCCTTAGGCAGACTCTTGAGACAATGGCAAAAAGCAGCCATATTTTTCATCAAAATACTACAAAAATAATCTCTAACCCACAAACTGAAATTTCTTACCATTGAAACAACTTAGGCCAGGTCTGCACAGTTCAAATTGCTTTCCGCAAACAAAATCTTCAATATTCCTATTAGGATAGCCTATTAAGCCTCACTTGAAGCATTCCATTGCAATTTTCTCTCTGATGACTGTCTAAGGCGGGGCTAGCCAGGAGGAACAGGCAGCAGAAGCAGCAGAGTAGCTGGGACAGGGTCCTTCCTGTCTCCATCTTCACCCAGAAGGTGGGGCTGTTCCATAGCCCTCTGTGCACAGGTCTTGCCAGGAGAGAGCTGGTCTCCCAGGAGTGCAGATACAGGCTTACAGACCCATAGGAGGAACAACCTCCAGCCAGAGACAGCAAAAACATTCTAACACCAGAGACTAACGGATATCAAAAGGCAAGTGCAAGAATCTTACCAACAAAAATCAAGACTATTTGGCATCATCAGAAGCCAGTACTCCAACCACAGGAAGTCCTGAATACCCTAACACACCAGAAAAGCAAGATTGGGATCTAAAATCATATCTCATGATGCTGATAGAGAACTTTAAGAAGGATACAAACAACTCCCTTAAAAAGATACAGGAGAACATAGGTAAACAGGTAGAAACCCTTAAAGAGGAAACACAAAAATCCCTTAAAGAATTACAGGAAAACACAACCAAACAGGTGAAGGAATTGAACAAAATCATCCAGGATCTAAAAATGGAAGTAGAAACAATTAAGAAATCACAAAGGGAGACAACTATAGAGATAGAAAACCTAGGGAAGAAGTCAGGAGCTATAGATGCAAGAAAAACCAACAGAATACAAGAGATAGAAGAGAGAATCTCAGGGGCAGAAGATACCATAAAAAACATTGATACACCAGTCAAAGAAAATGCAAAAAGCAAAAAGCTCTGAACCCAAAACATCCAAGAAATCCAGGACACAATGAGGAGACCAAACCTAAGGATAATAAGTATAGAAGAGAGTGAAGATTCCCAATGTAATGGGCCAGCAAATATCTTCAACAAAATTATAGAAGAAAACTTCCCCAACCTAAAGAAAGAGATGCCCATGAACATACAAGATGCCTACAGAACTCCAAATAATTTGGACCAGAAAATAAATTCCTCTCGTCACATAATAATCAAAACACCAAATGCACAAAACAAAGAAAGAATATTTAAATGCAGTAAGGGAAAAAGGTCAAGTAACATATAAAGGCAGACCTATCAGAATTACACCAGACTTCTTGCCAGAGACTATGAAAGCTAGAAGATCCTGGGCAGATGTCATACAGACCCTAAGAGAACACAAATGCAAGCCCAGGCTACTATTCCCAGCAAAACTCTCAATTACCATAGATGGAGAAACTAAGATATTTTATGACAAACCCAAATTTACACAATATCTTTCCACAAATCTAGCCCTTCAAAGAATAATAAACGGAAAACTCCAACAAAAGGGGAGAGACTACACCCTAGAAAAAGGAAGAAAGTAATCTTTCAACAAAACTAAAAGAATATAGCCACATGAACAGAATTCCCATTCTAACAACAAAAATAACAGGAAGCAACAATTACCTTTCCTTAATATCTATTAATGTCAATGGACTCAATTCCACAATAAAAAGACATAGACTAACAGACTGGGTACTTAAACAGCACCCAACATTTTGCTGCACACAAGAAACATACCTGAGCATCAAAGACAAACACTATCTCAGAGTAAAGGGCTGGAAAACAAATTTTCAAGCAAATGGTCCCAAAGAACAAGCTGGAGTAGCCATTCTAATATCGAATAAAATCAACTTTCAACCTAAAGTTATCAAAAAAGATAAGGAGGGATACTTCATACCCATCAAAGGTAAAATCTACTAAGATGAACTCTCAATTCTGAACATCTATGCTCCAAATGCAAGGGCGTCCACATTCATAAAATAAACTTTACTAAAGTTCAAAGTACACATTGCCCCATACACAATAATAGTGGGAGGTATCAACACTCCACTCTTTGCAATGGACAGATCATGGAAACAGAAGCTAAACAGAGACACAGTGAAACTAATAGAATTATGAAACAAATGGACTTAACAGATATTTATAGAATATTTTATATTAAAAAAAAAAGCATATACCTTCTTCTCAGCACCTCATGGTATCTTCTCCAAACTGACCACAATCGGTTACAAAACAGGCCTCAACACATACAAGAAGATTGAAATAATTCCTTGTATCCTATCAGATCACCATGGACTAAGACTTGTTCTCAATAACAACATAAACAATAGAATGCCCACATACACAAGGAAGTTGAACAATGCTCTACACAATGATAACTTGGTCAAAGAAGAAATAAAGAAATTAAAGATTTTTTTTTTAGGGTTTAATGAAATGAAGCCACAACATACCCAATCTTATGGGACACAATGAAAGTAGTCCTAAGAGAAAAACTCATACCTCTGAATGTCTCCAGAAAGAAACTGAGAGAGCATACACTAGCAGTTTGAAAACACATCTGAAATCTCTAGAACAAAAGGAAGCAAATTCACCCAAGAGGAGTAGATGGCAGGAAATAATCAACCTCAGGACTGAAATCTATCAAGTGGAAAGAAAAAGAACTATACAAAGAATCAACCAAACCAGGAGCTGGTTCTTTGAGAAAATCAACAAAATAGATAAACCCTTAGCCAACTAACTAGAGGGCACAGAGACAGTATCCTAATTAATAAAATCAGAAATGAAAAGGGAGACATAACAACAGGAACTGAGGAAACCCAAAAGATCATCAGATTCTACCGCAAAAGCCTATACTTTACAAAATTGGAAAACCTGGATGAAATGAACAATTTTCTAGACATGTACCAGGTACCAAAGTTAAATCAAGATCAGATAAATGATCTAAACAGTCTCATATCGCCTAACGAAATAGAAACAGTCATTAATAGTCTCCCAACCAAAAAGAAAAGAAAAAAGAAAAAAAAAAAAAGCCCAGGATCAGATGGGTTTAGTGCAGAGTTTTATCAGACCTTCAAAGAAGACCTAATACCAATACTCCTAAAACTATTCCACAAATTAGAAACAGAAGGTACTCTACCCAATTCATTCTATTAAGTCACAGTTACTCTGATACTTAAACCACACAAAGACCCAACAAAGAAAGAGAACTTCAGAACAATTTCCCTTATGAATATTGATGCAAAAATACCCAATAAAATTCTTGCAAACCGAATCCAAGAACACATCAAAATGATCATACATAATGATCAAATAGGCTTCATCCCAGGGATGCAGGATGATTCAATATATGAAAACTATTAATATAATCCACTATATAAACAAACTCAAAGAAAAAAACCATTTTATCATTTCATTAGATGCTGAAAAAGCATTTGACAAAATCCAACACCCCTTCATGATATAAGTCTTGGAAAGATCAGGAATTCAAGGCCCATACCTAAACATAGTAAAAGCAGTATACAGCAAACCAGTTGCCAACATCAAACTGAATGGAGAGAAACTTGAAGCAATCCCACTAAAATCGGGGACTAGACAATGCTGCCCATTCTCTCCCTACCTATTCAATATTGTACTTGAAGTCCTAGCCAGAGCAATTAGACAACAAAAATAAAATCAAAGGGATATAAATTGGAAAGGAAGAAGTCAAATTATCACTATTTCCTGATGATATGATAGTATACTTAAGTGACCCCAAAATTTCCATCAGAGACCTCCTAAAGCTGATAAACAACTTCAGCAAAGTAGCCTGGATATAAAATTAATTCAAACAAATCAGTGGCCTTCTTCTTCTTCTTCTTCTTCTTCTTCTTCTTCTTCTTCTTCTTCTTCTTCTTCTAAGATTTACTTATTTATTATGTGTAAGTACACTGTAGCTGTCTTCAGACGCACCAGACAAGGGCGTCAGATCTCATTATGGATGGTTGTGAGCCACCATGTGGTTGCTGGGATTTGAACTCATGACCTTCTGAAGAGCAGTCGGTGCTCTTCCCCGCTGAGCCATCTCACCAGTCCAGTGGCCTTCTTCTACACAATGGATAAACAGGCTGAGGAAGAAATTAGGGAAACAACACCTTTCATAATAGTAACAAATAATATAAAATACCTGTGACTCTAACTAAGCAAGTGAAAGATCTGTATGACAAGAACTTCAAGTCTTTGAAGAAGGAAATCGAAAATCTCAGAAGATGGAAAGATCTCCCATTCTCATGGATTGGCAGGATTAGTATAGTAAAAATGGACATCTTGCTAAAAAGCAATCTACAGATTCAATGCAATTACCATCAAAATTCCAACTCAATTATTAACAGAGCTATATAAAGCAATTTGCAAACTCATCTGGAATAGCAAAAAACCTAGAATAGGGAAAACCATTCTCAACTACAAAAGAACTTCTGGTGGAATCTCCAACCCTGACCTCAAGTTGTACTACAGAGCAATTGTGATAAAAACAACAACAACAACAACAACAACAACAACAACAAAAAACCAAACCCTCCATGGTATTGGTACAGTGACAGGCAGGTAGATCAGTGGAATAGAATTGAAGGTACTGAAATGAACCCATACACCTCTGGTCACTTGATCTTTGACAACGGAGCTAAAACCTCCAGTGGAAAAAAGACAGCATTTTAAACAAACGATGCTGGCTTGACTGGTGGTGAACATGTAGAAGAATGTAAATGGATCCATTCCTATCTCCTTGTACAAAGCTCAAGTCCAAGTGGATGAAGGACCTCCACATAAAACCAGACACACTGAAACTAATAGAAAAAAAGTGGGGAAGAGTCTCAAGCCCATGGGCACAAGGGAAAGTTTCTTGAACAGAACACCAATAGCTTATTCTCTAAGATCAAGAATTGATAAATGGGACCTCATAAAACCGCAAAGCTTCTGTAAGGCAAAGGAAACTGTCAATAGGACAAAATGGCAACCAACAAATTTGGAAAAGATCTTTACCAATCCTATATCTGATAGAGGACTAATATCCAATGTATACAAAGAACTCAAGAAGTTAGATTTCAGAGAACCAAATAACCCTATTAAAAATGGGGTACAGAGCTAAACAAAGAATTCTCAACCAAGGAATACTGAATGGCTGAGAAGCACCTAAAGAAATGTTCAACATCCTTATTCATCAGGGAAATGCAAATCAAAACAACCCTGAGATTCCACCTCACACCAGTCAGAATGGCTAGGATCGAAAACTCAGGTGACAGCAGATGCTGGTGAGGTTGTGGAAAAAGAAGAACACCCCTTCATTGCTGGCGGGATTGCAAGCTGGTACAACCACTCTGGATATCAGTTTGGTGGTTCCTCAGAGAACTGGACATGGTATTACCTGAGGACCCAGCAATACCACTTCTGGACATATATCCAGAAGATGCTCCAACATGTAATAAGGACACATGTTCCATTATGTTCATAGCAGCCTTATTTATAATAGCTGGAAACAATCTAGATGTCCCTCAACAGAGGAATGGATACAGAAAATGTGGTACATTAAACAATGGAGTACTACTCAGCTATTAAAAATTATGAGTTTATGAAATTCTTAGGCAAATGTATGGATCTGGATAATATCATCCTGAGTGAGGTAACCCAATCACAAAAGAACACAGATGGTATGCACTCACTGATAAGTAGATATTAGCCCAGAAGCTCGGAATACCTAAGATCCAACCCACAAACCACAAGAAACTCAAGAAGAAGAAAGACCAAAGTGTGGATACTTTGATCCTTCTTTGAAGGGGAATTAAAATACCCATGGAAGGAGTTGCAGAGACAAAGTATGGAGCAGAAACTGAAGGAAGGACAATCCAGAGACTGCCCAACTGTATATGGGATGGGGATTCATCCCATATACAATCACCAAACTCAGACACTATTGTGGATACCAGCAAGTGCAAGCTGACAGGAGGCTGATATAGCTGTCCCCTGAGAGTCTCTGTCAGTGCCCAACTAACACAGAAATGGAGGCTCATAGCCATCCATTGGACTGAGCACAGGGTTCCCAATGAAGGAGCTCAAGAAAGGACCGAAGGAGTTAAAGGGGTTTGCAGCCCCTTAGGACGAACAGCAATATGATCTAACTAGTACCCCCAGAGCTCCCAGGGACTAATCCACCAACCAAAGACTACACATGGTGGGACTCAGGGCTCTAGCTGTATATGTAGCAGAGGATGGCCTTGTTGTTTATCAATGGGAGGAGAGTCCCTTGGTCCTTTGAAAGTTCTATGCTCCAGTGTAGGAGAATGCTAGGGTCAAGAAGCAGGAGAGGTTGGGTTGGTTAGCACGGGGAGTGGGGAGGGAATAGGGTTTTTTTTTTTTTTTCCCAGTGAGGAGACTAGGAAAGGGGATAACATTTGAAATGCAAATAAAAAAATATCTAATAAAAAAGAATTTGGAAGAGATAAAAAATAAAAAATTAAAAAAGGAATGTACCTTTATAAAAAAAAAAGGGGGGGGGGAATAAAATAATTCCACTGCTTTCCAAATCCAAAGTCCCCAAATCCCTATTCTTCCTAACAGAAGCATGGTCAGGCCTATCACAGTATTACCCCAGTCCCTGGTACCAACTTCTGTCTTTGTTAGGGTTTTACTGCTGTGAACAGACACCATGACTAAGGCAACTCTTATGAAGGACAACATTTATTTGGGGTTGGCTTACAGGTTCAGAGGTTCAGTCCATTATCATCAAGGTGGGAGCATGGCAGCATCCAGGCAGGCATGGTGCAGGAGGAGCTGAGAGTTCTACATCTCATTCCAAAGGCAAACAGGAGAAGACTGACTTCCAGTCAGCAATGATGAGGGTCTTAAAGCCTACACCCATAGCGACACACTTCTCCCTACAAGGCCTCATGGCCACTCCATGGGTCAAGCATGTTCGAACAACCACAACATATAAATAAACTGTTGTAACATTTGGTGTTTACTCATTTAGCCTATGATAGAATGCCATATGTGCCCAATCACTAGGTAAATGATATGTAAGGAGAAGAGGAGGACATCTGGCTATATCAGTGGTTTTTAAGGCATGTGGAAAATAAATATAAAACCATAAAGGAGTTTGGTAGACACATTCATGAATGAGCAACTGAATTTTATTTTACCGTGTGTGTGTTTGAGGGAGGTAAGGAGGTGGAGCAGTTTTGGCCTCATGTCTATAATTTGAGAGAGTATGGCATACAAGTTGCCATGAAGAGGCTCATGTCACTGTTATTGTCTTCAGCATTACCAGAGGATGTAGTTATGATGTGAACCTGAAATGTCATGCTATAAACCTATGTCTTGAAGGCTTATTCTTCTACTGTTGTTATTAGGGAGGCTATGGAACCTTTATGAAGTACAGCCTAATTGGTATAACTAGGTCGTTTAGGGGAAGGTCTTCGAAGGTTGCTGGTGCCCTCCTGATCTACCACCAAGTGAACAACATATGCTACATAGTGTTAATGTTGGAGAGTGACCCACTCTCCCATCTGCTTCCAGGCATCGCGGGCAGAAATCCTGAGCCAAAATAAATCTTTGGTTCCTTAAATATTTTTCTGTCTGATAATCTGATCAGAACGATGTAACTAATACAGAAGACTGATACCAGGAGTATGGCCATAGTTTTCATTAAATCTGAGCACGGGATTCTTAGGCCCTTGGAAATCGTTCGCAGAAGGTATGTGTTAGAGAAGCCCTAAAATTCAGGAAGAAAGTTTATAGGGCTACTCTGGAAGAAAGGTTGTTAGGTTCCAAAGGGGTCTCAGACATGGGATGGGAGACAGGGAAGCCTTCCTGCCCATTTTCTCCCTGAAGTCTTTCTTGGGTTGTTGAAGCAGGTATAAGGAAACAGGTAATTACCGGAAGCAGAGGTTTGCTGCCTGTGAATGTGAGGTAGGAGAGGACTAAATTGGACTCCCAGGAGATACAGAGAAGCTATGCTCCCCTCCCCGCCCCCCCAGGTCCCTGTTCTAGACACCCACTTGAAGACATTCCTAATCCTGTGACAATCCACTGAAAGAAGAGGAGGAGTTGGTGGCGTTTGTAGTAACAGGATGAGAAAGTGTGAGACTTCCTGTTATGTATGTGTGACAGCTGGTGATAAGTGGAGGGGCCTGTGCAGGAAATCCGTTCAGCTTCTGCATTGTGACCTCCCTGAAACTTGGCCACTCCTTTAGTCTAGACGTTGATGGCAGGACAAAGAGGCGCCTGCACCATGAGCGATGTGGTAGAGAGGAGCTTGGAAGGACCCTTAGCACTGACTACAGACAAGTCCTCCCAGAAAAGGGGAGACTTGGTGGAAGTATTAACTGGGGAGAAGGTAAAATTTGACGACACAAGACTTTCTTTAATTCTGCAGAATGGCCTGGAGACGCTGCGAGAGGAAAATGCTTTGACAGATGTCACCTTGTGTGTGGACATTCAGGAATTCTCTTGCCATCGCGTGGTGCTTGCTGCAGCCAGCAACTATTTCAGGTCAGCCTGCTTTGAATCCGAGTCAAACTGCATGTATATTGTAAGGAAGACATTTGTAGATGCGAGAGCTCTATAATCTACAAGATTGAGCAAACTCAATCTGATTTGCTTGCTGTTACACCTATGGTTATATATATTCTTACACAGAATGTTAGGTATCAGATTATATTATATATTACCTTATGCACTGTGTATAATATAAATATGTATGTTTACACACTAAGGTTTGTGCCTACTTAAAATGTAAGAAAGGAAACTGTCAACCTTTAGAGTTGTGATTTAGGCCACGAGAAACTGGGACCATTTAGAAGCAGTACTTTATTATTTATTACTTGGAACCTTTCATGTCATCTTTAGCCTGATTCTACCATTCTGATACTTTTCTTTGAAAGATTTAATTCTCGGTTTTAATATCCTTTATCATCTCTTAGAGTCAAGCTAAGATACTTTAAAAATATGTTTTGTTATCTTTTACCTTGGCAAGTGTACTTTGGTAGTGATAAAATTGAAAATATGCTTTAAACACACACACACACACACACACACACACACACACACACACACACACACACACAAACTTGTATATATATAATATGTCCTTGATTTTAAAGATGTGAAGTTACTTATGCCAAGGGTCTTTTTTTTTTCTCTCTTTCCTCAGTTTGACTAATGTGTTTAAAACATGATGTTGTCTTTGTTCATCAGTAGAGGTAGAGAAAAAGAATGTGGCCTCACTCTTGGAGTTACCCCATAACTTACTGGAAATTAGGGGTTTCTGGTGTGCAAGGAGTGGTGGGAAGGATAAACAAGTCTGTGGACGTGGAAGGCTCCTGAGGTGCCAGAGTGAGATGACCCGGGGTTGGAAGACCTGTTTCCATTTCACTTGAGCCTTTCCTGGCCATGAGATTTTAGGCAAGTTTCCTGTTACTCTGAATTTCTGTTTTGTCAACTGGTACATGGGGACAGTGACAGTTTTATTTCATCATTGTTGTAATGGTCCTCTTAGTGAAAAGATATTACACAGTGCCTGATAGATACATTTGCTCATAAAATCTTTGTTGAAACCTTGTATGAATACAGCTGGACCAGCATTGTCAACATCAGTGTGGTCATGCCAGAGAACTAGTGAGTAAGGATGGTGTAGATAAGAGAGGTGTTTTTGGAAAGTAGGAAAAAAAAATCACTTTATTTTTAGTGAGATTTTCCTACCTTTCAGTTCTGGTTGAGGATTTTAAGAAAGTATCATGTGAATATAAATAATATTTTCAAAAGTCACATATTTCAAATAAAATATGATTATATAATCAAATGTATAAACATCAAGCAATATATATAACATATATATATATATACATAGATAGCTCAGATCATTCATATGTATATGTATAAAATTGTATTTTATTTGAGGTAGTTAGGAGAAAATTTTTCTTTAGAATTCAAAGAGCAGAGTTAGACAGTTGATGTTTGTAAAAAGCTCCCATATGTTGACAAGGCCAGGGGCAGGGCCTATGTGAACTTGAGGGAAGTCACCACTGCTCTCTACCACAAACAACGGTCACTGGTTTCACTCTTCACTGGCATGATGAAGGTAACAGACACCCACTTTTCAGATGAGGAAATGAAAACTGCACATTACATACCTGGCCATTGTAGGAGCAAGGATTCTACACATTCTAAGAGTCCTTGTTTAACTGCATGCAGTACGAGCTGCCACTAAATATGGAGCATCATTCTATTGGCAGCATATCTTGGTAAAATATAAGCATGGTCATTAAAAAACAGGTTGACACAAACACACTGCTTAACCTGCCTCTGTGCTGGCCACTAGCTTTCCTCTTCAGGAGGGAATGAAAGTAAATTTGCCTCAGTGCCCTGGGTATTCGTTTTCAGTTTATTCTTTATGTTTTGAGTCACTGAAAAACTGCTATCATTGGTTGGTAGTTTCATAAGTGTGTCTGCTTGCTTAGCAGTCAGAGTTCTATTGGCAGTCTTCCCTTGAGACATCACTTTTTTTTTTTTTTTTTGGCTCTTGGGCTTCTTGTCATAAACAGAAGGTGCCTTACTTAGTTCAGATCTTCCTTCTATCCTTGCCAATGTAGAAAACACTCTGCAGGTCCTCAGGGCCAGCATGGCAGTAAGAAATTAGAGCATACACAGGTGTGATGTAGACTTTCTTAACCTTTCTTTAGATTTACATCTAGGTATTTCCAATGCAGTTTTCCTCCTATAATGGATACAGGACTCTGGTGATAGCACTCTATTTTCTGTTCCTTGAGCAGTTGTGTGGGATAGATAGGCTTTGTACCACATGCACTTAGCCCATTTAATGTACAACAATTTTGTGCACAGTAATATTGTGCTCATCGTACACATGGGGGTCTGAAGTCTAGGTGCCAGTTAATTAAAAAGAAAAAAAGTTAACTTGAATCCTAAAGCCAAGGATCTTCATTGGGTCTGACAGTGACTCACTGCCTCTGCTTTGTTTCTAAGGTTTTGGAAGGGGTGAGGCATCTGTTATTGTCATGACACCACTGCAGATTGAAATTAGCAACCTCTGTATGTGGTACAGAGCAGGCACCACTTGCCTCAAACTCTGCCCCTGGCCTTGTCAATAAATATATGGGAGCTGTTTAACTCACAACAACCTGCTCTTCCTGCTCATCGCACACATAAAAAAGCAATTGCAAGAATTTATTTGTGCACCAGAAAAATGATAGGGTAGGAATGTGTCAGCCAAACAGGGATGATATTAGTCACCCAGACAGTGATTTCCCTTTGTGGATCTATTTTAAAGTCTTGGGAGAAACAAGGAAGTTGGAGAAAAAATGCGTTTTGTGAAGACTGAGAAAAGAACAAAGGATAGTAAACCTTAAAAGTTAACTGCTTGGCTCTGTCAATCAGGGAGGAATTGTTTGGCCTCTCTAAGGTCCAGAAGCCATATCTGCAGCTAAAGATTTGCAGGTATACATTTGAAAGTGAGTTGTCATAGAATGCAAATAATAAAACAGTTCGTTTATTAATCTGTTTGCTTAAAAACACATTGTATGTGGCAGTAAGTCAGACTTTTTAGAAATGCCCCTGGCTTATTTGAGAAGATAAATATATATGTGTAGTAGTATAGACTTGAAAAATCCCCTCCCAAGCAGTGTAGAGAAGCAAACCCAGAAAAGAAGCAGGTGCAAGGAGGTTAGGCAGTGTTTGAGATCTCAGCCATTCAGCCTGTGTCAAGAGGAGGCCACCTGCTAGTGAATCCTGAAGGCTACAGTACAGAGCAGAGGTTCTCAACATGTAGGTCACGTCTCCCTTAGCAGATCTCCAATTCCAAAATATTTATATTACAACTCATAACAGTAGTAAAATTATAGATTGCAAGGGGTAGGAATTCAAATGAGGTCAGCTTTAGCACATTACTAAATCATAGGAAGACTGGAATGTGGCAGAGACCAGGGAAAACAGAATCCCAGGCCTTCAGGGCAGTCAGGATTCTCTCCCCCCCCCTCTCTCTTTCTCTCTCTCTCTCTCTCTCTCTCTCTCTCTCTCTCTCTCTCTCTCTCTCTCTCTCTTTCTCTCTCTCTCCCCCCCTCTCTCTCCTCTCTCTTTTTCTATCTCTCTCTACTTCTCCCCTGGCTGTACCTCCTATTGGACTTCTCAGTTCAGACTTCTCCCACATGGTTGAAGTTTGTTTTTTGGTAGATCTGAGACTCATTTCTTGTAGCTTTGGCTCCAGAGGGAACTAAGGGATTTTCTCTGCTTTTAGTATAAAAGCTCCTGGGAAAGGTGCTGATTTGCCTAGACTTCAATTACTATTCCTAGATCAATAACTGCATCAAGGAGTTGGGACACAACGATCAACTTAATTTAGGAGCTTTGCCAAAGAGATAGGCGTGTGTGTGTGTGTGTGTGTGTGTGTGTGTGTGTGAGAGAGAGAGAGAGAGAG
>NW_022196894.1:17559796-17562842 GCF_008632895.1 Mastomys coucha | reverse complement strand
GAGAGAGAGAGAGAGAGAGAGAGAGAGAGAGAGAGACAGAGATTCACATACCACATGAACAGCATAGTCTGAGTGGAATGAATTCTGGCTAGAAGAAGAAAAGTCCCAGAAAAGGAGACACTGAACAAAAAGAAAAATAAATATCTATTAGAGACAGATAGTAAATTCTTCTTTATTTCCTTTTACTGGCCAATTTACTATAACTTTATATTGCTTTGGCTGTCTGGAAGTTCATGTATTAATTACTTTATCCCCACTTTCAGTGCAAAGGTCATATTAATCACATGAGCAGTGATACCATTATGATTTTAAAACATGATGAAGCTGAAAACTAATGGCTCGCATGAGGTATCTATGGAAAAAAATAGTAGATATAATGGTCCATGTCTGGGGTCAAATAAGAACTCACCAGATCCATGAGATCTTTGGTCATATAGAGTACGTTTTGGGCATATAGAGTAAGTTCTATGGCATTTTGGTTTGGGAGGATTTAGGAGAGGGTCTGGAAATGACCGAACAACTATTCTGGAAAAGGGAATTAATAGACAAAGGAACACACACACACACACACACACACACACACACACACACACACACGGATATACACACTGCAGTGTGCACAAACAGGAGAGATAAGAAGAGTGTCAATTTACTTAGAAGCATCGTAAAACGCAGGATGGCATATTAGGTTGGCAGACCCACGGTGGACCCAGAGTTGAATGGGAGAACCTTCCAGAGAGGTAGCATGCACATCTACATGCAGATCACCAGGAGAAATAGACTCCTAGAATCAGACCATGAAAGGTTTTGTTAGAACTGGCTAGGGAGTAGAATGTATCTTACCAGCTGGGGAGGACGTGGAATAATAGAGCATTAAAAAAATGACATTTTGACCTCTATGTAAAAATGCCCTATTAGGTTGTAAGTAAGGAGAGCCCCATCAGAGAGACCCACTAGAAGTTGCAACAAGTTACAGTGTAGTTGGGCATGGTGACACAGGTTTTTGGGAGGCTGAAGCAGGAGGCTCCAGATCCCTCTTCTGACCTTCTCAGGCACCACTCACACACATGTGGAATACATAAATATATGCAGGCAGATACTCATGCATAGAAGATAAAAATCAATAAATCTTTACAAAAGTAAATCAAATAAAATATGGGTTGTTGTTGGCTTTTTGGTGAGGTGGTGGCTTCTGCATTAGCCACCGGTAATATGGTCAGCTGCTCCGAGAGCAGCACTAATCTACTGACATGGGAAATTAGTAGGTACTTCCACATGACTGTTTAGCAAAACAATAGTTGTAGGTTCCCTCCAGGGCCTAGGATCTCCCCAGCCATGTCATAGAAAAGGGGGTGGCAAGATTCTGAGACCCAGAGGAAGGGGAGATGTGCAGAAAAAAGATGTCCGAAGACATGATGTAGCTTTGGCACCCATGAACTCACTGCAGTTGTAGTTGTCTGCACAAGAGCAATCTCCTGGTCATGGATATGGGAGGGGCCATGAGGCCCAGCCATCCCTGAGGTCTGCTGTCAATTAACAGTTGCTGGAGAAGAAGATAATCACTTTTTCCAGTGGTGTAGCCACTAAGTTGCCTATACTCCAGTAAATACCAACCTACACCTGCACAGTTGTGAGAGCAACTCTATTTAACTCAGTGGGCCACACACACAGGGAGGAAGCATAAAACTAGGAGGGGAACTTGGGAATAAGAACATTTCAGCCTGAGGAGAGGGGTGAGGGAGGGGAAGGGGCGTGCGTGAGAGTGACCACGATCTACTATATACATGTGTTAACCATAGATGAATGAGACACTTTAGATCAAGGATTGACACAGTTGTTCTGTAAGGGGCCATGAGGCAAATGTTTTAAGCTTTGGGACCATGTGGTCCCTATGCTAATTGCTCAACACGTAAATTAGTGGGTGTTGCTGAAACTCTGTTTCCAAAAAAAGGGTTTTGTCTTTGCCCCACAGGTGTGGTTGGCTGGCCTCTAAATCTAGCTATGTGATTTAAATAACGACTTAGCAGATCTAGAAGCCTCCTACCCATAAACAACTTTCCTTTTCCATTGTCTTGAAATATTGATGGTGTTTCTACGTCAGGAAAGCAAGCACTGTGTTTAAGAAACCGCCGTGTTCACAGCGGCCTCATCCCTCTGCTCTGTCGTCTCCACTTTTCCACAGTGCTGCTCCTTAATTGTTTCAGTTTGTAGTTACCAGTATATTCCTGTGCAGAAACCTGGTTTTATATTTTATATATTTTCTTATACTTAGCCACAGTAAGTAACCCTAACATTTTTTTGAAAGATTGTTTTCTAGGACATGTGGAAGTCATATTAATTAAGGCAAATCTCGGAAAAAGAAGAAATATTTCAAGACTAATAAATATGTACTGAACGTTCTTATGTATTGAGCTATAAATTTACAGAAAAATTACCTGGAAGTATTTTATTGTCATTTAAATGTACTATCAGTTCTTTCTTTTAGGAACAGATGATAAAAAGTCATTGTGCTTGTACCACATATTGTCACTTATTCTTTCTTTCCAACTCCATTACATAGTGTAAGCATTTTCCCTGTCATTTCATACTTTCTATAGACATAGTTTAATGATTTCTGTCAAATTGTGGATGTATTGTAGTTCACTTACTACTTAATTGTGAACACTTCCATAGTTATTGTAACAGCTTTTTGTATAAAGTTAAATGTTTTGAAATTGGTTAGGAAAATTTCTAGGTGTTGACAAAAGGAATAGTTCTTACCTCAAAGGAACAGAAGAACTTGTTTATTCTGGAAGCAGATTTGAGAGACTACAGCCTAGGAACATAGAATATGGTTTCTTCCTGAGCACCATGTTCCAATGAGGTAGCAATTTCATGAAGCTTCTATAGAAACAGAACAAAGGAAGTAATGGGTCGACATGATTGCCCAATACACTGATGGGTACATTGGGTCAATATGTTCTTAGCAAGGTGAGAAAGGCCCTTAGTAAGGGCCACAGCGATAGGCTCTAGATGCTATCTATTGAAATTCTTAGCTTTTTTTTTT
>NW_022196894.1:17527322-17559786 GCF_008632895.1 Mastomys coucha | reverse complement strand
TCTCTGTATAGCCCTGGCTGTCCTGGTACTCACTCTGTAGACCAGGCTGGCCTCGACTCAGAAATCCACTTGCCTCTGCCTCCCAAGTGCTGGGATTAAAGGCATGCACCACCACTGCACAGCTAATTCTTAGCCTTTCTGTTGGAAGAAGTTCGTGTACATTCCAAAAATTACCTAATAGTCAGAAAGATGTTAGATCACACACAGAAGAGGGCAATAAATGGTGATTGAGGGCACTAACGATGGCAAAACATAAGTTGGGACTTGGTGACATTCCAAACTCTCCACAGTGACTGATGTTCTAATCAGTCAGTCGTCCCTTGAAGTCACAGCTTCGTTCCAGCAGCTCTTGTTCCCACAGGTATGGAACAATGGACTCAAATGATATAAATATTTGAAACAAATGAAGCATGTAGCCCAGTGATTACAAAAGGCTTGCCTGCCCCAAGGCTTGCAGACAGTCAGAGATATCCCAAAAGGCTTCTGTGAGAGCCTCCTCCCACTGCTCAGTAACCCTGAAAACTACATTGCAACTTCTGACCATGGTGCAGAAAGTACTACAGCTATTACATTCAGTACCCTGGGTCACCTAGATTAGCTTAGGCTTTTGGGGTGCTGGACTTTGAATTAAAAATAAAAGTTCTCTATGAGGGAAGACCAACTAGAAGTAGAGATTCTTTCCATGTGTACTAAAGAAGTCCACATTCAGGGCCAAAGCTTGGCAAGTGCCATAGGTGCTGATTAGAATCCCAGCCTTGGCACCTGTGTACAAGAAGAACCTGCACAACTTTCCCTCTTCCTCATCCTGCCCTTCCTTCTTCTCTGGTTTTGCTATTGCTCTCTAGCAGGAGTGCCCTGCTTTCTCCTCTTGCCTTCTGGCTTCTGTATCATGGACAGCCAAATCTCAGGCTTGTGGTCCAGATCAGTCTGGCAGCTGACAGTGGAGGCACTCTGAAACATGCATATGACTAACACTGTGCTCCACAGTAGGGATACTCTACTGCTAGCAGATCCTCTACATCTTGGGATGAAGATGTGGACCAAAGTCTGTGTGTAAGGAATGCTCAGTTAAGTCAGAGGCTGGTCCCCAATTTCTAGATAATGAAGTGGCCATCACAGCGACCTGTGTGAGTTGGGATGGAACATAGTCAAAAGAGCAAGAATATGGTATGGGATGCATAGGGTTGGAATATGGTGGTGGACAGCAAGCACCAATGCTCACCAAATCTAATTAAGTGCCACTCTAAGCAGACCTCATGGAAGTGGTCTGGGAGGCATTGGTATTTGGTTAGGGCAGTGGTTCTCAACTTTCTTAATGCTGCTAATCTTTAATACTGTTCTTCATGTTATGGTGACCCCCCAACCATAAAGTATTTTTATTGCTTCTCCATAACTGATTTATCTACTGTTATAAACTATAATGTATAAATATCTGTGTTTTTTGATGGTTTTAAGTGACCCCTGTAAAAGGGTGCTTGGATGCCACCTAAGGGGTCATGACTTACAGGTTGAGAAACATCGAGCTAAGGGCAGGCAGGCTGCACTTACAGTGGAGAGTGTGAAATAAACTGAAAGGCAAATTGAGCCAAGTAATAACCACCACGTGGGTAGCATAGAAGCGCAGGGAGAAGAGCAGGGTTAGCATCAGCACCTTGGAGGTCTGATTCCAAGAACTGAGTTCTCATCACACTATTACACGTAATCAATGCAAGGTCATGCTGTAGTTCTCTGTTATTCATACTCATAGTACTTGGAGTGTAGGTCAGAGTGCGGAGGGGGGAGTAGTTAAATCTTCTTAAATTGTCAGTGTGAGTGTCTTCTCATCTCTCTGTCCATCCATCTCTGCATCTGACAATTATGAAAAAGTGCTTGTCATGGGATTTTAAAAAGACTAAAGTGTACTTACTCATTTATGTTTTAAAAGTCTGGGTATATTGCTTGTAGGTACAGATGTCTCCTTGTGTTCAAGTTAACCTCTCTCTATGTGTGTCTGTCTTTATGTGACTCCTTTCCTCTCCCCTTGCCTCTGTTGAATAGAGGCAAGGAGGTCACAAATGTCTTTGAATTTTCTTTTCTACCAGCTCAACAATTTCAATGGGAAACAAACTTCTTAAAGTAGTAGTTCCAGAGAAGGTTCTGAAACTGGCTCTGCTTGGATCTGCTTTGTTCTGTGCTTAGCCATAACTAATGGGGATGGCTTGGGGGATGTAGTATATGACTTGGACTTTGTTCACCACTAGCCCAAGAATTGAGGCTAGTTCACACAGATATTCAAGACTATGTAGGGGGAGGGGTGGGTCACAGTGAGAAGACTGATGCTCCTAATAAACAGAATAGGAATGGTAGTGAGCAAGAAAACAAGAATGGCCATCACATCTGCACCTGGATCATCACTGGAGTCTGTACACAGTATTTGTTATTATGTTCTATTGGTTCGATCTTGTAGGACAGAACAAGCCTTTCTGTCATAAATTTGGACAATAAGAATCCCATGGCTTGCTGAGTCACCAGTATTGCCCTAGTGGGGTTTTGAGGGTTCTGGTTGCACAGTAAGCAAGCCAACTTCTGCTTCCCCAAAGCCATATGTAGTGACTTTGAGGAGTGGTCAACTTGAACCAGAAGGTTGGCAAAAAGTTCTTTTAGGATCTGCTACTATTTAAAATCTGTGGAGGGAATGCTCAGCTTTAAGCTCCTTTGTCACTTTAGTTCAAATGCTTGTTCAATGGCTAGAAGTGTTAAGTAATCTGACTTTAAACTCAAGAGAGAAATGTGGGTTGCTGTCTATCAGACATGTGTCTGGAGTAGAAAGAAAGATGCCTGTGAACTTTAAAGTGCTACTCTGAAGATACATGTTAGGTTTTTTTTTTTGTTGTTGTTGTTTTTGTTTTTTTTTGTTTTTGTTTTTGTTTTGTTTTGTTTTTTTGTTTTTTTATCACTATAATAAGTACCAGAGGCTGGGAACTTTAATAAGAAGAAAGGGTTATATAGTTCTGGTGGTTCAAAGGTATAGATAGTGATAGCACTGGCCTGGCTCTGGCCTTGACAGTCACTTAATAGGTTATATTCTGCTGGGACTATGTCAGGGAGCAAGGTCCCATGGTGAGACAAGAAACCAGACAGCTGTGGGGGTAGGGCCAGTCTTCCTCTTTCAAATAACTCTTTTTGGACAACTGAGCAGTGTCCCATGAGAACCACGCTGGTTCTTCTGATGACTGTGTCCTAACAGCCTAGCTGCCTTGGTTCTTGGTTTTTGAAAGGTTCCAGCACTTGTACACTGCCACAATGAGGACCCTGCTTAGAACACACAAACCCTTGGGGGAATAAACCACAGCAGAAGTTGCTCTTCCAGATGTGAGTGAATTTGCATGCGCACAACAGACAAGAACAAATCTCATGTTATTTATTATTAATAAGGCTTTTATATCAGTCTGTTTGTGGAAACTCTGAGCTCCAATGAACTGTGCTGCCTGAGTACAGGCCGCCATGCCTTTTCTGAGTCTATTAGCTAGAGACATAAGAGGCCAAGGCAAGGCCTGGTAGCATGAGCTTCCCAGGCTGAGAAGAGGAGGAGGTTGCTTGCCCCTCTTTCCTTTGTGAAGTATCCCTAGGTATGATGGGACCCTGGGAGTGCTGGATCTCAAAAGATGGAAGAGAACCTCCACAACAAAAACAAACAGGAATTTCCAGGTGAATATTTATCCTAGCCCTAGCCAGTTATTTTCTTAACTTTGATCTCTATTATATCCTCTTGTTAGGTGGGAGCCAAAGAGGCCTGTGCTAGGGACCCCCCCACACACACACACTGCAGGTTCTTATTTGGTAGCTGTGCTCATTTGAGTGAGAATATCCCCATAGGCTCACATATTTGAATGCTTGATCTCCACTTGGTGGAACTATTTGAGAAGAATTAAGAGGTGTGGCCTTGTTGGAGAACTTATGTCCCTGGGCTTTGAGGTATCAAAAGCCCATGCCACTCCCACTTAGCTTTCTCTCTTTGTTTCATGCTTGTGAATTAAGATGTAGGCCCTCAGTACTATTTTTCCAATGCCATATCTGCCTGCATGTTATGATGGTTATGAACCCACCTTCTGAAACTCTAAGCTCCCAATAAACTTTTTCCTATAAGTCACCTTGGTCATGGTATCACAACACATCAATAGAAAAGTAACCAAGACAGTAGCCCAGGCTTGCCTTAAATGTATGCTGCTTCAGCTTCAGTTTGGGATTATAGGCAAGCTCTATTTTGCTTGCATTAGGGCAGTGGTTTTTAAGTTTTGGTTTGCTAAGGAATCATGAGGATCAGAATAGAGCCTAATAAGATGCATCTAGCTGGGCGGTGGTGGCACACACCTTTAATCCCAGCACTTGGGAGGCAGAGGCAGGCGGATTTCTGAGTTCGAGGCCAGCCTGGTCTACAGAGTGAGTTCCAGGACAGCCAGGGCTACTCAGAGAAACCCTGTCTCGAAAAAACAAAAAACCAAAGATGCATCTAGCTAATTCCACCCCCAAAGATTTTAACTCATTTGATTTAAGCCTGATAAAATTCAGGATTCTGTTCTCACAGGCACACACAGTATTCAGATGTGGCTGGCTTTGGAGCTTACATTATGACTCACCCCATGAAGCTGTTAGAAGAGTGAGGCTGAGTGTTAGGAGAACAGAAAGCTTCCCCTTCTGACCTTGGATTAGGCACAAACTGCACTCAAATACAGCATCAAATAATCTTGCAGATGTAGATTTTAAGAAGACAAGATGGGGAAGGCTGTGTTAGAATGGACTAGGATGAGGTGGTGCATTTGATTGGGCATCTTAGTTAGGTAAGCCAGAGAGGGCCTTTGATTGCTAGATTTGAATCCTTTGATAGCTCGACCTTCATAACCTCAGGAGGAGAAGGTGGCCAAATAAAGGACTGGACCTTGGTGGCTAGCTTCTGGAATGTAATTAAATGGTTTTAACAGAGAGGGGAATGGGGAAGAAGGACAAGGCCTGCCAGAGCCATGCTGGCCAGAGTCCCATCACTGAGGGTGTAAGTAGGACTTCAGAGAATAACTAGAGATCAGAATTGGGATGAAGCTGAATGCCTGGAAGCTTTGTTTCACTAGAATTGGCTTGGGGAGAGGTTTGGACAGATGGCTCAGCAGTTAAGAGCAGGTTGCTCTTTTCAAGAACCTAGGTTCAATGTCCACATGGCAGCTCACAACTGTCTCTAACTCCAGGTTCCAGGATATCTGATGCTCTTTTCTGGCTTTCATAGGTACTGCATGCATATAGTACACACCATCCAAAATTTGGATGGAGAAAACATCCAAATTTTAAAATAAAGGAATTAATTAAAAAAGAAATGAAAAATAGGAATTGAGTTAGGAAATAAAAGGTTTTGGTGCCTGCAGTTCAGCATTTCTGGCTGCCATAGACAGCAAAATCATGTTACCTTCCATCACAGCTGGATCTGCCGACTCCTCATTTCTTGCAATGGAAACTCCTTTGATTGGCTACCCTGAAGCCATATCCCTTTCTTAACAGTGCTGCTCATTGTGCATCACATGATGAAACTGAAAATAATGCCTTAACCCAGTTTCACATATATATGTGAAACCACACACACACACACACACACACACACACACACACACACACACATACACACACACACACACACACACACACACGCTTTGAAACATAGTTTAGGTTGATCTGGAATTTCAGGCTGTTATTCTGTGCCATCTACAGATAGCTACTTGTTCGTACTCTTGAGTTGAAATTTACCACTTTGCAGTTAATGTTAGTGCCACAGCACAGAATATCTTAGTAAAGCAGAGAAGTTAATTGTTGATATAAAGTGGATGGGGAAGGGATGAGGAGTAGGGAACTAAGTAGGGACAGGCATGGGTTAAAATGCATAAGACAGTAGATGTGACTGGGGAGTACTTGTTTATAGGCCTGGTGTTGAGGCATACAAGTTGTAGGAGAGGGTAAACCATAGGTCAATTGGAATGGGTGAAAAGTTCCATCAGTGACATCTCAGGATGCCTGCAGAACTCATCAGAGTAGAAAGTAGAGTTCTTGTGGAGATTTATCTCTTTCAAATTCCAGGTCCTGATTGTCTGATTTCCTTCTTTCTTTCTTTCTTTCTTTCTTTCTTTCTTTCTTTCTTTCTTTCTTTCTTTCTTTCTTTCTTTCTTTCTTTTCTTTCTTTTTTTCTTTCTTTTCTTTCTTTTTTTTTTGGTTTTTGAGACAGGGTTTCTCTGTATAGTCCTGGCTGTCCTGGAACTCATTCTGTAGACCAGGCTGGCCTCAAACTCAGAAATCCACCTGCCTCTGCCTCCCAAGTGCTGGGATTAAAGGCGTGAGCCACCACTGCCTGACAATTGTATGATTTCTTATATTTTTGGTTGTGAGCCTAGCCTTTAACGGCTGAGCCATCTCTCCAGCCCATGTATGATTTCTTGATGGGAGGAAGTGCTCCTCCTTGTCCTCTGCAGGATGTTTGACAACTTTTGGAGTGGCAGATAACCAAGAAGAAACAGTTTTACAGATCGAAAGAGCATCTGTGAACTAGTTCAGTTACTCATTTATTTACTTATTTTCTCTAGAGACCGAATCTCCACTGGATCTGGATCATTGTTCTAGGTGCTGGGGACTCAGTGATGGTGACAGTCAGTTCATTCTGTTCATATGGTAGCTGGGAGGGTGATCATTAAATTAGTGAACAAGTAGATATATAGTGCAATGTTGGGTTGTGAAGGTTCTACAAAGAAGAGGAAAGGAAAGAAAGGTGGAGTGATGATTTTAGATTGGGTACAGCATGAAGGAGAGCATCTTTGAACAAAGGACATTTGAGGAGGGACCTCAGCTGAGGGCTAAGCCCCATGGACACGGGAGGGCTGTGTGATCTAAGCAGAGTGTTTTCATCTGTGTCTGGCTTCATGTAGATGAGTCATGGGTCTGTGGTTCCATCCATGACTGATGGGAGATTTGGGTCGTGGGCCCATGGCTAACTCCATGTGATAGGAGATGTGCTGAATGACTCAAGCTCTCTACTGAGGTCATTGATTCACTGTATTGGGCAACTGACTTACTATACTGAAACTATTTTTGTTTTAAAATGAGGATCTCATGTGAGTTGGTCCATATCTTTCTAGAAACTACTTTTTATTATGCAATATTTCACTTATATGCTAAGGGGTACATTTTTTATTCTTTTTATTTTTTGTTATTGAGAGAGGTGGAGGCATGGGAGAACATGTGTGTGGGCTCATGTATGGAGGTCATAGGACAGTTTCTGGGAGTTGGTTCTATTTCTACCATATGGGACCTGGGAATTGAACTCACGCCTTCACATTTCTCACTAGTCTTCCTTGAGCTTCTTTATTCTTTTTCCTCCCTCCATCCCTCTCTCCCTCCCTCTCCCTCTCTCTCTCTCTCTCTCTCTCTATGTCTCCCTTCCTTCCTTTCTTTCTTTCTTTCTTTCTTTCTTTCTTTCTTTCTTTCTTTCTTTCTTCCTTTCTTTCTTGTTGCAGGATTTTCCCTGTCCAATTACATTAGAGCAGCAGGGAAAGGGGGTGGAGCTAAGAGTTGCAGAGACTCTGGGAGAGAGAGAGAGAAAGGCAAAGTGGAGGTGACATGAACCAGTGTGGCTTGATCCAGCCACAGGTAGTTATGATATCAGAGGGTTAGAATAATTGAGATAAAGCTTTTATCATTATCAATTGGCTCTGAAATTATTGAATTAGCATCTTGTAAGAGGTAAATTGCTAACAACCAAGCTGGCTGTGCTACCAGAGAACAAACCCAGTTTAGTGTACCCAGTATTGATGCTGCATTAATTCCTCCATGTTTGACTTTGTATCCTACTGATTTTCTTGATTATTGTCTTTTGTTAGGCTCCAGGAAAGGGCTCTAAGTTCTACTTATAATGTCTCTTCTGTGGCTGGGCTCCATGGAGACCAAAATTTGTCCATGCATGTGTATGTATGAGTCTCTGGGTGCAACAATAGCTGCCTGGGGGTTCAGGTGATGAAGAATTTGTTGACTTAGCTTTAGTTCCCCATTATTTGCATTCAACATGGTGGCCATGGCCAAGGGTGGTGACAACATGTCAGAGGAGAGCAAAAAAAAATGCTGGGACTTTGGGAGTAAATGTGCACAAAGACCTGTAGAGAAAGGCATTTTTCTTATACTTCTTGTTTTTTCTTTTGTACCCAAAAAGGGTTTTGGAGTTAGTGTCTTTAGAGTAGTGCCAATATAACCCTGGCTCCACCTTTGCTATAGATAAAGGATGGACAGCATTCGGAATCTCTGAAACTGGGGACCTAAGAGATCCCTGGACACATGCTGGCAAGCTAAGGGCTGAAGTGATGTATGACCTACTGTCCGAATTTGGATGTCAGTTGTCCCTAGCATGCTTGTGTGTTTGAATGCTTAGTTCCTAGCTGTTTGTGCTGTTTGGGGAGGATGTGGGACCTAGTTGGAGGAAGTGGGCATCTGGGAGCAGGCCTCCTTGCTTACAGCCCAGCTTCACTTCCTGTCCTATCTCTGCTTTCTGATTTGAAAAATGCAAGGAAGTGGCTCACCCTCCTGCTGTCACAACTGTCCTTGTTGCTGAGCTTTCCCTCCCATGTGACCTGTGCTTTCAAGACAGGTGACAGAGAATTCTTCTTCCCTTAAGTTGTTTCTTGTTATCTGGTTGGTTGCAGCAACAAGAAAATTAATAAATTCATCCACCAAACACCATGTCTCTCACCAGCTAAAATTCCCCTTATCTGGTCTGGAACGTCTTACTTGTTTGAGTTTTTACTGATGTATGTATGTATGTATGTATGTGTATGTATGTATGTATGCATTACTATTATTATTATTATTATTATTATTATTATTATTATATTTTCTTTATTTACATTTCAAATGTTCTCTCCTTTCCTGGTTTCCCCTCCAAAATACCCCCTGCTCCCACTTCCTGGCCCTGGCATTCCCCTACACTGCAGCATAAAGCTTTCACAGGACCAAGGGCCTCTCCTCCCATTGAAGACTGCATACATATGCAGCCAGAGCTATGAGTCCCACCATGTGTACTCTTTGGTTGGTGGTTTAGTCTTTGTGAGCTCTGAGGGTATTAGTTAGTTCATATTGTTGTTCCTCCTAAGGGGCTGCAAACCCTTCAGCTCCTTGGGTCCTTTCTCTAGCTCTTTCATTGGGGATCCTGTACTCAGTCCAATGGATGGCTGTGAGCCTCTACATCTGTATTAGTCGGGCACTAGCAGAGCCTCTCAAGGGACAGCTATATCAGGCTCCTGTCAGCCAGTACTTGCTGGCATCCACAATAATGTCTGGGTTTGGTGATTGTGTATGGGATGGATCCCCAAGTGGAGCAGTCTCTGGATTTTGATTCCTTCAGTCTCTGCTCCACACTTTGTCTCTGTAACTCCTTCCCTGGGTATTTTGTTACTCCTTCTAAGAAGGATTGAAGTATCTAAACTTTGTTCTTCCTTCTTGAGTTTCATTGTGGTTTGTGGATTGTATCTTGGGTATTCTAAGTTTCTGGGCTAATATCCACTTATCAGTGAGTACATACCACCTGTGTTCACCATATCACTCAGGATGATATCTTCCAGATCCATCCATTTCCCTAAGAGTTTCATAAATTCGTTGTTTTTAATAGCTGAGTAGTACTCAATTATGTAAATGTACCACATTTTCTGTATCCATTCCTCTGTTGAGGGATATCTGGGTTCTTTCCAGCTTCTGGCTATTATATTCTTCAAATACTTTAGGAAAGTGAGAATTTATCAATAATCATCAAACAGATGAATTGATTTGTATTTTCTCATTTATGCCATGATGTGAATGAGTCTAAGGTTTGAGTGGGCTCCAGCCTTCTGCCTGTCACAACCATTAGGCAGCATTTTTTTTTTTTTTTTTTTGGCGTTCTTCTGGGCTTTTGAAAAACCAGGTTGCTTGAGAATTATCTGTTCTTGGAGTAGTCCTTGACTATCTCAGACAGAAGGCTGTCTGTGATACTACAATGCCAAAGCAATGTCTTTATCTCTTGTTGCTACAGATGTGAAGTGTGCCCTCCAGTCCCTGCAGGATTAGGCTGAAGCAACCTTCTCGAAGCACCTGGTCTTGTTTGGCTTCCTCATGTGTTGCTTCTTGCATGCTCAATTCCCTTAATTTTCTGGGAAATCCAAGTGTGGGCTAAAATGGAGTAGAGTGTCATCTACTGCAGATGATTCTAAGACAGAATTCAGAAACTACATCTAGGAATGATGCTCAGTTAAGAGTACAGATGATCCTAGAGAGATTAATAATGTGTCACCTTGAAATACACTGACTTCATTTAAGAACTCTTCTTTGTGCTAGGTATTGAATTAGCATATTCAAGAGACAAAGAGCCAAGGAGGAAGATCTCAAGAAATCAGCAAGTCAAATGACTGTTTCTATGTTGGCAATCAGTTCAGGTCCTGACCTTGGGACTTCACTGTTTCAGGAGGGCAGACGACTTTCAAGGGGAATCTGTCCAGGTCTGGAACACAGGGTCCTGGAAGGATTCACATCACAGGTCTCTCTTCTAGGGCCATGTTCTGCAACGACTTAAAGGAAAAGTATGAGAAGAGGATCATTATTAAAGGGGTGGATGCTGAGACCATGCATACTCTCCTGAGCTACACATACACAAGCAAGGCTCTGATCACCAAGCAGAATGTTCAGCGGGTTCTGGAGGCTGCCAACCTTTTCCAGGTATGTGACCAAACAAGTTCTGTGCTCTTTGAAATGAATGAAAGCAGGGAGCTCTCAGAGACCTGCTTAAGGTGGCTGCCACACCTGTATCTGGGATTTGCATATGCATGCATGCACGCATGTGGATGCACTTGCATATACATACATATACACAGAGAGAGACAGACAGACAGACACATGATGTAGACACAGAGATACACATACACACAGAGAGAGGGACAGAAAGATAGAGACAGACAGACAGAAAGACAGACACATGTACACAAAGACAGACAGACTTCTAGACATATAGATACATACACACAGAGAAGCAGACAGAAAGACAGACAGACATGTGTACACAAAGACAGACAGACAGACAGACAGACCTACAGACATATAGACACAGATACACAGAGAGAGAGAGAGACAGAAAGAGAGAAACAGAGGGACAGAGGAGACAGAGACACAGACAGATACACAGAGAGAAAGACACACACATAGGGCAAGGTTACAAAGATGTTCATTTGGATATTTGGTGGAAGGTGATGCTATGAGGCATTGCCTGCTTCATCAGATGAAGGGAGGAATGTGGTGCCTGGTTATACACTTGATATCTAACTGTGGCACAATGGCTGCCAAGTATAGCAGCCCAGTTAGAGCTGGTGGTGGAGCTCATGCTTCCTATACAGAACATCTGATCTGACCGTGAGTTGGACAAGAAATTAAGGCAACAGAATATGACTGAAAGTGCTGTGGCTCGAAACTGGGTTTTCTGATTGAAGAAAGTACTGCTAGCCAGCACACCATGCAGCTTTCAGGTGATGATACTGTCTAAATTTGGGGGCATCAAGATACATGTGGCTGTGAAGGAAGAACATTGAGAGGTAAGCAGTGTCACAGAAGAGAGAAGACTTCAGAATTATGATTTACTTTAAAATAATATATTGTTTCTATTCAATGATATTTGCTTCAATATGATTGTAGCAATTATACTGGCTTCATAAACTAATTAGACCATGGATAATGTCCGTTGCATCTATAATTATAACAAGGGTCCCATCTAAGTTATCACCTATGTCCAGAATTAGGGTTATACTGTTAAAGTTGGCTTTATCATTACACATCAATGCCTAGATGTGTAAGAAACAGTCTGGGGATAGACCAAGTCATTACTAGGGACCAGAGATGAGCATCAAATCTTATGTATGACTTGGCTCTTATGGAGCTGATTCCCATTTGTGTCATAATTGGCTTGGTAGTTTAAGGGAACAGAACCCAAAGTATGGGAAAATAAGTAACCCTGAAGGGTTCAGGGTCCAAGATAGTTGGTAGCAAGATTAGCTCTGTTGAAATTGGGGTTAGGGAGGGATTTATAAAGTCTGGCAAAAGGCAGGAGTGTGGAAAAGAAATCCATTACAATGCAGCCTTGATGAATTTTGAGTAATAAGTTGCTACTAGTTTAGACAATTTTATTGGCTCAGTTCTCTGGGGCATCCTGAAGATGCCAAGCCAATCATTTCCAGCAGGGCTGCTTTCCTGGTAATGTCTCCAAGACATTCTCCTGATGTGCTGTGCTCACCATCAAGCCCCTTTGATTGTCAGGAAACTATCCCTCCTTATGGGAGGGGGTGAAATCACTAACTTCAAGCCTATTTGTAACTCATCTCCTCCTTCCCACTATTTTAACAATATGACTTTCATTGAATTAGAAGTGTTCCATGTAAGTGTGCATCTGAGTAGGGTATCTTGTAGCCTCTAACTTCACTAGCTGGAATGTATAAGGAGCATTCAATAGATCACATCCTCTTATTTCCTGGGTCAGGAGTTTGCCCAGCAGCAAATGTGTATACTAGGATATGTGAGGTGTTGGCACACTTCTCTTGCTTCACAACCTGGGTACACCCAAATGAAGGAAGTTATAGAGAGGTAGGAAGATTCTGAGACCTGTGGCCTCATGGTTAGATTCGGTTTTCTCTTTAGTCTGTAGGTTTCCTTCAAGGAATTTCTTAGAACTAGCTTAATGGCCATAGATTCTTTTAGCTTATTTATATCATGGAAAATTTTTATTTTTCCTCCCATTATAACAGATGGATTTGCTGGGTATAATAGTCTGAGTTGGCACTTGTTGTCTATAAGAATTTGAAATACATTTTTTTCCAGGCTCTTCCAGCTTTTACATTTTCACTTGAAAAATCTGTTATTCTAATGGTATTGTCTTTATATGTGACTTATTGTTTCTCTCTTGCCAGTTTCAATATACTTTCTTTGTTTTGTATATTTAGTGTTTTAATTATAATATGACGAGAGGAGATTCTTTTCTGGTTTTGTTTGGTGTCCTATATCCTCCCATGTATCAATTGATATTTTCAGTCCTAACTATGGCAACTTTTCAGTTAGGACTCTCTTTTCCTTTACTTTTAAATCATATGATCATGTCTATCTCCCATTTCCCCCTTTCAACTTCCTCCAAGTTCTCATATTACAGCCTTCTCAACTTTATATTCCCTTCTCTTTTGTTTTTATACCCAATAAGTCCAGCCAATGCTGCCCATATGTGCATGGGTGTAGGGCCATCCACTGAAGCATGCAAATCCTACTTCCCTACCTGTGGCCACATCTTTCAAAACTAATGATTCTTTCTTTTTCAGCAGCTATTAACTGTCAATAGGTCCCCAGTAAAGTGTGGGGTTTGAAGACATTCACCCTATCTATTCCATAATTATGCCTGGCACGATCTTACATAGGTCTTGTTCAGGTAACAACGATTACTAGAAATTTTAAGTGCAACTGCCATGTCATGTCCAGAAGATGTCATTTTATGTTATTCCTCTCTATTCATCAACTCTTTCTTTCTGCTTCTTTTTCCACTTGTTTCATGAGCCTTGGTGGTGGCATGGTTAATGTAGATGTCCCATTTAGGGCTGAGAACCCAGCCATTGACTGCTGCCCACTGCAAAAAGAAGCTGCTCTGACCAAGGTTGAGAGTTGCCAAAGTCTGTAGCTATAAGGATAAATATTTAGAAGGAAAATAGACACCATGCACATTTAAATAAATAAAAACAAAAGGTTCAATCTTGGAGTGACTCAGGCATGAATTCCCTCCTTGGAATGGGCCTCAAGTCTAACCAGAAAGTTATTTTCTCATAAAAGTCAATCCACTAGGCACCACTAAGCATATCATGCCTGGTAAGCTGACATTGCAGCATGTAGGGTGAAGTGCTAGGTAAGATTATTGATGCATTTTCTACCCCAACAACCACCACAGGAGGATCCCAGTCTGTTTGTGGTTGATTTCTATACATTCCACAACCAAAGTACATGGTGTCTTCAGTGCTATGGTCTTACAATGTAGTTATGGTGGGCAACCAAGGGAAATTGGAATGGCTTATACTGTATAGTAGACTGGTGGTGCCTAACTGAGCTATAACTCCAGGGAGGTAGCCCATGCCTTCTACTTTCATAATTCTTTTAAAGCTGTATATCTTCAGAACTATATTCTTCTGTGCCTGTTATCCATAGATTTATCTTTTCACCTACATCCCACTGGTACTTTATTGTTTTATTCTGCCCTGCTTGGTTGTTCCACTTCTTCCATGTTGTCTTCAAGCTAAGCTGTTCTAGCCTCTGTAGATCCATTCTATTGATGTGATTTCCATAGAGCTTTTGATTTGACTGTGTTTTTCATTTCCAGCAATTCAGATTTATGTTTCTTCATTATTTCTCTCTTTGTGGAATTCCTTTTTTATAGTTTGCATCAATGTCCTTATTTCATTCAGCTGCTTATGTTCTAACCCAGGTGTGCTTCTTTTCTTCTTTGAACTTACTTCTAATCATTCATTTGAGTTCAGTGTCTGGGATTTTATATAACTCACTCTCATTAGATGTCATCACTGTGAAATTAGTAGTTTTTGATGGGATTATGTTATCTTGGCTTTTCATATGTTACCTCATTGGTCTGACTGTATCTGGTGTTATTTCTTTGCTTGCTTTTTTTTTTTTTTAAATCAAATATTAGTTGAAGTATTTGCAGTGTTCATATGAGAGTTAGGTGTGGTAGAGTTGAGTGTTCAGAAAATAGTTCAGTAGTCCAGTAGCTCCATGACAGCAGAATGCCTGTGTTAAGTACATATTACTCTCTGAGTAGGTTATTAATTATGAGAGCAACCATGTTGATATTTTGATGTTTGACATTACTACTATGCAAATGTTGTACTACACACACACATACACACACATATACAACACACACACACACACACACACACACACACACACACACCCTGAAAGGCTTTTAAAATGAGTAAAGAATCTGAATAAATACTCCTCAAAAGAAGACCTACGAATAGCCTCTCTAAGGCAGGATCTCCTTACGGGAACTGTGGCCCTAAGTCTTTGATGGTATTTTAGGAGTTCCTGTGCAGCCTCATCTCTTTGGTGCTATTTCAGGAGTTCCTGTCAAAGAGTCAGGTGCTTACTGTAACCTTTTATTCACTTATCCCTCTAAACAGGAAATTGGCTACCTGTTGCCATTATGTGTCATCTCTCAGTTCTGAAAACCAAGTTCATGGAGTAGTGTGCTAAACACTTATCTAAAGGCAAATATATGAAAAACAATTTCTTGTTCTCATAGCTGTCTTGCATGCCAGCAAATTCCTAGCTGCTGGTTAGATCACTAGAAATGCTTATTGACATATATTTTGGGAAAACTTAGGCAATCAGAGAAACCCACCTTTCTCTTGTGGTCATGAGGTCTTTAGAAATGCTTCTGGCTTTTTGTTAGCTCAACAGGGCAAGCCTGCATCTGTAATTAGCAAACAGGATTATCTTCCCATCTGCTATGTGACTTCAGGCAGCATTGTTTACTCTGAATGCTCTATTTCCTCCTCTCTACAAATGTAATCTGAATATTCTCTTTTTTGCTAACTAAATAAATGGACTTGTTGAAAAATAGTTTGTTACATTCAATGACAGGTGAAAAAGTGCACAGGTTTATGAAAATATAAAGATATACCAGATATATTCTCTGGGGGTGTGGTGAGATGTGGGTGTCCCACGCCAAGGCATCTCTTCCACCTGAGGGACCAGCCACATGACTGTATAGTATAGAATAGAGTTTCTTCAAGGCATGAGGAGGGGAGTTAAGAGGGTAGTAGAGGCAGAGAAACTCAGAGAGAGGGAGAGAGCAGAGAAGTAGAGGCTGATCATGGCCCCTTGGAGAGAGAGGGGAAGGGTATAGGGAGAGAGGGGGGAGCAACAGGGAGCAAGAGAGCAAGAGGCAAAAGGCAAGAGGCAAGAGAGAGAGGCAAGAATAAGAGAGGGAGGAGGGGCAAGCAGCCCCTTTTATAGTGGGCCAGGCCTACTTGGCTCTTGGCCAGATAACTTTGGGGTAGAGTTTAGACATAATGCTAACACTTAGTATATTCCAGATGCCTAATAGAGCTTTTATTCCTTTACCTTTTCTAACTTCTTCTGTTGTCAGAATTTGGAGAAAGTATCAGCTAGAAACAAAAACAAAAACAAAACAAAACAAAACAAAAAACCCCACAAAATCGTAACCTATAACCTGATTTGCCAGAGTTGACTGAGAAGAGCACAGAGCAAAGATGTCTCAGGCAGCTACAGGGCTGAGGAAGGGATGAGAGTGGTTCATTGGAGAAGCCTTCCAGAAGAAGTGGCTTTTAAGAAAGAGCGTCCAGAAAAGGTGGGGTTTCTCTGCTTTCCCTAGTCCCCTTTTTCTCTATACAGTCATTTTCCCAGAACTGAAATGTTCATGATGAAGGAGATACTTCATTATATTGCCACAACAATAAGTAGCTCATAGAGTTTCCCAGAGCTGAGCATAGTGGCACAAGCCCTATTATCCCAGTATTTGGAAGGCTGAGGAAGGAGGATTAAGAGTTTGAGGCCACTTTGGACTGCTAAAATAAAATAAAATAAAAAAAAAAAAACAAAAATAAAACAAACGAGCAAACAAACAAAAAACTCCAAACCTAAACCAAACTGAACAACAACAAACACATTCTATATAATTGGTTAGAAGATGTGATCTGATAGGGAAAAAAATCATGTTTAATAATTGAACAAAACCCTGAAAATAGGGGATGTGTGGCAACTGATACTCTAATATAAAGACTGAACTCCACTCAACTCAGTTTATCAGTTCAAAACCAGTCCTAAGACCACTCCTGCTCTGCCTCTCCCTTTATCCCAACAGCTCCCCTACCTCCTCACCAGAACCTGTACTTTGCATACCACGCCCCCCTTGTCAGGTCTGTCCCCTTACAGCACCTGCCTTCAGATGGGCTTTCTCTCCTGTCCTACCCTGTGATCTCCTTTTTCTTTCTCCTTAAATGGTCAACTCAAGTACAGAGAGAGTGTGACCTTGTGAAGCCCAGTGGTCAAGGAGAGGTCAAGAAGACTGGACTTGTTCAGAACAAAGCTCTGGAGAACAAGAAGGAGTGAACTGAAATGCTTGTGAGATGTCATTTGCGAAATGAGCACTCACCATGAAGGCTCTGGCAGTGCTTTGACATTTGTAAACTGTTATCCAAACAATAAGCTCATAGTCTCTTGAGGAAGATGATAGTGTTAAAGTGGGATATGGGAGCCGATGGATCCTTTTTAGTTCATTGGGGGAAGGGGTAAGTACACATAGACACTAACAAAGATGGAGAAAAACGTCCTTATAGCTTTATTAATAGAGTGTGATGCCTTAAAATTGTATTCCATTATGGGACCAGTTTCTGTGGAGAGTTATTGTCCGTAGGTGGCAGAGTTTCATCAGAGTTTGCTTACTCTGGTGAGCTGAGTATGAATGGCAACTGCATGGGCTACCTCTGAAGCTTTCAGAGAATTTGCGTGCCCCTGCCATGGTTGTGTCCTCTTCTGTTTTGGGCCAGTAGATTTCAGTTTGGGCTTTCCTGATCGCCTGGGTCCAGGAATGAAGAGTCCTATGAAAGTCAGTGGGAGATGGACACTAATGATTAGTACACTGAGTAATTGAATTTATAACCTTCTAGTTCTTCTCTATGCTTATGTAACTATGTAATCATTTTTCTTTGCTCACAGTAAGCTACTTTTTTGGGGTATACATTTTAAAGGCAAAAGCTCTTTTTAAAAAGTGTTATGAGGGAGAGGGACAAGGAAGGAGGGGAGAAGGCAGAGGGATAGATATGTGTGTGTGTCCTTGTGTGTGGGTGCAGGTGCATGCATGCCACAACCTGAGTGTGGAGTCAGAGGACAACCTTTGAGTTTGGGGCCTTACCTTCTACCTTGTTTGAGATAAGGTGTAGTCACTGATACATAAACCAGGCTGGCAGGGCCACATCCTACAATCCATCCTCCTGTCTGAGACTCTTACAGGGAATGCTGGGATAGCAGATGCTTTCATCACTAAGCCTAGCCTCTTTATGTGGGTTCTGGGGATTAGAACTTGTGTCATCAGGTTTGATTAACAGGCACTTCTATCTGCTCAGCCATCTCCATAGCTCAAAAGATAAAGATTCTTATTTAAAATAACCATAAGGCCATTATTGACCTTAAAATTAATAACAATTTCTCATGTCCCCAAATATTAGTGCTTGGACACATTTCTCTGACTTAATTTGTTGCTTAAATCAGTGATCCAAATATGGTTTATATACTGAAGTTGATATTATCTCCTCAACCTTTCATCTTTAATATCATATTTTATTCTTTGATAATTTATACATGGATATAATGTCTCTTGATCTTGTTTACACCCCACTTCTTCTCTAACTCCTTCAAGATTCACCCTAACCTCTCATCCTTCCTTCCAACTTCATGATCCCTCTTTAAAAATAACCCACTAAATCCATCTTGTGCTGCCCATAGATCTGCAGATGCAGGCAGAGTTCAGGTTCTTCTATTCTTTTCCTCCTTTTCTCCGTTGTTTCTACTTGTAGCATATTCACAGAAAAAATCAAACCAGTTGTTCCATGAGTGTCCCACTGTATAGACATCACTGGATATATATTTATGGTATCATTTAACATGCATTTACTTCTATATCATTTCTGTAAATTAATGATTAAGTATAGAGTTTTAAATATAGGAAATTTAGCTTGATGGCAGAATATTTACTTAGCACATGTGATGCTGTGTGTCTACCCTAAGGACTACAAAATAAAATAAAATAAAAATAGAGGTTTGATCAGATTTGATGAAGAGATTTGAAAACCTTTACATTTTCACATGACGTAAGGTAATCATATAACATGTTTTTAAATTATTTATAGAGTTGTTGACCATGTGAATGTTATCATTGTTAGACTCTTCCCTTACTGTTGTACATTTAGGATATGTCTTAAGTTTTGCTGGCACACACAACTCATTGATAAATGTTCTTGAGGAATGATCACTTTCTGGCCTGACTTTCTTCCCTTTTGTTAAGTTTTTACAACTGGTGGATGCCTGTGCCAGCTTTCTCACAGAAGCACTGAACCCAGAAAACTGTATCGGAATACTGAGGCTGGCAGACACACATTCCTTGGACAGCTTAAAGATGCAAGTCCAAAGTTACATCATTCAAAACTTTGTTCAGATTCTGAATTCTGAGGAGTTCCTTGAACTTCCTGTGGACACTTTGTACCACATCTTGAGGAGTGACGACCTGTGTGTGACTGAGGAGGCTCAAGTATTTGAGACTGTCATGAGCTGGGTCCGGCACAAACAATCAGAACGACTCTGCCTGCTCCCTGGTGTCCTTGAGAATGTGCGTTTACCACTTCTGGACCCGTGGTACTTCGTAGAGATGGTTGAAGCAGACCCTCTTATTAGACAGTGCCCTGAAGTCTTTCCGCTGCTCCAGGAAGCCAGAATGTACCACCTTTCTGGCAATGAGGTGAGTTGGACTTGAGAGATACTGCGTTTTGTTGGGAATGGAAGGCATTAGCCAGGGACTCTTGTCCACAAGTCCATCATTACAGAATCTGGGGATGCCTGATCTGTATAATGGGGATGATACCACATTTTCCCACAGCTGTTAGGAGGCTTAAGTGAGACACGGACACCCGTGGCCCTGTGCCTGTCACATCTGTCCTCTGCCTAGTGCAGTCTAGTCAAATTACCATTCTAAAGGTGTTTTACTTTCTTCCATTTCTCCGCTCTTGTGAGAATTTGCATCTGTTGTTCTATTCTGACATTGCCTAGATTGTCTCATCATTTCTTTCCAGAATTTCTGGAAATTCCTTAGACCTTATCACTGTGCTCCCAGTCTGTCCTGCCTCCAACCCATTCCCACCCCTGGGATGGTGGAAGTTGCAGATGTGAACTTCACTCCTGGCCTGACCTTTTCACTGGCTCTTCATCACTTTCAGGAAGATACCCACTCTTTCTGCTAAAGTCCCCTAAACTCCACTTTGATGAAATATTTCCTTCCCAGGTCTCTGCCATCATTTACCACCCACATCTATTGTGTGTGTGTTTCTGTTTTATTTTTCAATTAAAAACAAATTGAATTAACATGTGTTTTAAATTAAAATATAATTATATCATTTCCCCTCTTCTCTTTTCTCCCTCCAACTCTTCTCCTGTTTCCCTCTTATGATCAAATTAATGGCTTCTATTTCTCTAATTGTTAAAATGTTTAATTGTTTAAATGTATACATTCTGCTGTGGTTTTGATGTACTGCATCAAACAAGGCAGATGCTATCTAAATATCTTCTTCTTTCTGCTTCTACTTAACTTCTGCTTCTACGCCAAAATTCAAGCCAAGGTCACATTCTCCAAAGAACCCTTTGTTTTCTTATGGGAATTGGTTCAATCTCTGGTCATGAAACCAAATACCACCTGGCCACCACTGAATTCATCATCTTGTAAATAGTCTAAACTTGCAACTTGTTACAGTAGAAATGAGGACCTACTGAACTTTTCATTTCTAGATCTTGGAAATCCCTGGTGTATTGTGAATATTTATGATTAAATGGGCACCAAGAAAGCATTTACTCCTATATATTCTCTTTTGCAATCTCTGAAGATATCTTTTACTTAGCACCTTATGAAGACTAAACGGGGTTTAGTGGAGGAGCAAGCTAACGAGAAAGCTGTATTATAGCGAGAATTTGCTATTGATTTCCACACATAAAACCTCCTGTGTACCTATCACTGTGTGAAACTCTAAGATTAGCCAGAAAACCTCATCTTCAGGCTATGGTAGAAACCTCAGCCAAATGGAATGGTATCTTTCTGGGATTCTTCTAGAGGATGTCCTAGTATTGGTGTGGATCTCTCTACTTTTCAGCTGTTGTTAGACCTGCCACCTACCTACTCTTCACAGGGATCCTGAGTGTTTGGTATTACAGTGTTTCCCAAGTCTGGGGTTTTCTTTGAGAGAGGAGGTTTTCACTTAAATAGCATCACGTTAATGCTGGTGGGGTTGTCTGTTTCTTCTCAAATGTAGTTGCAGAGAATTTCTCCATCCATATAAGTAGCTGGACTTAGTGGCATAAAACTGTTCATAATTTCCCATCATCATCTGTTCTGTAATTTTTTGGTTAGAGAGATGGCTTTTGGACAGTATGGAAGGAACTACATGTGCTCTGAGTCCTAGGAGGAGGACATTAATTGAGGTCATTTTGGAGACTGGGTACTGCAGTGACTTAAAAAGTAGTCCACATAGAGGCCTTGATCCATGCATCCATCCATCTACCCATCCATCCATCCATCCATCCATCCATCCATCCATCCATCCATCATCCATCCCTTGACTCATAGAAGACACAAGATCCATGTACTGTTTTTCCTGGTGCCGAGGTTCCATTAGAGAAAAGGGGCCGTCCTTATAGTAAATTACAAGACTGTCCTTGAAGCATTGCCTACCGTATCAAATTCCTCACTGAACAAGGATGCCTATTTATGTTGTAAGTTGTGCCTTAGCTGTGGGGAGGGAAGGTTTGGAGACAGAAGCCAGGCTGATGTTGAGAAGAAAGGTGCAGAGAAACAAAGTTTGTCTTCGGTACAAACTCATTGCATAATAGCTTCAAGTGTCTCCAAATTCTTTATCCCTCTGGTCCCATCCTTACTCTATGGATGTTCTACTGTTTATGCACTCAGGCTCTGAAATAAAGGCTTTATTTCTGTCTCTGTGTCTGTCAAACACCCACACATACATACACACACCCCTTCAAGACTACAAATAGTGTTGTCTGTGGTCACAACACTGTTTCTCTTAAGGAAGTTCCTTTTTTAATCTGAAGATTTGCTATCTTCTGCCTTTCCTTATAAAGATCTTCTGAATGGTGCTGTATGTCTCTCTCTGTCTCTGTCTCTCAAGTACACACAAACACATATACACACATGCATACATGCATATATGCACACAGCTGCACACACACATATAACTGCGCATGCACACATAAAGGGTCTCTGTGGCTCTGTCTATGTCTTTCTCATGTCTATACACACACACACACACACACACATATATATATACACACAGTAGGCACACACACAGATACATGTCTATACACACACACACACACACACACACACACACACACACACACACACATATATATAACACAGTAGGCACACACACATACAGACACACACACACAGACACACACAGAGACACACACACGCACATGCACACGCACACACACATGCATGCGCACCCCTTCAAGGCCACATTATGGCTGTCTGTAGTCATGATGCTTTATTTCTTTTAAGGAAGCTCCTCTTTGGACCTGAAGGCCTCCTGTTCCCTGCAGGGCCTCCCTCTCCTAATAAAGCACTTTGGAAGGGTGATGTGTGTCAGTTCCTTCCCATGGATTTGCAACCCTGTTCTTTCTTTTTTACACTATGATAATAGGTTAACTTTGACTTTCTTTCCAGGAGTCCAGGTTTTAGACAAGGTAGTAGAGAAGAGGCAGGAAATGCATTTGATGGCAAATAGACTCTTGTGTTAAAATAGCAACAAAAATGACAGATATCATTTATTCAGTACCTATTACACAGTAGGCCCTGGGTCAACACATTCCATATATTATGCCATCTAATAAAAAAGTCTACTGGGTAGTTAAGATCGAATATCCATGATACACATGACGAAATCATGGTCAAGGAGGTAAAATCATGTGGCCAACAATGGTGGATGTGGAAGTTGTGGCCTGCTTTTTGTGGTTCTACAGCCCGAGCTCTGCACTGTCATGCTGTGCTTCCTCTGCCTACACATCCTTTTCTTGATTTCTAGATTATTTCAGAGCGCACCAAGCCCAGGATGCATGAGTTCCAATCTGAGGTGTTCATGATCATTGGCGGCTGTACAAAGGATGAACGATTTGTGGCAGAGGTAACCTGCCTGGACCCCCTGAGGCGCAGTCGCCTGGAGGTGGCCAAGCTCCCACTGACAGAGCATGAACTGGAGAGTGAGAATAAGAAGTGGGTGGAGTTTGCATGTGTGACATTAAAAAATGAGGTCTACATATCAGGTAAGCAGGAGGCTAGCACTAAAGCAGTTCCCCAGTAGCAAGCATCCTTCTCTTTCCTAAGTGGAAAACCAACCAACTACCCTGTAAGAGTATCTGAGTTCACAGAAGTCTCACTCTGTCTGGGTCAGAATATAGAACCAGGAGCTCAGGTGGTCTTATTCTGGAGAAAACATTATCACTTAGTAAATACTGAAATATGAGCAATACTGTATTAAGATATATGAGTACAGACAGCTCTAACCTTCATGCAGGAACAACAATGAAAGTTATGTTGGGATTTGTTCAGTCTGCTACAGGCTCAGGGCACTGATCTTATCTTACTAAGTTGTTGCTTAATCATTAACAATTATTTGTGCTTGTCTTCTTCTTAGACTTAAAGTTGCAAGAGAGTTAGCACTATATTTCTCACACCTAGCAATGCAAAAGCTCAATAAATATTTTTGAATGACATAGTCTCCACCATCTTTACTGTATAGTAGGTAAAACTGCACTGTAACAATACACAATTATCAATCATAGCAAGGGAGGGTACATTATGAGGTTGGAGAAAACAGTGCTCAGAGATATTGTAGAATGTAATCAAGGTTACATCCTGGTATTGGACAGGGTCACAATCCAGAGGCTAGGCCCAAGTCTTAGTCCTCATTCAGATCAAAAGGAGGATGCGAAGACTCTCTTCCTTCTTCTATGCATTTAGTGTCCTTCAGAGGTTATCATCAGCTATTCTCTAGGTCTGTTCATAATATTGGTTAGGCTATATGTTTCATTTTATTATTCAAATGTTACAGGATTTGAGCAATGCAGAGAATAGAAAGTAAAATATGGCAGTCTTTCTGTTCCCCATGTTTTATTTATTTATTTATTTTTTTGAGACAGGGTTTCTCTGTATAGCCCTGGCTGTCCTGGAACTCATTCTATAGACCAGGCTGGCCTCAAACTCAGAAATCTGCCTGCCGTGCTAGGAGTAAAGGCATGTGCCACCACCGTTCATGTTTTAATTTTTTATAAAATATTTTTATATTCTGTTAGGATAAGTAATGTTATTTCTGACAAGTCCTAAAGCTCCAGTCAATGAATGAACACAAGAATGTGTGTAGGTGGTGGTGTCAAGAGTCCACTGTTCAATTTAGGCATTCGGGAACTCGGGTTCCTTCTGTATTATGATTCTGCCATCATTCCTCAAAGATGGCCTGAGTGAGAAGATGCATCTATTCAATAAAGCCTTATCCTGGAAAGGCCACAAAGAGTTCACTGGGAAGAGTCATCAGTGTGCCCTGAATAGATGTGGGGTTGGTGATGTAGTTTAGTTATGTGTCCAGGAAGGTGATCGGAATTGATCTCGGCCCTTACACTGCATCTGTATTTGCTTTTTGTAATCTCCTTAAAATAAATACTGTAGCAGACATTTGCATATACAATAGTTTATGAATTTGTAGAAAGGCTCCTGGAAGTGGTCTTAAGGTAAGTGAATTGAGAATTTGCCAATTGCTAAATTGTCCTCCATAAAGATTATTCATTTTGTAGCTTAACTAGTGCCCACTTTCTACATTCTTACCAACAGTTATCATCACCAATTACTTCTGATGTAATAGACTAGAATATTTTCATTTATACTTTTGTATCTCTAATGATGTTGAGTATATTTTCATATAATTATTGGCTAATTGTGTGTTTATACCCTTTGTTTCTATACTGTTTTGTGTTGTATTTTTCTTACTATTTTTTCATCCATTGTTAAATATATTTTTCTTCGTGGTATAAATATTTTGCCTCTAGGTTGTGGTTGTCTTTTAACTTTGATTTATATTTATTCAACCATTTTCTCTCCTATGATATTTTGAATTTCATGTCACATTCTCCAAATCACTGCATCAATCTCTTATAATTCTCAAGTTGCTTCTTCAAGTCACATTTGGAAGTTGTTTTGAGTGTAAAATATCTATCTAAATTGTCTTCAAATGGACAATTGCTAAATAACATTTATTTAATATTTTTTATATATTTGAGTTATTTTCTGTAGTCACTTTTAATTGATCAGTTTATCCAATCTTATGCTCACACTACCTTCACTTTGTTATGATGTCAGTACATTTTCAATTTTGGTAAAGGTAGAGGCTTTCTTCATTCCTCTTCTTCTAAATGTGCTTTGGCACATGCTTCCCTGGAGTGTGTTCCATCACTCACAGCACAGAAAGCTTTTGCTGGTGAATGCTAGGATTATCTTATAAGTTTCCTAAGTGCTCTTAAAAGAACAGAAGAAACAAATACCTGAGTGAGGACATCTATAGTTGCAGCTCTTCTCATCTGTGCACACAATATGCTTTCCAAACTAACCAGGTGTTAAGTCCCTGAATAAAACATAGCAGTTGTTTTTTTTTTTAATAAAGATCTCATTGAAAGTTTATATAATGTTTTGTAATCTTTATTATTACCCAACATGGGATCAGTAGTACAATGTCTTAAATAGAGGCCTTTGAAAGGTACAAAGCAAAGGCAGATGCTCAGGGCATATGAACACAATACTAAGAAAGGAAGAGCAGCTCTTTGCAGTCTTAGGACTAAACTCAGAGGCACAGGCTATATACCTCGGAGCCAGGCTCACCCACAGGTATATTCAAGAAACCAATTAAAACAGCCAAATTGATAGCAAAAAGCAGAAAGAGGATATTTGTTCAATGTGGCCATATTGGAAAGAAGAATATCCTGTGACACTGTTCAAGTTCATCTTTGGGAACCCAAATTGAAATTACAGGTTTTTGATTTGTTTTGCAGAGATATGGTCTCATTATATAGATCCGGCTTGCTTTAGAAATCTCTGTATGGGCCAGGTTAGCCTCAAGTTCATAGAGGTTCTATGCCTCTGCCTCCAGAGTGCTGGGGTTAAAGACATAGCATCATCTTACCTGGTAAGATTAATGTGAGAAGAGGGTCAAGGATACTCACTTCCAATCTGGCCTGGTCAAGGTGTGGTGCTGCCCATCACAAATCCATTCTTGTGTGGTCTTTGGTCTTATCTGACAAGGTGTTCTAAAAAGTTTTTAGAACTCTATGAAATCTCTTTCTGGCAGATAAGTTCTTAACTTGGCTGGTGCTAGGTGCTCAGCCTTTTTCTTCTTCCAAGATGAGATTCCTGGAGAAATTCTCATTTCTTGGGGTCCATGGCTTTATTTCTGTAGTAAGATAGACTGAAGCATCTTTTCAGATTATCTTCATTCCTGGTATGCTGGTTACATCATTATAACGGGAGTGGGTGGGAGTTGGGCAGTCTTGGAAGACTATTGGAAGCACCTATAAAAATTCACAAGCATATATCTTTGACCAAATATCATAATTTTGTGTTCTAAGAGAGTCGTAAAGAAAATATTGTCCATTTCACTTTCAAATGATCAACTGTCAGCATTTTATATTTTCATAATAAAAATTAATATAAACGTAGGACAAGTTCTACTGCTATCTAGGGGGTTCAGGAATGGGTTATTTTGGTCTGCCAGCTAAAGAAATAAAAAAAAAAAAAAGACCAAGAGGTGCTGCTAGAAATTTCAGAGACCCCCAGAAGAGCCACCAGATGGCACCCAGGGAGTCAGTGTTCTCTATTTGGGATTCTTGGTTTTATTGATAAAAGATTTTCAGAACAGACTCAAATGAAAGCTAAGGACAGTTTATCAGAGTTTCAAAGAAACCCTGGGAGAGGAAAGCAGTACCACTCACTGATCCCTGGAAGGGAGGAGGGGAAAGGAAGAGAGAAAAACAAGAGCCATGCTGCTTTCCATGAGGCTTCTGGAGGGCAGACAGCTGAGCACAAACAGCTTCCAGACCCGCAGAGGAGCTTTAGAAAGAGGACAGAGTCCCAGAGTGTTGGTTAGGCCAGCATCTAAAAGAAAAAGACAAAAGAACGAGAACTAATTGGGCCTCAGGTGCAGCCCCATCTAATGGTAACTTGGCTTAAGGGGTTGCCTGACTCAAGGAAGGCACTGGGGTGGGAATTCTGGAAAGGAGAAAGCACTTTGTCTTATATGGTAGAACTGCCTTCCTGGGAGTATCCCCTGGCCAGATTCCTGAGGCACTGGATTAACCCTTGAGAAGAGGCAAAGCCTTGTCTCTTAACTAGAGATGGATTCCATTATTTGTTCCATTTACTCTTTTCTACAGATTGAAGATATAAGCTTGAATAATCTTGTAAAATCTTTTGAAAAATTTCATCTAAACTCTTTTTTTTCCCCTTTTATAAATGAGTACACTTAGAACATAAGCTTTCTTCTAACTTCCTGGCTGTCAAGGCTCTACTACCCCTGCCCAGCCTTTTGGGGGCACAAACCCTAGATTAGTGGGCCAACCTCACTGAAGCCTTCCCTGGATCCTCCCAGTTTGCTCTCCATCCTGAGTGGTATGGATATGGCTCACCACCCCAGCCTTTGTGGCACAGCTTCCACTGCAGCCGTCATGGCTTCCTATTGTTTTGAGTTTGTTTGGTCCCTCCTATTAGACTTTATCTCCCTCTAGCTGGGACTCATCTGAAAATTTAGGACTTTGGGAGTTTGGGAAATGTTGGGGAAAGCTATTTTGAGACATTCAGTTGGTGTTTTTAAATTCATTGTGTCTCTCATAGGGGGCAAAGAAACACAGCATGAGGTTTGGAAATACAATTCCTCCATCAACAAATGGATTCAGATTGAGTATTTAAACATTGGCCGCTGGAGGCATAAGATGGTCGTATTGGGCGGCAAAGTCTATGTACTTGGGGGTTTTGATGGCTTACAAAGGATCAACAATGTGGAGACTTATGACCCCTTTCACAACTGCTGGTCAGAGGTATGAAAGCTTGTTTCTGTAAGTATTTTCAAAGCTTAAACAACAGCAATATCAACAAAAGTACTGCGTGTGGTGGTGGCAGGGTTTTTGACTACTTTGGTCCCTCAGGCGCTTTGACCTTCTCTCTTCCTAGTAGCCATGGCATCAACGTTGCTAATCCAGTTCCAGTAATAACACTCTTCCAGATGGCAGGGGTCTGTATAGGCATTATTCTGTGCTAGCCAGAGTCTCATCTATAGAGGGAAGCCTGAGCCTATCTCTAAAGTGGTTAGCTCTGTTGGTGGCATATCTTGGCTTAGAGTCTGTCTCCTTAGATGCCTTTTGTCCTTTTCCTCTTCATACCAGAAACTCCAGGGTCCATCTCCTGTACCATTTGTGCACTCAAAGTCACGTGGTTATGGCTAGAAGTCAGCCATATTTATTTTCTCATTAATAATGAGCTATTTATAGGCCTTGGTGTAAGTCTTAGCAAAGCTACTGCTGGTTAAAAACTGCCCCAGGGTAGGGCGGTGGTGGCGCATGCCTTTTAATCCTAGCACTTGGGAGGCAGAGGCAGGTGGATTTCTGAGTTCGAGGCCAGCCTAGTCTACAGAGTGAGTTCCAGGACAACCAAGGTTACACAGAGAAACCCTGTCTCTGAAAAAAACCAAAACCAACCAACCAAACAAAAAAACCCAAAAAACCAAAAACCAAAACCAAAAAAAACACCCAAAAACTGCCCCAGGAGAAAGAAAACAACTTAAGCTCCAGTGTTTCCAGATCATTCTCAAGTGTACATTTTCTTTCTTACTATCAGATGATATTCCAGCTTCAGAAAGTTTAAAATGTGGTCACTGTGGGCCCAAGGAAGTGTTACCATCACATTGCCAGGCAATCCAGCTAAAGCCAGTGAACCTGTGGGGGTTGGGCCTAAGCAAGATCTTCACTCATCCAATCACTTAGTCCCCAAAACTAAAGGGTTATACAAATTGACAAGAGATTCTTGGAGGTCTCCTTTAGTGTCCTGGGGAATCACAAACTTCAGAAACACGAATCTGCCTTAATCTCCAAATCTACAATATTTCCCCAGATTGTGAGTATCTGTATATGTACATAACTTGAAGCCGTTGTTGACACCTCACATTTAGTCACTTGAATGAATATGAATATGCTGGCTTCATGTATATAGGCATTTAGTCTTCCCTGTATTCCTCTTTCCCTGGACTCCAGGAAAAGCAAACTGAAACAGCCAACACACAGCTTGCTCTAGGCTGCCTAGAGCCTAAAGAGATGGTGGGCTTTGTTTCTCTGTGCATTTTTAGGGGAAACCACGGGCTTTGTCATTTTAGTCAAAGCATGCCCAAGGATGTGTTCTGTGAGCTTCTCCAGCAATCGGAGTGGCACATTGACTTCTTGCGCTCTCTGCCTCCGCAGGCTGCACCCCTCCTTGTCCATGTCAGTTCCTTTGCAGCTACCAGCCACAAGAAGAAGCTGTATGTCATTGGAGGAGGACCCAATGGGAAGCTGGCCACAGACAAGACGCAGTGTTATGATCCTTTGACCAATAAATGGGTTTTTAAGTCGTCCATGCCAGTAGAGGCTAAATGCATCAATGCAGTGAGTTTCCAGGATCATATCTATGTTGTTGGTGAGTCAGGATGACTTCTTATTTATCTGTAGCCCCTCACCCACATGTCCACCTGGGAGACCAGATACTATCTTCTTGAGAATGGCTGAGTGATGTGGATGGGGATATAAAGGAAGAGAAGATGGTTTTGGCCTAGGCCTTGGTACAATTTCCCTGGAAGTCCTGGAAACAGCCACACAAAGCATAGATACTGTAGTTCAGAGTAGGGGACCAGAAGTCACTGCAAGAGTCAAGTTGTATTGCAAAGGTAGCAAATATATGGAAACTGAAGCATGCAGTGCAAAAAATGCTCAGCAAGGAGGAAACATTCATAACTGCTAGTTTGTGATCAAAGGAATGTTCCTCTCCTGCTTGGTTTTAGAGACCTGAAAAAAAATGTACTTAGTTGAGAGGAAGGAAGCCTGACCAGCCAGACCGCAGTTGGCATGTAATTGTTAAAGATGGTAATTATCAGTCCTGACCATTCCCTACGATTACCAGGAGCCTTTTTTTTTTTCTCATAAAAATAAGGTAGCTATGCCTTACATTAGATATGTGAAATGAGAGGAGGAAGAAGGGTGTCTGGGAGTAGTACAAATGTAATTTTTAAAATTCCAGCTGACTTTAATGTGCAGCTGCACCACCGGAGAACTGTCGATTAAAGCGGTGCCAGAATACAATCGGTGACTAGTCAGAGCTAATCAGAGAAGGCATTGGGAGGTAAAACAATGAAATCCATTAAGGAAAACACAGCTCTCCCTTGCTTCGGGTTTTGTTTGTGCTCAGGTTCCTGAAGGTTTCAAAGGTCCAGTATCAAGACGGGCAACCCAGGTTGGTGTCTTAGATCATACTTAATCTATAAAGAGATGCCATTCCTGGCTAATGCCAGGTTGAGGACTTTTATGAACCCTTGTGTGCATGGTCCTTTTGTTGTTTTATAACCATTGTGATTCTAGTGCTTATGGCTACCGATGATCAGAAATAGCCATGCTGAAGTACCTGGCATTCTCCCAGGGAGCCAGTCTCAGGGTACATTTTGCAGCAGTGCTAAATCATGTATCTTTTAGACTCAGATTCCCAGTGGATCAGAGTTTAAAGGAGATGAAGCTTCTTCAGGTTAGTAGCCTAGGGATCCATTTGGGCTTTCTGGAAAGAAAGCCATCAATTTACTGTGTAATATTTGGCTTAATCAGAAGTCTAATTCTTGTGATTAATGAGGAAAGGCCCAGAAAGATCCAGTACGCATGTTCTTTCTTTGCAGGTGGTGCCATGAGAGCAATCTATGCTTATAGCCCTCTAGAAGACAGCTGGTGTCTGGTGACCCAGCTCAGCCATGAGCGAGCCAGCTGTGGCATTGCACCCTGCAACAATAAGCTGTATATCACTGGTGGGAGGGACGAGAAGAACGAGGTCATTGCCACCGTGCTCTGCTGGGACCCTGAGGCTCAGAAGCTGACTGAGGAATGTGTGCTGCCCCGAGGAGTGTCACATCACGGCAGTGTCACCATCAGGAAGTCATATACTCACATCCGGAGGGTTGTCCCTGGAGCAGTGTCTGTGTGACTGCAGAGGGAATCAGGAGTGCCTTTGGAGTCTCTGAGCACTGATGCTGTACCCTAGCTTGCCTACGTTGTCCCTTGTGAGCCATAGGCTTGGCTTGGGTTTAAGGTTCATCATGGGGTACCTGGGAAGATAAAGCTTTGGGATATGTGAGACCAGCCAGGAATGCTTGTGTGAACTACCTCAGGATGAAGGGTACTGTTTAGCATTCCATACATGCCTACTTATGTTGGCCTGTGCCAGGCACTTATCCATTGTAATTTACTTAGCTATGGTAATGGCCTGCTGCCACATAGCATCTTGCCTGTCTTAGAGGACGGGAAAAGGAGTTTCAGACAGGCCAATTTTCACTGGGTCTCTCAGGAAGCAAGAAGCTAAGCCAGAGTAAACCCAGGTCTTTCCATGTCAGTCAGTGTGTCTCCCAACCACACTGCTTAATTCAGACAGGAAAACAGAAAGCCAGTCCCAAACTTGGCTGGTGCCTCTTTCTGGAAAGTTTGCTAAAGATAAGGGAATAAAGATATTTCTCTGTGCTGTCTCCCTTTTATTCTTTGTACATAAACCACAGGAGAACTCTGGTCTTGAAGCTTTTCAGACCACTGTGTGTCAAGAGCATCTCCTATGATCTCCCACTGGACAGATCTGTTGTGATTACTCTAGGCAGGCCCATTTGTTTTGAAAGAGATGAAAGTTGTGTCCTGCTTCCCCTACATCTTAAGTGTTGTTTTTGATTACACCCCTTTGGACTAGAACTCTGACCACCTTTTACTGGCTGGGGGTGGCTCCCTGGATAAAGCACTTGCTGCATAAGAATGGAGATCAGTGTTAGGAGCCCTACAGTCCGCATGAAAGCTGAGCAGGCATGATAGCTGCCTGCAGTCCCAGTACATGGGAAGCAGAGAAGGGGTTTCCCAGGGCAAGCTGGGCAGTTAGTCAGAGATGATGACTCCAGTTCACCCCTGCCTCAGTAAATGAAAATGGAGAGTCATTGCTGGGAGAGCATTGTGGGTCCAGCAGTTTGAAAACGGAGAATGACTGAGGAATTCATTTGGTATAGACTTTGGACCTTCATTCTTGTGACACACAAATACACTCACGCCACATACACATTTAAAAAATAAAATAGAATTAAAAGTTGAAATTAAAATGTTTTTGTAAGAATTACACCACCTGAGTATGCCCACTGCCTGAGCATGCCCACTGCCTGAGCATGCCCACTGCCTGAGTATGCCTACCACCTGAGTATGCCCACCGCCTGAGCATGCCCATCGCCTGAGCATGCCCACCGCCTGAGCATGCCCACCGCCTGAGCATGCCCAC